>NC_136984.1:14028215-14333215 GCF_032717465.1 Coenobita brevimanus
TGTAATAAGCATGGATATGGATTACAGGGTTATGGTCAAGTCATACAGACACAGATAACTGTACATGGGATAATAGCTAGCTATAAATCGCGTAATGGTTGGTCTCATTATTTTTTTTTTTCTTTGAAAGGCATATGGGAAACTATGATTTGAATGCCTGACTTTCATTTCCAAGGGCCGTGGTAGCTCAGTGGTAAACGATTGAGTGGTGGCAATGAGAGGTGGTTGGCTATGGAAGTGCATAGCGGGTTTTTGTTTTGTGATTTTTTTTACAAACTTGTGTCATTTACCTGAGGAAAATGACAAGTTCATTTACCTGAGGAAAATGACAAGTTCATTTTCCTCAGGAAAATTACACGAGTTTGAAGAACCTGAAATGAGTTTTTTTTTTTATAATTTCTTAGTTATTATTTAATTTGTTTTTATTTATTATACACTCAGACTCCCCTAGCCATAAAAATATAACACAGAACATAACATGTATTGGAACGGTATGGTTGGAGGTAGAATACTCCCGTGACTGCTCGCAACATCCACCCTTCTTCGTGACTGGCAGGTGACTGACCCGGGAGACAGGGAGCAGGGGTTGACAGGTGTCGCTGTGACCTACAATCTGTCCCACTTTGGGAAGTGGGTCTGGGCTAGATCTGGGTGTATGGCACGCACTTAGGAATGTCCAGATATGGGTGTTTCGAAGCTTACGGGTTAAATATCTATAACTTGAAGCAGAAGCTAATGCCACCGCAAGGTTTAGATGGTATGTGAAACTTCTCAATGTTTGAACAGGCTGTGGCTTTGCCATGTTGTATATTATACCAGTATTATTTTCATTCAATAAGTTTCCAATATTATATTACAAATTTAAAATTTGCATGCACCGCCTCTAGATGATGGGTGATTCATAGCACGGACGTCCTCTCAATAGGGGCAATTTTCCCAAAATAGCCTGCTTTCAAATCTTCATATCAGGGAAAGTACAGCAGTCAGGAGAAAAAATTGAAGACCATACAACTCAACAGCTCTTCTTCTTGTGAATGACACCATCCCCAGGTCTGCAGGTGGTCCTGTCAATGAGTAAGAGCATGAAGAAGATGAGTAATTTTTGGTGTTTCAGGCAGGCTATCCCCATGGCTCAGTGCACGGCCTTGACTTAGGCTCACTGCTACTCAGAATGGCCAGCGTTTGAACACTGGCTGGCCTAGCTGGATGGTATGCTTGTAACATTGTCCTTCCTACCCCCTTCAAGATTTTGCCATTTCATTACACATATACTCCACTTTCCATACTTGAAGGTATTGATTTGAATCATCACCCTGTACAAGTGGCTCATCTTTTGTTTTCCGGCCATGTGACACTTTGCCCAGTAGATGTGTGAAAGAATTCACACAGATGCTATGAAAAAGGTAAAAAAAAAATAAATATGTACTCACTTTCCTATGACTGTCCAACAACTTTGCACTTTGTATTCGCTTTGAAAGCAAACTTTCTTTTCAGTAATTAGGATAACTTATGCTATACCTGAAGGTAGACACTTGTACTGAAGTATGCAGTTTGACACTTTTGTGTGACATGGTGAATATACCTAACGTACCACTAACATTCTGTGCCACTTATTCTACTTGCACTTGATATCACATTCACAGTTCGTTTTCCATGTTTTCCATAATAAATTCATTGTCATGAAAAATACAGCAGTGCCACCCAAAAAGGTAATTTTCTTGAGGTGGAAATCTAGTTTTCTTTCATTATTGCTATGCTGACTCAAGATATATACAACAACAACTTCACATGTCAGCTTTGCACTTACATTATCCCTTAGAAACTACTTACAAAGAAATACATCAATTTTCACTTCATTCTCCACTATTTACTGTAGACTCTCCCACAGACCTGTGCTTAGAATTTGTGCTCCAGGTGATAGTCAAATACAATGGACAAAGTGGCACCTTGCACTCCTAGCATTCACAGTGTGTTTCCTTGTGTGCCTTTGCTCGATGTTATGTTGTGGCACAGACATAGCGTCTTCCATAGACCACACGTTTAGCAAGTGATTGCCCCAGGTGCAGAAGATAGTGATGTGCCAGGTACTGTGTGCTGACCAAGTGGTCTGCCATTGGTGTCCGATTCATTGTCCTCCTTGGACTGTGCTCTGAACTTTCACATACTTTGCAAGGAGCTCTCATGCAAGTTCTCTCTCAAACTCCCATGGCGAGAGACACTTACCCACAACCTCGTTGAAAATTATGAAACTGTTCACAATGGTGATATCAAGAATGTGTAAGAATGCCTTCTTGTACCACCTGCATGATTTACGGAGGCAACCAATATCACCAATTTGCATGTCAGACTTAACAATGAACCGCATGTTGATGTTATAGTCATTGACGGCATCTGGCTTGAGCACAGATTGCCCAGTCCTGAAGTCTGTCTTGTCTGTGTCCTGCATAACCCTCTGGTGAACTGAGGTAAGCATACCTTTCGCTTATCGTGCAGGTGAATGGCCAACATGTTACCACATTTCTGGGTTAGCAATGCACCTTTCTCAGTCTTCACAGGGAAGGCTGGAAAACTTTTCCTAGTGGCACGGACAGTCTCACAGGCTCCAGTTCCATGTTCAAATACACACATCGTCAATGCCAGGGGGGTGGAATAGTTATCCATGTATAGGATATGGTCTTTGTTGAAGTTTCTGTCCATCAGCACTTTTACCACTGCAGCAAAGACCCATGGGAATTATCACCGGGTATATCCACATCTGTAGCCGAATAAACTATTACAGCTAGCACATATCCAGGCTGGCAATCACATACAGTAGGATAGAGAACTTTAGTCTAAAATGGTGCCATTTAGAAGGCATATACTGTATAAATGTTAGACGTCCCCAGAACAGAAAAAATAACTCGTTGATAACCACATGCTGAAACGGCTAGAAAAGCCTAATGAATTACTCCTTCAGCTTGGTCAGGATGGACCTGATCTTCCACAACCTGTCATTGGGTGTGGGGCCATAATTTTGGTTGAAGTGGAGGAACTTCAGCATGGGTACGTATCTGTTGTGGACCATATATTTCCCAAAGACAGGTGGGGATGATTTCATCCACTGACCAATAATCATGGATCACATGTTTTTTTTATGTGGGCCATTGCCATAGTCAAAGCGAGTCACACATACATTTCCCTCACATCCCCTGGCTGCCACTTTTTCATTTTTGCACTCTCACTCACGGGCGCCTCCAGTCAGCGTACAGAGATAACCTGGTGGATGTTGATCTCAACCACTAGGTACTGCACTATGGAGGTGGTAAAAATGGCTTGGATTTTTTTTTTTTTTTATACAAAAAAGAAGGAACCAAATACCAAGAGCCCGCAAACCGTTGCTTCCAAGAAAAAAACAAAAACAATACAAAAGAGAGCCAAATTCAAGATCAGTTCATTTCGAGATGCCTGGACACACTGAGTTTGAAAGACTGGAGATCATAGGAAGTAGGAAATACAAACAGAGGGAGACAGTTCCAGAGATGACCTGTTGCATAAATGAAGGACTGGGAGTAACGGTTAACTCTTGCAGTAGACAGTTGGACAGAAAAGGGAGGAGAATTTGTTGCTAAACAGGTGCTACGCACCCATCATAAAGGTGGAGGGATGCAAGCAGACAGTTCAGAGGAGCAGTGACCATTGAAGTGGCGATAGAAAAGAGATAAAGATGCAACAGTGCAACGAAGAGACAGAGGTTGAAGGGAGCCAGTAAGAGAAGGAGAGTTAATGACTCCATCCTATCGAGAAGAGCTGTATGTGGGGAGCCCCCCCACACATGTGAGTTGTACTCTACACAGGGGCAAATAAAACCCATGTATAAAGTCAACAACTGTGCACGGGTAAAGAAGGTATGGAGTCGGCTTAGCACACCTAATCTCTTGGAAGCAGATTTTACAAGAGATGCAATATGATCTTTCCAAGATAAGTCCCGAGTGAATGAAACCCCAAGCATGTTCAAGGATGATGCAGGATTGAGCTGGATGTTATTTAACATTAGTGCATACTCCTGTGGAAGATTGTGTAGGGTTGATAGGTGTAAAAACTGAGTCTTTGATACATTAAAAACAACAAAATTATTTCCACCTCAGCCAGAGATACAAGCCACGTCAGACATTAGGTGTGCAATAGCCTCATCCCTTGTTTGTTGAAGTAACTGCTGAGATGGACGTTGTGGGAACCAAATGGAAAGGAGAAAGGTGAATCATCAGCTTACGAGTGGATAGGGTTAGATGTACAGCTTAGAAGGTCGCTGATGAATAAAAGGAAGAGAGTTGGTGATAGGACAGAGTCCTGAGAAACACCAATGTTGATAGATCTAGGAGAAGAATGATGGCCGTCTATAACAGCGGCTATAGAACGACCAGAAAGGAAGCTAGAGATGAAGGCACAGATAGAAGGATAGAAATCGTAAGAGGACAGTTTGGAAATTAAAGATTTATGCCAGACTTAATGGAAAGCCTTTTGAGATGCCAAGTACAATGGCAAAGCTTTAGCCAAAGTCCCGAAAGGAGGATGACCAGGAGTCTGATAGGTAGGTGAGAAGATGGCCAGTGTAGCATCCCTGACAGAACCAATACTGTCGTACAGAAATAAGGTTGTGATAGGAAAGGTGCTTTAAAATTTTCTGTTAAGAATAGACTAGAGAACTTTTGAGACACAGGATGTTAAAGCAAATGGACGATAGTTAAAGGGTTGGGAATGGTCACCCTTCCTTGGGACTGGCTGAATGAGAACAAACTTCCAGCAAGAAGGAAAAGTACAAATTGAAAGACAAAGGCAAAAAAGTTTACATAGGCAGGGTGTAAACACAGAAGCACAGTTCTTGAGGACAACAGGAGGGACTCCATCAGGCCCATCTGTCTTGTTAGAATTAAGGCCAGTAATGGCAGAAAATACCTCAGCTGAAGAAATTTAATGTCAGCCATAAGGAAGTCAGAGGGGGGAAGTGATGGAGGAACAGTACTGGAATCATCTAAGGTGGAATTGGAGGAGAAAGTCTGAGTGAAGAGATCTGCTTTATCAGTAGAAGAAATGGCTACAGAGCCAACAGAGTACAAAAGAGGAGGGAAGGATGATGAGGTAAAGTTGTTAGAAAGGTTTTTGGCAAGGTGCTAGAAGGAGTGGGAAGAATTTGAGTTGGAGAGTTGAGGGCATTTAGTACGGATGAAATTTTTTTAAGCAGGGCGAAGAACAGACTTAGCACGATTCTGGGCAGAAATATAAACTAGATGTGATTCAGGGGTGGGTTGGCTCTTGTACCTTTTATAGGCCCTCTCCTTGTTGCGGACAGCATTAGAACAAGTGATTAAACCAAGGCTTTCTTGCATTCGTCAAAGGATATGAGAAGGGAATGTTTGCTTCCATGTCCAAGAGAATAACCTCCGTAATGCGCAAAGCACACTCAGATGACTCCCGGTCATGGAAGCAATAATCATTCCAGGGAAAATAAAAGAAGTACTGCCTGAGGGCCTCCCCATCTGCTGCTCTAAAGTGCCACAGTCGACGTTTCTTTGGAGGGTCCACAGGCCATACCGGAGCAACAGGACAGGTCAAGGAAATAAGGTTGTGATCAGGGAAAAGATTATCAGTGTAAGCAGAAGAATTAATTGTAAGGAAGAGGTCAAGTATATTGGAACTCTCTCCAAGGTGGTCAGGGATACGGGTAGGGTGCTGTACAAGTTGCTCTGGGTCATTAAGGATAGAAAAGATGTAGGCTTGTTCACCAGGAAGATCAGTGAAAGGAGAGGAAAGCCAAAAGTGGTGGTGAACATTGTAATCTCCTAAAATGGAGATTTCAGAGAAAGGAGAAATGTGTTCCATCGTTGAAGTAAGATAGTCGAAGAATTTTTGATAGTAGAATTAGATGATAAGTAAACTGTGCAGATATACTTAGTCAGAGAATGACAGGAAAGCCGAAGCCAGAGAGTGGAGAATTCAGAAGGATCACATTCAGGAACACGAAAGCAAGATAAGGCGTTGCATACATATACACAACAGCCACTTTTGGCTTTCAAAAGAGTACAGAGAAAGTAGGAGGAAACAGAAAAGGGTTTGCTGTCAGTTGTCTCAGACAGCTGAACTTCTGTTAGGAAGAGAAGGTGCGGCTTACAGGAGGAGAGGTGGTGCTCAACAGAAAGATAGTTAGAGGAAAGGCTGTGAATGTTGCAGAAATGAAAAACTGAGTCAGACATTGGTTCCAGGCATGTCGTTGAGTCGTTACTGGGAGAGGGGCTGACTGGGACATTTATGGTCCCCCCCCCCCCGGGGACTCCGAGGCCTGGTTATTGTGTGCCTTTTTTTTTTTTTTAATTTGCAAAGGATGTTCCTGCTTATAGGTACTCCCTCTGTACACCTGCATCTGTTAGATCAAAGGCAGGTAAGGCTGTCTGGAAAGCTTCCCCTTCCTCCCACACAAAAGTGTCCAGTTAGCTGACGCTGGGCCTACTTTGCCATGATGGTGGGACACTTGGCCGTCTTGCAGCACCACGTTCATGCCCATGCCTACGGGCATGGGAATGGCCATGGCCACGGGCAAGGTGGGGAGGGGAAGGAGAGACACAAGTAGGGGAGGGCAAGGGTGATGGCTCATTTGAATCTGGGACTTTCTGAGGTGATGCTGGCTGGTCAGGCTGAACACATGGGGCCAAGGATGACATAATCCCCACATGTGAGGGGCCAGGCTCTGGGGATATGGCCCTTGAAGTGCTTGCCTGTGGTGATGAGGGTCAGGTCAGGGAGAGAGTGGCGCACTTCACTTCCTTGGGGTGGTGAGATGCGGTGGCTATCTTTATGTTGAATCTGACTTTCATGCTCACCATCATCTCCCTCACTTCCAACCGCTCCTGACTACTCAGTCACACCACCAGAGGTGAATGCATCACTATCATAGGCACTCCCAGCCTCCCAAACCACCGTGAGGGCCTTTTCAGACTTTCCAAAGCAGGCAGGGGAGGCAACACATGAAACTTCACTCTCAGCATGGTAACTTCCTCTTTTTCTGAGGAAGTTTCACTACTATCACTTAACTCTTTAATGACTAATTGCATCAACTGACGCGATGAGAGTCTTATGCCAAACTGCCTAATCGCATCAATTGAGCGGGGCCTGTAAAAAACTGCGGAGCACTTGCTCCACCCGGATTATGATGTACATGGCTTCAGGCCAATGCGAACTAACCCCTGAGGTGGCATGAGGGGGGATTGGACTGACCCAGGCAGTGGGGGTACCCCCAGGGCTGCCTCCATGCCACCCTCTACCCCACTCCCTCACTCCCTCCTTGTCCCCCATCACCCTCCCACCCCTCCATGCACCTGCATCTCTCCTCCCACCACCACCTGTGTCCCTTCCCACCCACTCTCGCCCCTCCTCCCACTCTGCTAGCCTTGTGTCCTCTCCGAACCCCACCCCATCCCTCCCTCCTTGTCCCTCACTACCCTCTCACCCTCTACAGACCTCTGAGAGGTATCAGGCTACCAAGATGTTACAGAACACACCGAAGTGCTTTCTTTTCATGAGAAAAGTTGGTTATTTTTCCAACCATCGTACCTGTAGGCCTACTCCCCACAGCCTACGTAATCTCCCCACACCTACATACACCTGTTTTCATGGCTGGTGTGACAAAACACTTTGAAATGACCTGTTTCAATAAGAAAAATAGGCAGTTATCAAAATTGTCACGTTTTAGTTTGTTTTTGATGGGTAATTATTATAAGCTGTTTGAACATTGATGTGCGATTGTGTGGTAACCATTAGGCCTACAGGGGTGCGGAGTGTGTTGTCAGGTGTGTAAATTCTTCCTCTTCAGCCAAAACACAATCATTTTACCATTGGTGAAAGTTGCCAAACCCCCCTCCGAATTGTGGCTGCAGAGAGGGTACATGCCAGAAATAACTGGGGTCTTTAGGGGTTAAACATGACAGTCATGTCCAAAGCACACACTACTGCATTGTCACTGAACCCATTCATTGTATTCTTTGACAGGAGTTTCGCATGGGTGGATGAGACAAGGGACCCGCCTGAGGCGAGGACGGAACTGGACATGGATGAATCAGAAGACATTGCTCCTCACCTGGCCAAGTCATGGGACAGACTGAGAAATGCTTGTGTGTGGAAGCTGGAGTCTCTCCCAACCCTTTGGTTGCAAGATCAAACATAAGTCTGTTCAAACTATGGCGGGAATGCACTTGCAGCATATGCTGACAACAGGCAGCATCTGACCACCTAAATCATGACGCCATATCACTCATCCGGTGGGTGGGGATGAAATCAATAATGTATAGTACAGTGTGCAAATATAGTTCATTGATCTGATGGAAATCTGGAAACAATATTTCATATTTTGATGAATTTGGACGACATGCAAAATGTAAACATGCTGGTCTAGGTTTCCAGGAACACACATATTACAATTTTAGGTGAGCTTGTGCTTGCTTAACTGGTATCATCTAACTAGGAACCATTATTTTCACTCGATCTAAAAAAATGTGAATTGGATGGGAAACTGAAAATATGTTATAAATTAAACCTTGAGGTGTAAACCATGTCTTTTTAAATTATATACATCTAACTTCACTGTGTGGTTCACTTGTGCACCTATGCTGATTTCGATAAGGTTAGCTAGACTTGGCCCTTAGACGATCAACAGAACTTATGTGTGACCCCTGGGGGGGATTCAGTTTGACACCACTGCCATAGAGGTACATAGGGATCCACCAAATATATATACTGAAGAAGGTGGCACAAAAATTATATCTCACTAGAGACAATGTGGCAGGGAGGTGAGGTTATTTGCCACAATCCTCTCAAGCAAACGTGAATTCTACTGCTAAAGATTACTCAAGTGTTCCTATTGGATCATCGTCTACTAAACATCCAACCGCATTGCTCCTGAGTTTATGAGCAATGTGCTATGTCACTGAAAGTGAGTATCCCAGCAAATCAAAGACTGGGACATTAAGCATACTGATATCCATGAAGATCTAAATGTACAATGTAAGAAGCCTCACAGAAGATTACAAACATGATATCTTAATGACTGAATTAGAAAACATTCATTGTGATTTATTAGGTCTGAGTGAAATCCACAGGAAAGAAAAATTAATTCAGCTCTAAAACAGCAACCACCTATTTCACTTCAGAGGAAGGCAAAATGAAAGATATTGAGGTGTAGGATTTCTGATCAACAGAAATCTTGCAGAGAACATTGTTAAATTCAGCAATGTATCTGACAGACTAGCATGGATTGTAAATGTTCAAGGCAAAAGATACATCCTAAAAGTAATACAAACATAGGCACCGACTTCTCAATGCTCAGATGAAGAAAGAGAAACATCCTATGATGACATCTTCCAGATTATGTAAAAAGAAAAGAACACATATACTACATTTGTTGGAAATATTTTCCCCAGAGTGATTGCACTCTTTACTTTTTAAAATAGTTGCCCCTGTTGAAAGCAAAAGGAAAACTCAAAGAGCGTTAATGACTAATTCAAGCAGTTTTATAACCCAGAGGTTATGTTCTGTTTAATAATTCTTATTATTAATAAATTAAATGCTACTGCATTTAACCCTTGTGGACAACTACTGTATATTGTAAATACATGTAAATACTTAGGAATTTTCCATCGCCCTAACTGCACCTTCATTGTGGGATGACGTGCCCTCACGTGAAAAGCGGATGAGGATTTAATACATATTTATATAGATAAAGGGAATAGTTGGATTTAGTTTGATAAAAACTAAGATTAACCCTAGATAGGAAAGACTGGGTCCAGGTGGAGTCACACTCACTCTACCTTTGAATTTTTACGCGGTAAGTTAGGTATTTTCAGTGGCTGATTATCGTGGGTTGGTCTGGAGTTAGTTCGTGTGCAGAGCTCAGTTTCAAGGACATCCCTCCCCACTCTCATTGCTTACAGAATAGTTGGTAAGTATTTGTGACTCCAGTTGGAGTCATCTTTCCATCTATGATATAAAAATTATTCTTGTAACCTTCATTTGACCTCCATTTGCATTGCTTGTGTATGTGTAAATACAAGAGTTAGTGACTATACCTTGGCCAATCATGTTCAGTGGGTTGAGAGGTATACCAACATTTTACACGTTTGGTTAATATTTTTGTTTTTATTCTTTATTTTTTCAAGATTGAAAGATGGCACGAAACCGTAGCCTTACGGGAGAACACCTGGCCATGATGGTGAACTAAGTCACCACTGACTTATTTGAAGTTCCTGGGAATGAGGAATATGAGGTTGGTGGTTGCCAGGTAACGAGGGAGACGCCAGCTGTGCCCAGTGCCACTCATCCCTCTGGGGGTGGTGCACCTGACCCTTTCCCTCACCCATCTACGTCCGGCCTGGCCACTGCCAGACGTACTACTGCTGCCTCACCACCTCTGGCATCCCTAAATAAGCCTCTGATGGCAACAGAATTCAGCAGTAAGAGTGGCTCATTACTGTCACCCCTAAAAATGACCCCCAGTAGTCTGTGGGGCAAAATTCAGTCTGTGGGCTCCAGTAAAAGCTATGTCCGTGAGTTTTGATGTTTCAGCAACTAATATGTATATATTGGAACAATTTTATTGCCACTTCTATGGTAGTATACATGCTTCATCTATACCTTTGATAATATACCCAAAATTACAGGTACAATAATTGGTCATTTTCATTTGCTTCCAGACACCTCTTTTTTTTTTTTTCTTTCCAGGGATGTCATCGTTTCTCGCAAAGACCAACTCTCCAAGATGTAGTACACCCAGTATTATTTATTACATTTTATAAGCTTCCTGTATATAAGTATTTCCCACATCCATTTACATTTACCTGTTTATTTTTGTTTTTTACTTGTCAGAGCTAAGTTGATTCGCCTTCCTTTTTTTACCTGGTGTGGTTCAACTCAGGAATTCTTATTTTTTCACATTTGTACCTATTTGGGCATAAAAAATTTGGTTTATATATTTTTTTACATTTTTTCCTGCGGTGGGTCCAACTGGACCCAGGTTTCCTGAACCGTCAGTAAGGTGTAACCTTTCCTATCTACTATGGGTGTCAGAGGCCGTGTTACTTCGTTTTTCGGGAATAACTTATTAACAAACAGTTGGAGCAGTATGATATTTTGGCAGAGCTTGTTTCACAGCTTGCCCAAATTTTAGGCTATATAGTGCATTACCAAAAGTGGAGAATTAAGGCACTTGTCCCTGACACATGATATTAAAATACGACCTGAGTGTCTAGGAAATGGACAAGGGTACCGTGACGTACACGTGACGTTAGTCGATAGGCTTCACCCCCCCCCAGCTCTCTCTCTCTCTCTCTCTCTCTCTCTAACATGGAAACAATGGCCACTGGCGCATGCCTTGTGCGTATAATGTTGAGGCATGCATTATGTGTTACTATTATTGTATATATTAATTTGAAAGTGACAGATAACCTGAATGTAAAGGCGAAAGACTTAATTTACTAACTTAGTCTAATCGGACCCCTCTTCTTATTTGATCTCTCCACTACCTGCCGGTTGTGTGGCTAGCCCCTTTCTGAGCTCTGATTCCTACATTCTCGTTTAGCAGGGGTCGTGTCACATGGGCTATACTGTCGTGGAAATGTTCTGGAAGCCTGTGTGTGTGTATATGTGTATGTGTGTGTATGGTCACGAGGCGCTGTTTGTGGGCTATTGTGCTGATGTGGGACATTCCGGAGAGGTGCTAACGTCACTTCCTTTGGCCTCTAGGTTTGACATTGCCTAACCTCTAGACTATATTATGTATGTTGCTGGTTATTATGTATTAAGATATTTCACAGTTCTGACTCGCTCGGTCACGTGAGCTGGCGGTCCTCCGACAGCAGTCATCAATGACATATGCTAATCTATTAATACATAACATTGATAATAATATTGCATAGATATAATATTCATGTTAATATTGTACTGGCCTAATAATATTCTTGAAACAAAATATATTTTAAACAAATTGTATACATAACTGAACAAATGCAATATATATGGTTAAATTGGTTATTGTATGCCATTTTGTAAGATGTGTACTGTATGTATAACAGTAAAATGCATATATGCAAAAAAAAAAAAAAAAAATAGTTCAAAGTTAAGATTATGGTAAGAGCTATTAAAATTTCATATAGAGATAATGATACTGGTATACTTCTATATTAGGTCATTCATTTTTTTTTTTTTTTGTAAAATTAATGCTATATACAAAATACGTACAGTTCATTCAGGGAGGTTTACTTGAATTCGCACCTTACCCCAACTAAATACTGACTCCAAGTTTGCAATTCTTGCATGCATTCTGTGCATTGCGAACAGCACTACTGCAAATACAATACAGAAGATTAAAAAGACAGTAGATGCTGGGCTATACACATAATATGGGTTGAATATACTCAAAGTCAAATCTTGCCATGGTTTCATTGTTTCATTGATCAGTTGCATAGTTTCAGACTTAGGTGAAGTCAACTTAATACTTGTGCTCATGTTTAAGTCCACATTAGGTAGTGGGTGGAAATGTTTGTGTGTATGATTGAGGATGGCGTAGTGATTGATGGTGGATAAAGTGGACATGGATGGTGTAAATACCGCACAGTAGTCTGGTGCTATGTATATCCCTCATGCTGAAGTATAAGATGGTGGTATATCTGGACAGACTATGTAAACTGATGTATTATGAGTGAAAAAAAAAAAAAAAAAACTGAGTGTCCGATGCGTTGATGGTGTACAAGCTTATCTGGAGCAAAAGTGAAGTTGCAGTGATTATGAATGTTGTGATTTCTTATGATAGCCATTTCACAAGGGACTGTTTCAGTAGGCTGAAACGTGAAAATGTACGCAGGACAAAGGTGAAACGGCATGTAAGGATGAGCGGCACTTTTGTTCAATCGCTGATTCACTTGCGAAAGTGACAGTGTTCCGTCTCTTGGAGACCATGATGAGTTCGGTGTCTGTCTTGATGTTGATGATGACCAAAGTGTTATTATTCTTAGAAGAGAAGGGGTGTATTTCGTATACTGTGAACAAGTCGTCAGTTATGAATGGTACATGAACTACTACTGATGGTGTTAGTGTTGCGTCTAAATATGGATAATATTACATGAAATCCCTACTTCGGAACAAAGGCTTCAATTTATGTTTATTTATGCCTTGACTAATTATCTGACGTAGCTCATGAACTGGAAGTAAGTCAGTTGTGATCTTGCCATTACCGGCATTCGAAATTCCTTGCATAAGTGCCCTGTAACGAACTCTAGTGTTGTCTAATTGGAGTAGAATTGTGTCAATGTGTTCCGTGATGATGGAGAAGTGTTGGAAAAATGTTATGTTACCTTCCATGTCATTTATTTTATCTACAATTTCGGGAGCTATGTTTTCCCTACGTGTCAAGTGGGGTTGGTGGAGGATTAGTGCCCCTCCCTGTAAAACAATTAACTCTAAGCCCTTGGCCACCCCGTTTGGGATACATGGCGTCTGGCAATGAATGAATGAAAAAATGTTTTCCGCCTTTTTCAGATTTTTCACGATTCTCTTCATTGCTGAGTTATGTCCTGCGATGAATTTATCTTGGTATGTTAGTACCTGACCTATTTTATTAAATTTGTTTATTTCTTGAAGGTCTTCCTCTGTAGCCAATCCAAAGATGTTCCCAAGAACACACAGAGGGCGTGAGCTCTCGTGAGGCATATATTGAAAAATGATAGACGTGCCTGATGAGTGGGTTATAATTCTCTGGTAACTCAGACCTTTTCTCTCTTCTGTGGAACTGGGTGCGAAAATATTCAGGAAAGTTTACCACTCACTCACCTCCTGTTCTAATTATTCTTTCTAATGTAGACATAAACTTATCCTTTTGCCGCTGCTGAGTTGTTTTTAGACCAGTTTGCTAGCTCTCGAAAAAGGATACAGTACCACCTTCAGCATTCCACCATCGTTTTTTTGTAATCTCATGGTATCAATTACATTCCAAGTTTTTCTCTGGTGAGTCCTACAGTTTCCCATTTTAACTTTTTGAACTTCTGTCATCTTTTTCACAGTGCCATGAGTCATCTTCTGTTTGCGATCCTATTCCACAAGCTTTTCTACGCCACATGTCTGACGAGTTCCTCTTCTGTTTTGTTTCATTGTGTAACGGAATTTTGTGCACTAGAGAGTATTTAACTAGTTGGGGTGTTGCTTTTCTTATTCCCACACCCAAGCTGGAAAAGAATAATCTCCTAGCAGCAATTATCGTCCTTTATCTCATGACTTCTTGCCTTTGTTAGATGTTTGAAAAGATAAGTGGTCGGCTCATATAGTATTTAGCGAGGGGTGACTCTTTGGCCATGTGGAGAGGATGGAGAGTGAGAGACTGACGAGGAGAGTGTATGTGAGAACGGTGGTGGGGGGGTGTGGGAGGGGGAGGCCAAGGATGAGATGAAGGGATGGAGTGGAGAGGTATATGAGAGAAGGGAGTGTGAGCTGGGAGCAGAGCAGTGAAATGGCGGGGGACAGGGCTACATGGAGGCGGTTTGTTTGTGGCCACCCCTTACGAGATTAAGGCGTCTGGCAATAAAAAGATAGATAGACAGACTCTTTATCGCCGTATCACTGTGTATGGTTTCTGTAAAGCGTGGTCTACATCTTGTGTTCTACTCTCTTTGGACTCTGATGCGAGGCTTGTGCTACTGACCAACACCAGGTCTCGTATACCCGTCGGTTAAGGAAGCTCCCTAACACCTATCCCTCCGTGATTATTTTGCCTAATATTCGTCACTATCGTCGTATATGTCCGCAAATCATTCTAATATCGCTGTAATCTGCATAAGTAAGATACAAAATTATAGAAAAGAGCCGGATCCAAAAATTTATGCTAGGAATACAGGTCCACATCACGGTCTTCTTCGATCCATTTAAGGCCTATGACGCTGTCTGGATCATGGCATTTACAGTTTCCATAGCTTTGGACTCTGTGCTCCAGTATCTATTTCTATTCATTCATTATCTAATCGTTGTTTGAGCCTAGATAGGGGATGAGCCTTCTGATGCCTGTTCACTTGAGAATGGGGTGTTACAATGCTGAGTTCTTGGTGTTACTTGTTTCTCTCTGGCCATCATGTGTAATATGTGTTCCTGATGGTGTGCGTGACTCCCAGCACACGCCACATCTGCCCCACTTCCCGTGTTGACCAAGCGAGATGCCCTGTACCGTTGTCTGACTATCATCTTTGCAACATTCTAATTGCCTCTTTGTTGCGAGATGTTATGTACAGTTTTCTCCATTCATTTCTGCAACATTAGTGTCGTTTCCTCTAATGTTCTCTTTGTTGCAAGATGAACTACCGATGTTTGATTACTTCATTTTTGCACCATTAGACGACCATTCATCAATAATTTCCTTTGTTCAGCACCAACTCCCACTTGTAACCCTCGTCATCTATTCCTCACTAAGACTCTGCTGTTTGAGGTGACTGATAGCAATCCCTTCTCTGTGTTCCCTTACTGTTGACAATATATACATTAGTAAAATACACATATATGTAAGTGATCCATAGCGACAAGTGGAAAGGTTGGTTGGAAGAAAGAGATAGGTTAGGACTTCATTTTTTTTATCTAATGTTTTGGGCTGCACAGAACTCTCTTGGAAGATGGGTTAGAGAAAATAAAGAACTTAAGCTCTCTCCCGACTCTCTCCCACCCTATATTGAGGTGTGATGTGCAGAATAATTATTGATAAGATGCCGCTCTCAAATAACACTTGGATCCACAAAATCAAAGTCTCCTGTAGCTTCTAATTAGCCACCTGCAACTTTTGGGATACAAGGAAGTGGAAGATTATATTGGTAATTTTCGTACTATTAGCACAAATCTCCTATAAAGTAGATAAATATCGGGTGAAACTTGCTTTGACATTTTATCAAGGACGTACTGAACACTATTATGCTTCCATTCTGCCATTAAAAAAAAAAAAAAAAAAAAAGGGGGGGGGAAGAAAGTACGATTCTGAAGGCCGGCCATCTTTTCAGTGCTTGAGAAATTGCTTATTGTTTTCCTTATTTACAGGCAAATCGAAGCTTAGCACTGTTCAGAAAGTTACTGATATTGCATGAAAGCTATTTTCACACGATATTCATCAGTTTTAAACGCGATTTATATTGATCATACGAAAATTATCAAAAGGAAATTATCAGTATCGACATTTTCACATTTCCTGTAACCAAAGACTTTTCAGGTGGCCAAGTGGCAGTCCCATTATACAGGTGGCCAAGTGACAGTCCCATTATACAGGTGGCCAAGTGACAGTCCCATTAAATAGGTGGCCAACTGACCGTCCCATTACACAGGTGGCCAAGTGACCGTCCCATTACACAGGTGGCCGAGTGACAGTCCCATTATATAGGTGGCCAACTGTCAGTCCCATTACACAGGTGGCCAAGTGACAGTCCCATTACACAGGGGGCCAACTGACAGTCCCATTACACAGATGGCCAACTGACAGTCCCATTACACAGGTGGCCAACTGACAGTCCCTTTACACAGGTGGCCAAGTGATCGTCCCATTACACAGGTGGCCAAGTGACAGTCCCATTACACAGGTGGCCAATTGACAGTCCCATAACACAGGTGGCCAAGTGTCAGTCCCATTACACAAGAAAAGAATGCATTGATCCAGAGTTGAAGAAATATAGGCTGCTGGAGATGGAAGTATTTTATCATTTTACTCCAGTTTGGCCTAAAATTGCCATCTCTCAATCTTGAATACTAAGCTTTAACAAGGAATGAACGTCGGAATATGGTGCAAATCACAAAGAAGTGCTGTGTAAGGAATTTAGAGCCTTAACATTCTGCCAATGAACTACGTGAAGTAAGATTCAAAAGGTAAAATATCTGCGTCAAGTTAAGGTTAAACAACTATGGGCACAATAATTATACATATCTGATAACACTGATATGGCATGAACATGAAAATTAAGCCGCTGGAATTGTAATATCACGTGAATTATACCCCAGTGTTATATCTACAAGTGATAACGGTGACAGTGTGGTTGCAGCGCCATCATATAATAACACATGCCCTGAAAATTATATGAGTGAACCATACACAGCTATTGTAATATTACGTGAATTATACCCGTGTTATGTCTACAAGTGATAACGGTGACAGTGTGGTTGCAGCGCCATCATATAATAACACATGCCCTGAAAATGATATAAGTGAACCATACACAGCCATAAAGACAACTGGCTAAAACGTGGAAGATGAATGGGTAAACGAATCGGACAGCAGAGGATGTAGCAAGATAGGATGAGGCAAGACAGGATGCGGCAAGACAAAATGTGGCAAGACAGTATGATAAAGGGAGTGAAGTTTGGGGAAGACAAAGGCACTTCTTCCTGACAAGCACCATGGTATTATTATCTTCAGTTCAGAATCCAAGATGGAGAGATGGCAAATTTAGGTCGTCAGAGTAAAAACAGGATATGAAAATAAGCTAAATAGATGAAGTCTTGTCAGAAGGAAGTGCCTGTATGACCAGAGTTGCACCTCTTTATTATCATGATAGCAGGAATCCTGTTATGTATATGTGGTTGAAGAAAAAATATAATAAGCATGAGTAGCCAATATGTTGCTATAAAGAATATATAGAACATCTGATCAGAACTGTACGGTTTTGGACAAATGAAACCACTACACATTCTCTGTTGGGTTGGGTGTATGTGATTAAATGATTATTCCGTCTTTGAAAAATGTGCAGCTCGTGGTAGTTCTTTTTTTTACGAATTCATACCTTTGAGTACTTGTATTTAAAAAAATGTATTGAAAAATAACCTGACTGTGAAATATACAATTCATGTTAGTTTTTTTTTTTTTTTTTTTTAATTCGTGCCTCTGAGTAGGCTACTTTATACATAAAAAATATATATACTTATTGTAAGATATTCTAAGTTTGTGAAATGTGCAATTCATGGTGCAGATGCTTTTTAAACGATTTTGTGCCTTTGAGTGGTTGATACATAAACAAGAAGAGACTGTCTTCACAGAACTGCAGCGAAACTATTGCTGCCAATTGTTAAAAGTTTCTCTTTGCATCTTTCAAGATGATCAAAAAATTTAAAATTGCTAAATAATCAGTTGATGCAAAAGCTGCCATACCATATCAACTAAACATTTCAAGCTGAACAACTTTGTATTTAATAGAAAAATTGCCCTGAGTTCTCCAAGAGTAGATATTCGAAGTTTCCTTAAAGGAGAAAAAAAAAATCCCCAGGTGTACCATTTACAGACCTTTCGGATTCGCCGCAGGTAAAAATCTATTTTAAAGTATAAAGACCGCGATGATTGTGACAATGTGAGTTAACTTTTATCTGGTCGTGGTGTTGTGGTATGCTGCCTGGCTCTCACTTGAGAGTCCTGGGTTCGATTCCCGGCAAATTGGTAAAAATATTGGATGATTTTTCCTGTGTACAAATACAGATTTCTCTCTTCATCCGTAAGAGTGTGTTCGCTTCATTTGTTCGCACTGAACCCTTCAATAACAGCGTACACAAAAGTTGCTAAACATATAAATATAAGAAGGGAGAAAACACATGTATATGATTTTAGAAGGCAGAATGCACATAACGAGAACTGCACTTTTTATCTCCACATTCGGTTATTGTGCGATGTTGGGGGATGGTTATATTGTGCGTGTGATGTTGGGGGATGGTTATATTGTGTGTGTGATGTTGGGAGATGATTATATTGTGTGTGTGTGATGTTGAGGGATGGTTATATTGTGTGTGTGATGTTGGGGGATGGTTACATTGTGTGTGTGATGTTGGGAGATGGTTATATTGTGTGTGTGATGTTATACTGTGTTTTGTGGACTCAAGTCAAGAATTTCAAAACATTTTAATCGTTCATGTGTGTCTCGTTCCATTAGGCACAGTATTTTGTTAAACTATTCCTTAACTTTTCCTTTCTCCCTTCTCAACATTTCTTCCATTAATTTTACCACGTGTTAAACTAAGGTAAAGATGGGATTTTGGTCTTTATTGCATATTTCTATGTAACTTGGTAGTAATTGCCTTTTCTTTGGCTGCCTATCCATTCCCAAATCTATTTTAGTGCCTGTACTCTTTTCAGTCAAACTTGGCCCAGATTTAAGTCCTCTTGAAGCTTATTTTTCACATAAGTCAGTAGCAGAAAAAAGATAATATTCTGGATCCATATCCTTTTCGGAAATTTTCTTCATGACAACCATCATGTTCTGAGGCTTATGTATTCCTTCAACTCGGCCTTCATGATGAGGTGATGGCAATTTTAGACCAAGCTGTTGTAAAAATAGTATAGTATGAGTCAGTGCGATCCTATGGCATGTTACTGATGCAGCCAGCGCTTCTACTGGCCGAAGAAGCTTGGCAGAACCCTCTTGCGATTTTTGTGTCTCCAGTCTTCCTCCAGCAATAGTCATTATACTGTGGGAGAGAAATGAAAGACCCTGTTAATTGCAAATGATGAAACTAGCAGTTACCCATGTAGTTTGGTGGCAAGACATGATTTTATAAACGCGTGCACACGCACGCACGCACACACACACACACACACACACACACACACACACACACACACACACACACACACACACACACACACACACACACACACACACACACACACACACACACGAGAGGAAATTATGCAACGTGCACATGAAGAACTGAACTGCTAAGAGAATGAATACATAGACATAAACGCTTACCTTCTGGACAGACATTTGTTTTCCTTGAATGGTGTTCACTACGCCATTTTCCGGCAGTGAGGTACCATCAGAGAACTCGACAGTGGACAAGCCAAGAAGACCAATGCCACGGCTCTGCATACCGAAAAAGTACTCGCCAGATGTAGCTGTTGGGGAAAAAAAAAAAAGAAAAAAGTACTCGCCAGATGTAGCTGTGGGAAAAAAAAAAAAAAAAAAAAGTTCTCGCCAGATGTACCTGTTGGGAAAAAAAAAAAAAAAAAGTACTCGCCAGATGTAGCTGTTGGAAAAAAAAAAAAAAGTACTCACCAGATGTAACTGTTGGGAAAAGAAAAAATAAGTGCTCGCCAGATGTAGCTCTTGGGGAAAAAAAAGTACTCGCCAGATGTAGCTGTTGGGGGGAAAAAAAAGTACTAGCCAGATGTAGCTGTTGGGGGAAAAAAAAAGTACTAGCCAGATGTAGCTGTTGGGGGGAAAAAAAAAAGTACTCGCCAGATGTAGCTGTTGGGGGGAAAAAAAAGTACTAGCCAGATGTAGCTGTTGGAAGAACTGAATACGAAATTATTCCCATTCTGTATCCTATATTAGTCATGCGCCTGAAATACCTTTGACATTTCAGCATTCCACCTGATAATGGTACACACACTGACAAATTACCATCTTACTCTTTTCACTCTAACTTGGTCTAAAATTACCATCTCGCCATCTTGAATCTTGTGCAAAAAGAGTAACACTAGAATATGATCATCAGAAAGAAGTGCCATTGAAAAGATGTAGAGCTGTAGCATTGCCTTTTTCTGCCACTGAACCATGAAATAAGTTGCAAATGGACGGAAACCTGAGCCGAGTTAAGGTGAAGATTTATTATTTACGTGTAGAGTACAGCAATGTAGCGTCTTCTATTTATTGTGCGTTTACCTTTTTCTTTTCTCCTTTTCTCTTTTCCCATTTCTGTTCCATTTTTGTCATTCCTGTCTGCTTTAAATTAGTGCCATATGGTTTTTTATACCAAGCGATAGGAATTCATTTACCCGTTCAATGTAACCTGCTGTGTGTGTAATGGAGGAATGATTTGACCACAGTTTAACCTCCAAACCATTGCCTGCTGAGGATTGGATGTGGACCCTTTATATCCATTATGAACGCTGTTTTAATGTCGACTCCAGGTTCATCAGGACATGGACGCAGTAGACGAGAGGCTTCAGTTTATTATTATTATTTTTTTTTTCACGCCATCATCATCTTCTGGGGGGTAGGGAGGACACTGAAGGATGTTTATATAAAAGGGCAGTGTCAAGGTGTATCAGTATTGCTAAATAAAGGCATCTCTTCAGCACCTCAGTGACTGTAGCAACAAATTGTCGCCTTTTCCCCTACATCATTTCTGATGAATATTGGCATGCGGGTGACGTATTTCTTATCATTGTTATTCCAGGGATTTCACTTGACTGCGGAGATAAACTTCAACCTGGGAGTTTTGATACCGCCTTGTTTAACCTATTTTAACCAGATATATTTCCTAATGTTGGGTAAAATTGCCTGATGGAAGCGAGAATTGAGTAAGTCATCGGAATCCAGGGAATAATGGATAATATTGTAAATCTATACATAAAGTCTGTGAATTTCGTGTCATTTATCCACTCTCCTACATCCTTTCTGTTTACCTCTGTTCCCTCCCATACATTCCATTTTACCTCTATCACCTTCCCATACACTCCATTCTACCTCTATCACCTTCTCATACACTCCATTCTCCTTCTGCCACCTTCCCTTATACTCCATTCTAGCTCTGTCACTTTCCTATACACTCCATTCTACCTCTATCACCTTCCCATACACACCATTCTACCTCTACAACCTTCCCATACACCCATTCTGCCTCTGACACCTTCCCATACACTCCATTCTACCTCTACCATCTTCCCATACACTCCATTCTACCTCAACATCCTTCCCATACACTCCATTCTGCCTCTGACACCATCTCCTCCATTCTGCCTTTCACACCTTCCCATATACTCAGACCAATGGGGAAGGGGGGGAGGGATCTTGATCTGGCAGTGGAGCTTGGAGTGAGATCGGTGGTGTCAGATATATTGCTGGCCTGCTCAGTGATAAGTGTCTATCGATTTCGTGAAACAAGAGGTCCCCTTCTCATAACCAGTGGATCACTGGTACCATTATTATTCCTTGCCTCGGTCGTCTCAAGGCAGTTTCTCTCCCATCGTATCCCGTGATGCAAAAAAACGGATGGCCTGTTAATGAACCGATGCTGCACCCTGCACCTAGTAACACACCTCTTTCATCCCTTGTCATGGCTAGATAGGTGGCATTGTGAAGCCCACTGAAGTCTGCAGGGTGGTTATTTTCTGACTATAAGCACCACATGACCCGACACTCCATTGCTTGTAACTGCTGTGTGGTGGTGGTGGTGGGGCTACCTGTGTATACTTTTACAACCCCTCCCCCTCTGTCTATCAGGTGTTCTTGGCCCTCTAGGTAGCCCTTCCTTTGTTTTGGGCTGTGTGGTGTGAAACTAAAGGCTAGATATTTCCTCTGTAGCAAAATACCTTCCCACTTCTCCTCTTTGTGCCACCTTCCTATGCACTCCTTTTTACATCTGCCTATCTGCATGTCCTTATCTCCCAGTTAATATAGGTTACACAGTAAGCAAAAATAACTTACTCTTCACTGCATCTAAGTACAAATCGAAACAGCTGGAAGGGACTGGATCATAGCCCTCAGCCTCACAGAGTTCCTTCGCTTTAGATGGTGTCCAGGTCTGGGTCTGGGTGGAGGTCAAGGCAATAACAACCGATGTGATGGGGCAGGTAGAGGGATCAGCGCTTGTGGTTGTCTCAGTGATTTCGGTCGTGGTGGTCGTGGCTGTCATCTCAGTGGTGAAGGTTGTGTCATCTGCCAATACAAACGGTCACAAGTACTGTAATATGCTTCAGAAGGGTTGCGTTGGGTTGGGTTGGGTTTGGTTAGGTTGAGTTGGGTTAGGTTGGGTTAGGTTGAGTTGGGTTAGGTTGGGTTGGGTTGAGAAGGGTTAGATAGGGATGGGTTGGGTTGGGTTGGGTTGGGTTGGGTAGGGTTGGGTAGGGTTGGGATGTGTTGGGATGGGTTGGGTTGGGTTGTATTGGATTGGTTTGGGTTGGGTTGGGTAGCGTTGGGTTGGGTTGGGTTGGGTTGGGTTGGGATGGGTTTGGTTGGGTTGGGTTGGGTTGGGTGGGGTTGGGTTGGGTCGGGTTGGGTTGGGTTGGGTGAGATTGGGTTGGGTTGGGTTGGGATGGGATGGGTTGGGTTGGGTCGGGATGGGTTGGGATGAATTTGGTTAGGCAGGGTTGGGTTGTTAGCACATGATCCAATGCGATGAGTGGAAATGTTGAGTGGGTTAAATCTTAAATTTTTCATTTTCGTTAACGTCTCCTGCAACACAGAACATGTCTCTGAAGAATGAATTAAAAATGCATCCTGTTTCTCTCGCATCTAACATTTCCCTTAGCTTTTTATTTTTATTTTAATGCAAGGAAGAAGGACCCAAAGGCCAGGAGCCCGCAAACCGTTCCTTCAAAAAAAAAAAAAAAAAAGTACAAAGTGGAGCCAAATTCAAGATCTGTTCATTTCGAGATGCCTGGGCACACTGCGTTTGATAGACTGGAAATCATAGGAAGTAGGAAGTACGGACAGAGGGAGACAGTTCCAGAGTTGACCTGTTGCATATATGAAGGACTGGGAGTAACGGTTAACTCTTGCATTAGAAAGTTGGACAGAAAAGGGATGAGAGTTTATTGCTAGACGGGTGCTACACTCCTGTCGTAGAGGTGGAGGGATGCAAGCAGACAGTTCAGAGGAGCAGTGGCCATTGAAGTAGCGACAGAAAAGAGACAAAGATCCAACAGTGCGGCGAGGAGACAGAGGTTGGAGGGAGCCAGTAAGAGGAGGAGAGTTAATGAAACAAAAAGCCTTTGACTCCGCCCTATTGAGAAAAGCTGTATGTGGGGACCCTCCCCACACATGAGAGTTGTACTATAAACAGGGGTGAATAAAATCCTTGTATAAAGTCAACAACTGAGCAGGAGTAAAGAAGATACAGAGTCGGCTTAGCACACCTAATCTCTTGGAAGGAGATATTACAAGAAATGTAATATGATCTTTCCAAGATAAGTCCTGAGTGAATGAAACCTCACGCATGTTCAAGGATGATGCAGGAGTGAACTGGATATTGTTAAACATTAGTGGGTACTGTGGAAGATTGTGTCAGGTTGTCGGGTGTAAGAACTATGTCTTTGATGCATTAAGAACAAGATTATTTTTACCCCAGTCAGGTACATGAGCCAAGTCAGACATTAGGTGTGCCATTGCCTCAGCCCTTGTTTGTTGAAGTAAATGCTGAGATGGACGTTGTGGGAACCGAACGGAAGGGTGAAGGGTGGAATCATCAGTGTACGAGTGGATAGGGTTAGATGTACAGCTCAGAAGGTCATTGATGAATAAAAGGAAGAGAGTTGGTGATAGGACAGAGCCCTGAGGAACATCCTTGTTGATAGATCTATGAGAAGAACGATGGCCATCTACAACAGCTTCTATAGAAAGACCAGAAAGGAACCTATTGATGTAGGCATAGATAGGAGAGAAATCGTATGAGCGCAGTTTGGAAATGAAAGATTTATGCCAGTCTCGATCGAAAACCTTTTGAGATGTCAAGTGCAATGGCAAAAGTTTTCGCCAAAGTCCCGAAAGGAGGATGACCAGGAGTCCGAAAGGTAGGTGAGAAGAACGCCAGTGGAGCTTCCCTGACGAAACCCATACTGACGATCAGAAAGAAGGTGGTGATAGGAAAGGTGCTTTAAAATATTTCTGTTAAGAATCGACTCGATAACTTTTGAGGCACAGGATGTTAAAGCAATTGGGCGATAGTTAGAGGGTTTGGAATGGTCACCCTTCTTTGTGACTGGCTGAATGAGAGCAAACTTCCAGCAAGAAGGAAGGGTACAATTTGATGGACAAGGCAAAAGAGTTTACCTAGGCAGGGTGTAAGCACAGAAGCACAGTTCTTGAGGACAACAGGAGAGACTCCATCAGGTCCATATGCCTTGTTAGTATTGAGGCCAGTAATTGCAGAAAACACATCAGCTGAATATATTTTAATGTCAGCCATGACGATGTCAGAGGGGGGAAGTGAAGGAGGAACAGCACCTGAATTGTCTAAGGTGGAATTATAGGAGAAAGTCTGAGAGAAGATATTTGCTTTATCAGAAGAAGAAATACCTGCAGAGCCATCAGAGTAGAAAGGTGGAGGGAAGGATGATGAGGTAAAGTTGTTAGAAAGGTTTTTGGCAAGGTGCCAGAAGGAGCAGGAAGAATTCGAGTTGGAGTGTTGAGAGCATTTAGTACGGATGAAATTATTTTTAGCAGAGCAAAGAACAGACTTAGTGCGATTCCTGGCAGAAACATAAAAAAGATGTGATTCAGGGATGGATTGGCTCAGGTACCTTTTATAGGCCCTCTGCTTGTTGCAGACAGCATTAGAACAAGCGTGATTAAACCAAGGCTTTCTTGCATTAGTCAAAGGATATGAGAAGGGAATGTATGCTTCCATGCCCGAAAGAGTAACCTTCATAATGCGCAAGGCACACTCAGATGGCTGCCGGCCAAGGATGCAATAATCATTCCAGGGAAAATCAAAGAAGTACTGCCTGAGGGCCTCCCAATCCGCAGCTCCAAAGTGCCACAATCAACGTTTCTTTGGAGGGTCTGCAGGCTGCACCGGAGCAATAGAACAGGTTAAGGTAATAAGGTTGTGATCAGAGGACCCCAACAGAGAGGAAAAATTAACAGTGTAAGCAGGAGGATTAGTTGTAAGGAAGAGGTCAAGTATGTTGGCGCTCTCTCCAAGGTGGTCAGGGAAACGGGTAGAGTGCTGTACAAGCTGCTCTAGGTCATTAAGGATAAAAAAGATGTAGGCTTGTTCACCAGGTGGATCAGTGAAAGGAAAGGAGAGCCAAAGGTGGTGGTGAACATTGAAATCTCCTAGAATGGAGATTTCAGGGAAAGGAGAAATGAATAGAATGAGTTCCATTGTAGAAGTAAGATAATCGAAGAATTTTTCATAGTCAGTAGAATTAGGGGATAAGTTAAACAGAGCAAAAATATTTAGTCAAAGAATGACAGGAAAGCCGAAGCCAGAGAGTAGAGAATTCAGAAGAATCAAGTTCAGGAACACGAGAGCAAGATAAGTCGTTGCGTACGTATACACAACAGCCACCTTTGGCTTTGAAATGAGTATAGAGAATGTAGAAGGATACAGATAAGGTTTGCTATCAGTTGCCTCAGAGACAGCTGAGTCTCAGTAAGGAAGAGAAGGTGAGGTTTAGAGGAGGAGAGGTGGTGCTCAACAGCGCGAAAGTTAGAGGAAAGGCCGCGAATGTTGCAGAATAAAAGAAGTGAGTCAGACTGTGGTTCCAGGTAGCTCGTTGAGTCGTCACCGGGAGAGAGGCGGATGGAGGGGGCATTTAAGGTTCCCCCTCCCTCCTGGGGACTCCGATGCCCGGTCACTTGTTGCCATTTTTTCTTTTCTAATTTTGAATAGGAAGTGTAGTGTGTACTGTGCATGTAGTTTGGTGTTGACAGTTAGAGAAACTTGTACTAGAAAGCATGCTGGCCTACTCTTGTTAGGTCATGTCGGGTCAGATCATTTGTCCTTGAAGAGAGTGAGGGTTGAGTAAATAATGGTAAAATGAACTAACCTTGAGTGACAAATTCCTCCTTAATAAGAGTGAGTGCTGAGTCTAAGGGCTGGAGCAGGGTGGTTGGGTCAGCATGGTACGACAGCGAGCACCGCACCCCACCTGAGGCTTATAGTTAGGCTGGGGTTAATCTGGGTCATGTTGGTGTTAGTGTGTCATGGTGGGGTTAATCTGGGTCATGGTGGTGTTAGTGTGTCATGGTGGTGTTAATCTGGGTCATGGTGGTGTTAGTGTGTCATGGTGGTGTTAATCTGGGTCATGGTGGTGTTAATATGGGTCATGGTGGTGTTAATCTGGGCCATTGTGGTGTTAGTGTGTCATGGTGGTGTTGATTTGGGTCATGGTGGTGTTAATCTAGGTCATGGTGGTGTTAATTTGGGTCATGGTGGTGTTAATCTGGGTCATGGTGGTGTTAATCTGGGTCATGGTGGTGTTAATCTGGGCCATGGTGATGTTAATCTGGGTCTTGGTGGTATTAGTGTGTCATGGTTGTGTTAATCTGGGTCATGGTGGTGTTAATCTGGATCATGGTGGTGTTAATCTGGGCCATGGTGGTGTTAATCTGGGTCATGGTGGTATTAGTGTGTCATGGTGGTGTTAATCTGGGTCATGGTGGTGTTAATCCGGGCCATGGTGGTGTTAATCTGGGTCATGGTGGTATTAGTGTGTCATGGTCGTGTTAATCTGGGTCATGGTGGTGTTAGTGTGTCATGGTTCTTTTACTACTGGTCGTCTAAGCACACAATTTTCTACCATTTTATTAATGGAGTTCCTTATAAATCTCACTTTCTTTTTCTTTTAACCTGTCCAGTGGACAGTGTTAAGTCTACAAGGACAGGAATGTAATAGTTACCGGTAGCAATCCTGGAGATGGTGACAGCGGTACATAGGTCAGCCGCGATGCACATCTCCCGACACTCACCTGAGGAGAAGTTGAAACCTCAGTTGGGATGGACGTGATATGTAAGAGGTCGGAACTAACTGATGGTGAACAAGAAGCTTCTTAACTATCGTTGATCCACTTTAACTTGACACAGAATTTCGTCCATTTGAATCTTATTTCAAGTACCGGTAGATCAACGACAGAAAATTGTAATACTGTGGCTCTGCGTTATCACAACACTTCTTCTTGACTAGCATCGTGTTCGAGTTACACTTCAGTACTCATAGAGATGGTACTTTTAGTCCTAGCTGAAATGAACAGACAATAATACTCACTTAGATTAAACTTACAAAATATCTTATATCCCTAGATCAAACTGTGATTTCCCAATTATCAAAATGAAGTTTGGTGTATATATAACGTAGTATTGAGCGTCTGTTGGTAGTATGCCTAAAGAAATGTGGGGAAAGTTGGTCTCACTGCACGCCAGCTAACATGTTTAAATAAACTGTGAATTCCACATGTGGGATGCCACGTTTGTGCCAATTTTAAATGCCAGAATCAATAGGAAAAAGGGTCAAGAGTAAGAAGGTACAGCACAATCGTTCCCAGATTGAACAAAGGTAATGAAATATAATAAATCCACTTCTGCTGTACCGTCACACTTGCCAGTCTCACCCCTTCCTGCAGTTGTGACTAGCATATGGACAAGTCATGGAATTTACCAGAGGAGAGGGTCAGTGGCACAAATGCGGAATGTCAGTTTTTGTTTAACTATGCGACCATATGTTTCACCCCTAAGCACAGATGACCATTAAACTGTAGTATATAAAACCTTCTTTTTTCATTTTTCTTACAAATAACTTGTTGAAACTCCTTTAAATTTGGTTGATATATTGTATATCCTCTTCACTCTAACCTGGTCTAAACTTGCCATCTCTCCATCTTTAGTGCTGAGCTTTAGCAATAGATTAATGCTAGAATACAATGCTTGTAACGAAGACTTGCTTTGAAAACGATGTGGAGTCGTCGTACTGTCTTTTGCTGCAGCTGAGTTATGTGAAATGAGCTGCAAAAGGACGAAATTCTGGGCCAAGTTAGAGTAAAATCAGTGTAGTCAAACAGCTGCCAAATGCCTGTAAACGATGCAGGTAAACCAAGGACAGGTAAGTCTATTAGTGATCCACCTGGCGTAAATAAAAATAGTGAGATTACTTACACAACTTTTAAACCTACATGCTTTGTAGATAATGACCAGCCCAGGAGATTGCTCAGTAAGTGATGTGAGAAATTATTGCATTTTCCGTATTATGCTAAGGGGATATGAGGTTCTGCAATTTTTTTTCCTCTTCACAGCCGAAAATCTATTCTTATTGACCATTTCTCCGCAAATATTTTCTAAAGTAATTTGGTGTATATTATAAAGTTAATCGGTGTACTTCAAATGCTAATGCCGATTTTCAGTTCTGTTGAATAATGGCAACAGAATTTTTGTGGAAGTTATTTTTCATTAAGTTTTACATCAAATTTTATACACCTTTGCTTTTATTGTTTGTTTTCTTGACAGGGATGAACTTTTTTTCTGGGGGGGAGGCATTGGTTATTTGATAAATAAAGAAAAGGAGATAATCTTCTGTGGTGTAGATTTAAAGCGGAACTGCGGTTCATTTCAGAAGTCTGTTCATTGAAGTGCTGCGTAAAAATATATTAGAATTTGATACTAGATTAGTTTATATCGTTTCTATTCCAACTTGACCTAAACTAGCCTTCTCTTCATATTGAATGCCGAGTTAGCAGCAATAGATCAGGTCTATAATATGATGGTAGCCGTGAGGACGAACTGTAATAATGTTTGCTCAGCCATAGTATTCTATTTTCTGGCACTGAGCTACATGAAAGAAGAAAAAATGACAAAAATCAAGGTCAAGTTAAACTGACTATACTAAGGTGAACTAGATATAACGCAAAAGCCATTTAGTTCGGTTTTTAAAAGAAATAAAAAAGTATATTTGTCAGTTCACAAAAACATATCGTGTAAATTTGTGGTCGCAGCCATGTAGTTGAATTGTAAAGAAATATTTCACTGAGTTCACATCAAACATAGCGTGCAAATTTATGGCCGAGTGTGAGCTTAGAAGTAGTGTCGCAAACAGGACAAAGTATGTAGAGGAAAATAAAATACTGTACCCTGGCTTTCGGTATTGACTGTTATTAATCCCGTGTTTTGCCTCGCTGGATGGTTGGCCAATGCGAATGAGATATTGCAATACCTTTCTCCCCCTGTCCTTCCTCCCCCTCCTTCCCTTCCCTCCTTCCTCCCCTTCCCTCCCTTTCCTTCTTTTTCCAATTGATTCTCATCCCTTCTTTCTTCAATCCCCCCTCCCTTCCTTTTTTCATCCCCTCCCCCCTCCCTTTCCTTCTTCCTCCACTTCTTTCTCCCTTACCTTTTTCCACCACTCACCTTTGCCTTCCTTTCTTCATCCCCTTCCTTCTCCCTTCCTTTTTCATCCACTTCCCTCTCCTTTCCCTTCTTCATCCACTCCCTTCTCCTTCCTCCACACCCCCCTCCCTTCCCTTCTTCCTCCACTCCCCTCTCCCTTCCCTTCTTCATCCACTCCCTTCTCCTTCTTCCTCCACTCCCCCTCCCTTCCCTTCTTCATCCACCCCCCCCCTCTCTTCCCTTTTTCATCCTCCCCCCCTCTCCCTTCCCTTCTTTCTCCACTTCCCTTTCTCTTCCCTTCTTCCTCAACTGCCCTTTCCTTTCCTTTTCTCATCCTCCCCCCTCTCCCTTCCCTTCTTCTAGCCCTCTCCTTTACTTCCTTCCTATCTTCTTGAATTTCATTTTTCTATCTAACATCTCTTCCCCTAAATTATACCTAGTTCAATCTCGTCCCATGTACAAGTAAGAGAGAGGCGGGATGATGATAGGCAATACCTTCATCCACACTGCCCTACCGCGGGAGAAAATCTTGTGCATCCCAGTGATTAGAAGAGCTACACTACACCCATCGATGTATATACTGTATATCAGTGGCAACACCCCATTCGCTTAGGCCAGTCACGAGAAGCCCAGAAACAGTATGAAGGTTGCTGCTGATTGGCTGATACAATATATACTAGGCGTGGCAGCGGACAGTGAGGTGTTCCCGATCAGTTTGACCTTGGTGTTCTCTGATGCTTCACACAGTTCATTCGGAACGTGTTATTTGTTTTCTATTACATCTTTATATTACATACTTTGTAATGTGTACCCTCCCAAAAAAGTATCGGCCCCTTAGGGTACGATGGTTGTGAAAATGAGCCTCAGACACACATGAGTCTATAAATGTGGTGCATTAAAACATATACCACCCAGTAAGCGAATCTTTTTGCAATTTTGAGTTCTAAAAATAATTACCAACGATAATATTTGCGCTGATAATAACAGGATGCCTCATATATCACAATGCCTTATCCATGTTTCAGAGTGATACGCGCTGTAAGAGTACCGATACTTTTTGGGGAGGGTGTACAGGCGCGTTCATGAGTCCCGGTACACATGTGGGCGTGTTGTCTATTCTAGTGCTCACTGGTTTTAGAGTATGGAACTCTTGCGCTTACTGCCTGGTACACTGAACATAATTTGACCGGGCAGCAAGTAAAATAGTTCAACATCCTACCAGCGGTGGACACAACAGTAGACAACACGACTACATGTGTATCGGAACTCATGAACGCGACTGTACCTATGACAGTCACTGCCAGACAACAAGGCATGAAAAGCGCCGTGAACAATGGATACGGAATGGTAAAGACCTCTGTCCCTCAGTCGGTACTACGGGTGTGGTGGGCGTTCGACTCGTGGTTCATAGTCACACTCATTGCTATTTCATCACTCTCCCACCAACCCAACCATCCCACTTTTCCCCCTTGTGTTGGCCAGTCATGAGCATCCACTCATTCATCCCAAATGACTGAGTTACGTGAATACCCTTTAATCAGATGCAACTAGACTAGGCAGGTTCACTGAGAGGGACCAGAGGAAAATTGTTCTTCTCACAGTAATCTATCTGAGCCAGTTTTGTGAGAGAAAGGTTCGAATCTCCAAAAGCATTTAAAAGTTCTATCAAATCAATGTCCTAGTCCCCAAAAGCAATGAAGCTACAGGCCATGGCAAAAGTCCGACCGGCCTCAAGACAAAAAGTGCTATGAATCTGGGGTTTCAGGATTTAACCGTCCTTGCCAATGAGTCTTGGTGTTTCCGAAGTCTTTATTACATTGTTAGTGAATCCAATTTGTCAGTTCATACAAAATTGTGAGATGTAAATTGGGAAATCAGATTTTATTGAGGTGAAAGGACCAGGTAAGGCGTTCATTGAGTTGTCTGTTGGTCACACTGTGCTACACTGGAAAACAATTAAAAGAGGAAACACTGAGGAGAATTTTTCATCAATAAACACTTATTATATTACTGAATTCTTTAGCATTAAAATTTAATAAGTGGCCTGATAATAAAACTGAATTGGAGACACAGTATGAAGTTAATCAAAATAAATGGTCGAACATACAACCCCACTATGGTCGTACCATTCTAAAGTGGCGGTTTGGGTGGGGCACGAACCTCTGTACAGTGATGCCACGTTTTCCATACTCGCGATGCCTCTCTCACTCTCTCTCTCTCTCTCTCTCTCTCTCTCTCTCTCTCTCCTGGGGGGATGTGCATCACCCTAGGGAATTTTGTTTCTTTTATGTCTTATAAACTTGTGCTTTCATTTCTTTATTTTGTTTTTATACTATTGTTTTACATATGGCGCCAGATGACCTCGGTGTTACGGCGCTTTTTCATTCAATCATTCTCGCCCTCCTTCCTTCCCTCCCTTCATCTTTCCCTCAGCTTGACAATGCACTCAACACTGCCCCTTGCCTGCCTTCTCTCTCTCTCTCTCTCTCTCTCTCTCCTGGGGGAGATGTGCGTCAATTTTGTTTCTTTTATGAGTGACTTATAAACTTGTACTTTCATTTCTTTATTTTGTTTTTATCATATCTAATTATGTTTAAAAATATTATTGTTTTACATATGGCGCCAGATGACCTCGTTGTTGTGGCGCCATGATTTGTTTTCATTCAATCACTCTCTCCCTCCTTCCTTCCCTCCCTTCCTCCATCTCTCACTCAGCTGCACTCAACACTGCCCCTGGTCTGCCTCCCCCCCCCCTCTCTCTCTCTCGTCTGTGGTATTTTAGGATACATTTTGGTTATTTTCTTTTACGTTATAATGTACATATTGTAAATTTGACTTTATTTCCACACCACCCAGGAGGTTAAAGTCTTGGCGCGTTTTTTTTAACAGGTGTTCCCAAACAGGCCTATTAATCCTCTATCCCTCACAGATGACCAGGTCGGACTGGGTGTGTGTGAGTGTTGCCGCTCACGAGGGTTTAGTGTATATATTTTTTTTACTAAGAAACTGGCATATATTTGCTTATATTCCTGCACATTATCTTATAATCATAATTGTGACATTATTACCAACCCCAGAAAGACGGTAACAGCCAATAAAAGTGACTACTTTTTTTTAAGCAACACTGTAAAATAATTATGCCACGTTTCTGTATTGCCGTATAAATAGTTTACGCATAATCAGTTTGCTGTTCTTTCATATATTATAATACACACGTTACCATTATATTCTTATGTGTTTATCTTATTGTGATGCCTATTACATATATCAGAGCCGTTCACATAGCGGGTATGGAACACGTGGCACCACTGTACAGAGGTTCGTGCCCCACCCAAACCGCCACTTAAGATTGGTACCACCATAGCCTACATTCACTTTGGTGCAGCTTATCTACTCCCGCGTGGACCTGTTTCCCTTCTCATGGTGGGGGAGGAGGAATTACTTATTCCTCCATGGGCCTGTACTCCTCCATAGGACTTATTAATAATATTCTTGTTGATTTAATTTCCTTCGATGGTATGGCTTACTTATTCTCTCCATTGACATTCCATTTTCCTCTTAACCCTCTTCCCCAGTGGACCTATCTTCCACCCCTCCATCCTGTGAGTGTTTTTCCACAGCAGCAGCATGTCTTAGGAAGATCCCACAGAGAGAGCGAGGGAGGGACACAGCAGATTCAATATTATAGACTGTTTGTGAAATTTCTAGACAAAAGGTATACAGTATTTTCAAATGAATGTGCGTATAATGATAACAGCACTTCCTGTGAATAAGACTGTAAGTTCTACTATGAAGCGGCATGTTAAATTATTATTGAAAGCAAGGTTCCCAACACGGGATGCGATCACTGATAATTATACTGTGTGCTTCAACTGGATGTGCGCTGAATGTGCACAGATATGAATATATTTTAGGCCAAGTTAGAGTAAAAATAATGCAGTATTCATGTGCACCCTACTATTATGGTAAACTAATATTTTTACTTTAGAACGGTCTCAAATGTGCGGAAAAATAATGTAGCTAATGTGCAGGTCAGGAAATTGTGTACAATATATAAAATGAAACTACAATATTTTGTCAGAAAGATCCAACTTATTTTTCCCTGCAGTTCGGTCGATATTCATAAAAAAAAAAATCATTGAAAAATTACCAAAGAGAATTTCACGGTAATGCGGTTGTTAGAGGTTTTAGTAAAAGTCAGTAAATCTGGGTCAGAAAGGAAGATTAGACGATATATGTACCACTTACATAATTTCGTCTTGAATGTGGCATTGGTGGACTGAAGTGTTTGGTTGATGTAGACTTCCATGTACTGCCTGCAGTGACCCCCACCACTCCCCACCACCAGGAGAATCACCACCACCGTCCCCCACCACCACCACTGCACCACAGACCTCTGGTAGCCTCCATCCCTCGTCTGCTGCCCCCTTCCTCCTGCTGCTTCATCTGCTCCTCCTCTAAATCCTCGCCTCCCCATTACGCACAAAGCCAAGTCGTCTGTCTGACTGACCTGGAGACTGGAGAGGGTGGGAATATTTTTTTTTTTTTTTTTCTGATTCTCGACTTAGACTTAACGACCCGTTCCCTGAGGCCCAGCTGTCCTCCTACATACCATACACACCAAACAGCATGAAGGCGAAAGAATGTGAAGGACTGAGTGTGTGAAAAGTGAGTGGTTTAACAGTGTATGTTCATTGTTCATTCTATCACTTGTTATTCATAGCCTGTTTTTTCTCCAGTTGAGGAAGTTCCCTAACATCTTTCCCTGTGCGAATTATTCTATTTATAACACCTTACTGTACTTTTCGGTGTTACATAAGTCCTTCCAGTATCGCCATAGTCTGCAGAAATTACGTACAGGGTACTAGCCATATCCAAAACTTAATTGCCAAGGATGAAGTGCTAGGGAGCTTCTTTATCTGTCGAGTACAGGGGACAATATCCCTCCATAAAAATCCACGCCAATCTCTGCAGTGAAAATCCACGCCAGTCTCTACAGTGAAAATCCACTCCAATCTCTGCAATAAAAATCCACGCCAATCTCTGCAATAAAATATCAACGCCAATATCTGCAATAAAAAATCAACGCCAATCTCTGCCATAAAATTATACTCTAATACCTCTGTAGTACAAAATTCCACACCAATATCTCCAATGAAAAGAAAATCATGCAATTATCTTCGCGATAAAAACTCCACACAAATCTCTCAAATAAAAAATCCACCCCAGTATCTCCGCAAAAAAAAAAAAAAAAATCCACGCAAATCTCTTAAATAAAAAATCTACTCCAATATCTCTGCAATACAATATCAATGTCGATATCTCTGCAATAAAAAATCCATGCAAATCTCTTAAATAAAAAAAAAAAAACAATATCCCTGCTATAAAAAACTACTCCAATATCTGTCACAGAAATCCACGCCAATATCCGTCATAGAAATCCACGCCAATATCCGTCATAGAAATCCACGCCAATATCCGAAATAGAAATCCATGCCAATATCCATCATACAAATCCACGCAAATATATTTTTAAAAAAAATCAACTCCAATATCTCTGCAATATAAAAAATCCAAGTCAGTATCTCTGCCATGAAAATCCATTCCAATATCCATCACAGAAATCCTCACCAATATCCGTCAGTAAATCCACGCCAATGTCATACAAATACACGTCAATAAATCCATGCCAATATCCAATGCAGAAATCCACGCCAATATCCGTCATATACATCCAAGCCAATATCCGAAATAGAAATCCACGTCAATATCCGTCACAGAAATCCACGCCAAAATCTCTACAATGAAAATAAAGTTCTCTAAATGTGGGTGTAATTATTCATCCATTGAGTGCAACATTACGGTCCCACCAGATCTACTGACTACATTTACGCTTCATTTTCTTAGCTCCTTTCTTCACGTCCCTATTCTTACCCTTGCATGTTCATTCTTGGCCACTTTAACACTGTCTCTCTCACTTATAAATTCTTGTAGGGTTGGAATAGAGTGTGATTTGGTAATATAAATGCATGTCTGCTTTATTATTGTCAGGGGCCACCAGTAGTAAACTAGAAAAGAATAAACATCAGAATAATCATCAGCCCTAGAGTTGGAGACCAAGGATGATGTGGAAGGATGGATTGGAGAGATGCATGACGGAGGGGGTTGTGACTTGGAAGGAGGGCTGTCAACTGGAAGAGAACAGGCCACACCTTAGGGAATTCAGGTGTCTGACAATAAAGCAGCATTATTACCATCAGTTCTGAGGAAGGGAAGGTATGAGTTGGAGGAAGGGCAGTCAAATGACGGAGGACAGAACGACGTGGTTTTTTTTCGTGATCACCTCTCATAGGATTAAGGCGTCTGGCAATAGAGAGACAAAGTCCACTTTTAAGGTCAGAATTACTCTATTTTTCTTTTCTAGCTAATACTAAACTATTTTATTCCCAAGTGTCAGCCATAAAAGCCTCAGTGTTGGCTGTGAAGATGTTGATTTGATTTGGAAGGTGTTAGGGTGCATCACAATTAGGCCGAAGATGATTTACACGAACTGTAGATCGCAACAGAAACTGGACAAAGAAAAAATCCAGGTCAGTATCTCTGCCATGAAAATCCGCTCCAATATCATTCACAGAAATCCACGCAAATATCTGTCAGTAAATCCATGCCAATGTCATGCAAATACACGCCAATATCTGTCAATATATCCACGCCAATATCCGTTAAAGAAATCTACGCCAATATCCGTCATAGAAATCCACGTCAATATCCGAAATAGAAATCCACGTCAATATCCGTCACAGAAATCCACGCCAAAGTCTCTGCAATGAAAATAAAGTTCTCTAAATGTGGGTGTAATTATTCATCCATTGAGTGCAACATTACGGTCCCACCAGATCTACTGACTATATTTACGCTTCATTTTCTTAGCTCCTGTCTTCACGTCCCTATTCTTACCCTTGCATGTTCATTCTTGGCCACTTTAACACTGTCTCTCTCACTTATAAATTCTTGTAGGGTTGGAATAGAGTGTGATTTGGTAATATAAATGCATGTCTGCTTTATTATTGTCAGGGGCCACCAGTAGTAAACTAGAAAAGAATAAACATCAGAATAATCATCAGCCCTAGAGTTGGAGACCAAGGATGATGTGGAAGGATGGATTGGAGAGATGCATGACGGAGGGGGTTGTGACTTGGAAGGAGGGCTGTCAACTGGAAGAGAACAGGCCACACCTTAAGGACTTTAGGTGTCTGACAATAAAGAAGCATTACTACCATCAAGTCTGAGGAAGGGCAAGTATTAGTTGGAGGAAGGGCAGCCAAATGTCGGAGGGCAGAACGACGTGGATTTTTTTTTTTTTTTTTTTTGATAACCCCTCATAGCGTTAAGGCGTCTGGCAATAGATAGACAGAGAACTCTGTCAAGGTCGGAATTACTCTATTCACAAATGTTTGCCTTAAAAGCCTCAGAGTTGGCCGAGAAGACGTCGATTTGATTTGGAATGTTAGGGTGCGTTCACAATGAGGCTGGAGATGATTTATGCGAATTGTAGATCAAGATAGAAATTAGACAAAAAAAAATAATGTGTTTCACTGGATCACATTTTGGGCATTCATCTTGTCCCGGTCGCCTGCATTATGGCTGATACTGAGAAACGGCGGTCCCAGAACATGGCCCCTTGAAAAGAGGTGTTCTTTCATCCAGTTTTCATGCTACTTACGCTTTTCAACATTCTGTGTGTCCCAGTATTTCCAGTTCTGACAGTGTGAACGCACCCGTATACATGATGTGTTTGCTCTAAGTAGTATTACCGCCATTGGATGAGATGGAGGGATGGGGTGGGGAGGTATATGAGAGAGGGGGATGTGAGTTGGGAGCAGGGCAGTGAAATGGCGGGGGACAGGGCGACGTGGAGGCGATTTGTTTGTGGCCACCCTGAACGGGATTGAGGCGTCTGGCAATAGATAGATAGATAGATAGATAGGTTTTAATTTGGCATACAGATATGTTGTTTCATTATTCACCTGTATTTTACCTATTATCCGCCAATTTTGAAAAGTAAGTTACATTTCTGCTATTTTAATTTGTGATGTTTATTCTGGTAACTTCTAACATACCTGGAAATTCTGTCTTTTAAAGGAAGGGGAGAATGTACAAATTTCCCAAGGTGAAGTCTGAAGGATGGCAATATTAGATTGAAAGGAGGATAAGAGTAAAACGGAAGAATAGCAAATGATCAGTGAATTTCTCCATAACCTTTCCCTTCAGATGGATGCTCAGGTAACGACCGAAGGATGACATATTCACGAGTAAAGAAAAAAAAAAAAAACAGCATGAAGAGGTGCCCAGAACTGGTGCATGTGGTGTCACTTTCCGTGGTAATCTCGTCATTTTCTGGTTCAGGGTGTTGCTGTTAAAAACTTGGCCTTTACATAGGACATGAAGCAGAGCGATCAGCAAACCGCACAAAATACGCCAGAAATGGGTTTCCATCTGAAAAACGACCTGTTGATTTAAAAAAATCTTAGCTGAAAATTATCGCTAAAAAATAAAGTTTGTGTATTTGTGTTGAGAAAAAATAAACTGTACGTTATGTGCTGAGTAAATAAAAAGAAAAACTTTGTGATAAAAAAAAAAAAAAACTGTGTTGAGAAAAAATGTGCTATAATGTGTTCATGCAAAGCTGTACCATGATGTGTTAAAAAAGAAAAAAAAAGTGCCTTCTTGTGCTGAGGAAAAAAAAAAAAAGTATTGTGTTGAGGGAGAAAAGGCTGTACCATACTGTATAAAGAAAAAATTTGGTCACTGTACCGTCTATAAGGGAGTACAGTGTATAGGTGAAGTATGCGGGCTTCCGTGGGACAGATGTGGCACTGATGAGGTGGAAGGGCAAGAGGCGAGTGAGTGCCAGTGAGAAGCACAATACTATAGCACAGGAGCACATCACACTGCGCTAACGTCACGCCCAATGTGATCGATACAGGGATAGACACACACACACACACACACACACACACACACACACATATATATATATATATATATATATATATATATATATATATATATATATATATATATATATATATATATATATATATATATAATCACCATCAGCCGTTTCAGTGTCCACTGCACGACCGGCCTGTCCAGACCGAAGTGGAGACGATACAGCCAATGTACCTCTACCAAGTGGCTTAGGCTGTCTGGTAGAGATTGTATGTAGGGTGAGAAGTGCTTGTAAGTGTAACTGCAGTGTTGGAGTGGCTTTGGATCTGTGTGTAGTCTGTGAACCAAGTGTAATCGTCCCGAGCAAGCTGACTGGGTGCAAGCATACTTTATAGTATGCGACACTGGTTCAACCACAGCACCCTTTATGTCCACCAAGCAGTACGTGGCCAGAAGAACGCTCCCAAAGTTTATTGCCAAGACAGGACGCGAACCCTCGTTCTTCAGTGTACGAAAACGCACAATTTACCACTGTACCACAGAGGCATATATACATATATATACACATACACACACACACAAACATACATACAATGCAATACATACACATACATACATACATATCCATACACATATGCACATCAATATACAAACCCATACGCATGCACAAGCACATACACACATACACATACACATCCACATACACACATCCACATACACACACACATACACACACATACACATATACACACATACACACACACAAACGCTCACACTTACACACAGAAATACATATAAACACATACAAATATACAAGCACAAACACACACATACATGCACATACACATATACACATACACAAACATACACACATACCCATAAACACACATACACATGCACACACATACACATGCACACACATACACATTCACATACACATACACATGCACTTACATACAAGCATTCCCATACAAGCACATACACATATACACATACATATGTACATACACATACATGCATACACACACATACATATACATGCATATACATCTTCACACACACACACACACACACACAGACACACACACACACACACACACACACACACACACACACACACACACACACACACACACACACACATACATATATACATATATAACGATATATATATATATATATATATATATATATATATATATATATATATAGAATAAAAGAAATAAGATAAATACTTTGGTTTTACGCCAGGTATCCCCGAAGGGCTAAGGCGTTCCCTGTGGGCAGAGGACTTTCGAACTGGAGCGTGTAGCATTTTATGACCGGATGCCCTTCCTGTTGTCTACCAATGACCCTTGGGTGGAATCGATCCTCCGATCCTTTGGTCAGAGCGGAGAGCTCTAATCCACTGAGCCACGGCTGATATATATATATATATATATATATATATATATATATATATATATATATATATATATATATATACTACTAGTAACTAAAACAATGTTGGAAACTTTGGGAATAATAAAGAAAAAAATATCAGCTGAAAATACTCCAAACACTTCTGAATATTCTGTTACATGCCATTTTTCTTCAGCGAATTATATATTAGACTTATAATTTTCAAACTATTGTGTAAAACAGACTGAAATTCTCTGCAGGAAGTATTAATAATGATTTTTTTTTTTTTCATTACCCACAATCATATTCAAATTTATCTTCCAATGTCATCCATTATATGATTTAGGTTCACTACAAATAAACTAGAGCTAATACTGATGTCCCGTGAATTAACAGGTATCACTCTTCTTCAAACTGATAAAATAAGTATTCTCATTTTACACTCTCCTCAAAAATCATAACCTTTATTGTAGTAGGGTTCCAGTAACTCCTAAGTATTCTAGTTTCCAAACTCGTCTTTGATTGGGATATCTGACTGAAAGACTGGTTGAAGCTGAATGTGCAATTTGCAATGAAGGAAGCAGAATGGGGCAAGGATTTCTTAATAATATATGTGTGAAGTTGGGGGAACGAACGATTTCAGAACGAAAGCAGCGAACGCTAAGAGATAAGAATATGGATGGTGTCTGAGAATATGGGAGAAGAGGGAAGTGTTGTGGAATCCAATACTTTTTAAAGGGAAGGAGAGTGGAATCAAATACTTTATAGAGAAGGGAAGTATAATCCAATACTTTATAGAGAAGAGGATTGGAATCAGTACTTTATAGACGAGAGAGGAAGGAGTAAAATCCAGTACTTTATAGACGAGAGGGAAAGGAGGTGAAATCCAGTACTATACAGACGGGAGGGATAAGGAATGGAACCCAGTATTTGATTCTCATTGCCAAACCACGTGTGGCAAGACAGAAAGTAAACCTTTGATATTCACGCGACCAGTATTTCGAAATCTTGGGTACGTACTGACCTACACACTAGAAACTTTATTGTACCGTCATATACTCAGGTTACATAGGGGAGGGGGGGGGGGAGCGGAATCCAGCACAGTACTGTCCTCGTATGTCCCAATCAACCCGTGTGTCAAGATCAAAATTTACATGTTAGTCACGCGAGAGTCATGTAGAAATCTTAGGTACTGTCCGGACTGACCTATGTATTTCAGAATTCATGGCGGTCACGCTACAAGGCGGAATAATAAGCAATCAAACTGTATTTTCTTGTAGATTAATTGCTTTCGATTCAGTGGCATACATAGAAAATTTGAGAAACAGGCGTTGACTTAAAAAAAAAAAAAAAAAAAAAGTGGGTGGTAATCACGTCCCCCATTACCAAATACTGTTGGAGAGAGAGAGAGAGAGAGAGAGAGGGGGGGGGGGCACTTTGTATCCCGCAGGGCAAAGAGGTAGGGTATGTAACGTTTGCCTATACACGGCCCTGTTCTCATTTTTTTGCAATAACTATCTCTAATTATTGTTGCAGATTAGTCTTGCTCTGTACATTTTAATTGCATTTTATTTACCCAAAGTCATATTAAAAACAAACTCACACAATCGCGGTACAATATCTCACTAAGCATTATGTTATATTTGTTAAGATGATTGGATATGGCAAAGACTGCATACATACGGCAACTGGGGTTTGGCTGCAATATCACAATAAGTACAGAGTTAAAGGGGGAAGGAACAAAGCAGGGAGACTTCTATTCTTATTTCTTGCTTTCGTCCATGAAGTCAGTATCTCAAACCCTCTCCACACACACACACACACACACACACACACACACACACACAGAAGGGGGGGATTGGTCAAAGTATAACACACGTCGGAGCTTCACGAGCGCGGGTGGAAAAACATACGTTAAGTAAAAACAAGTGTCATAAAATCAAGCTAGAACTGGAAAGAATACAGAGAGAGCATACCTCCGTCAATGCCTTTGCAATTAAAAATGATTTGGATATCGACTCATGGATATAGGATCCGAATCCGGATCCGTCCCCAAATTTTGTCTATTCATTCTTGGTCCATGGCGCACCTTTCAACAAAATTTCATTGAAATTCATTGAAAATGTTTGGAAATATTGTGCGAGATACTCGGGACTGGGGTCCGGATCCGCCCACAAATATAATAATTTCTTCCTTGGCTCACCCCTCCACAAAATTTCAACAAAATCCGTTAATAACTTTTTGAGTAATCCTGCTAACAGATCCATGGATGTACGATCTGGATCCGGATCTGGATCGGCCCCAAAATTTAATCGAGTCTTTCTTCATCCATGGCCCATCTTTCCACAAAATTTCATCAAAATCCGTTCATAGCCTTTTGAGTAATCCTGCTAACAGACAAACAAACAAACAAACACGGGCAAAACTATAACCTTGGCTGATGTATTTAATGTCCTGTCGTCTGAATATATATCATATTCATCAGACTGGTGTGTCCAAGGACATTCTAGTTAGTATGTGTCGTGTGTGAGTGGAATGAACTGGAAAGTAAAAAGCTAATCATTACCTCTGCCAAGGAAGTTATGTTTTTGCTCTCATTTGTTTGTTGGTTGGTGTGTTAGCAGGGTTAGTCAAAAAGTTATGAACGGATTTTGATGAAATTTTGTGGAAGGGTGGGCCATGGACCAAGGAATAAGTTATTAAATATTGTGGTGGATCCAGATCTGGAGTATCCCGCACAATATCTCCAAAACTTCTCAATGAATTTCAACGAAATTTTGTGGACAGGTGAGCCATGGACCATGAAACAACTGATAAAATTTTGGTGCGGATCCGGATCCAGATCCGGATTCTATAGCCTAGGATCTGTATCTCCAAAACTTCTCAATGACTTCAATGAAATTTTGTGGAAGGGTTGGCCTTGGGCCAAGGAAGAAATGACTAAATTTGGCTGTAGATCCGGATCCGGATCCGGAGTATCCCGCACAATATTTCCAAAGTTCTCAATCAGTTTAAATGAAGTTTTGTGGAAAGGTGGGCCATTTACCAAGAAAGACTGATTAAATTTTGGGGTTGATCCGTATCCGGATCAGGATCCTTTTTAATGTCAGTGGCTTTGGCGGAGGTATGCGCTCTCTGAGTGCTTTCTATTATATGATCCTCCTTTTCCCATCTGCCGAGATTGCTTGTATGATCAGGGGACGGCTGTGTGATATCAGTGTGTGTTCTGCATCATTTCATTTTTTTTTTTTTTTACTTCCACTGCCACACCCACACCCAAACCATCAGACTGAGCAATTCCTGAAACACACAAGATAAAACCAGGTGTGCTTCTAGTGCTGCGCCATTAATGACCGCCTTGTGTTAGTGTATGGTGTATTAATTTTGGTCCGGAGATGTGTATTTGACAGGATATGGGTGGTATACTATTCAATAAATTTATCGTTTATTTCATCATGTCTACGATGTTCACGTGAGAGTGTATGTGACTGTATGTGTATGTACGTGTTTGTATGAGTGTGCACGGTGTTTTCATGTATACGTGTTTGTATGAGTGTACGTGTTTTATGTGTACGTTTCTATGTGCGTACGGTGTTTGAACGTGTGTATACCGTGTATGGATGTGTGTGTATGGTGCTTGTATGTGTGTACGGTGTTTGCATGTGTGAATGTTTTTGTATCTGTGTTCGTTGTCTGTATGTGTATGTACGGTGATTGTATGTGTGTGTACGTGCTTGTATGCGTGTTTGGTGTTTGTGTGAATGTGTGCGTGTTTGTATGTGCGTATACGTCGTTTGTATGTATATGTACGTGTTTGTATGTGTATGTACGTATTTTTATGAGTGTGTACGGTGTTTATATGTATGTACTGTCTTTGTATGTGTGTCTAGGGTGTTTGTGTGCATCGAATGGTGTATGTATGTTTGTGGAGTTAGTTTTCATGGTGTGTGTCTTGGTATACTCATTTTACAGTAAGCTGGCCCAGATTTTCTTTCATATGCATCCCATTTCATTAACAAAATATAACAATTCACAGTTCTACATTCTCGCCATAGCACTTCTTCGTGACTAGCTCCTTACTCTAGTGTTATTCTGTTGTAAAAATCAGCACTGGAGATTGGGAGACGGCAATTTTAGGCCGTTAGAATAAGAAGACAATGCTATGGCTCTACATTCTTTCCACTGCACTTCTTCATGACTAGCATATTCTGGTTCTAGTGTGGCTTAATACCAGGTTTTGCGAATTTGTTTTAGTCTTCGGGTATTAACAGGAAAGATAAACTTATACGGTATTCTTTTTACTCTAACTTGGCTTAAAATTGCCAACTCTCCATCTTGAATGCTGAGTTGTAATAATAGATTAGCACTAGAGTACGATGCTAGTCACGAAGAAGTGTTATACTCTTTTTACTCTAACTTGGCCTAAAATTGCCAACTCTCCATCTTGAATGCTGAGTTGTAACGATAGATTAACATTAGAATATGATACTAGTCACGAAGAAGTGCTATTGGAAGGGTGTAGAACCATAGCCTTGTCTTATTCTGCCACTGAGCTATGTGAAGTAACTATAATGGGAGGAAAATCTGGGCCAAATTAAGGTGAAAGAAGTATAGTGTTGTTCTTTACAGTGTGTTATTGGCTCTCGTGTTATTGTGTTAAGTGTTCTTCTCTCGTATTCCCGGAGGTTAAGGAAGCTCCCTAACACCTCTTCCTCATATATCTATTTATTTATATTTTTCGGGGGGCTATGACTTGCTAGTATCGTTTTTTATTTTCTTTATGCGGAGTTTGGCGATATTAGAAGGATTAAAGTAACAGAGAAGAGGACGGCAAGGTTAGACAAGCAAAATAAATCGCTTGGGAACTGGTACTAGGGAGCTTTCTTAACAGACGAGAATGTAGGCCCTGTGTTTTTTGTGGATAATGTGGTGTAACATTATGGAGTCTTCTCATTGATTAAGGAAGCTTCCAAACACCTCTTCCTAAGCGATTTAGTTTGCCTTTTATACCTTGTCGTCCTCTTGTGTGTTACTTAAATCATTCTAATATCACCAAACTCTGGCTGAAGAACGAGCAAAACGATATTAGCCTGCCGTATCCAAAAAAAAAAAAAAAAACAATCTGTAAGGAAGAGGTGTCAGGGAGCTTTCTTAACTGACGAAACTGTTTGAAGAAAATTGACAACTGGAGAAATGCAACGAAAACGAAATCTTTCCTATACTCTTTTCATCTTAAGCTGGTCCTGATTTTCGTCCTATTGTAGCTTATTTGACGTAGCCAAGTGGCACAAAAAGACAATGCTACAACTCTACTTTATTTCCGTAACACTTCTTCGTGACTAGCAACATTTCCTTGGCCTAATCTCTTGCCACAACTCAGCATTCAAGAGAGAGAGATGACAATTTTTGGCCAAGTTAAAATTAAAGGAGTATATTGCGTATTTCATGTGCTTTCGATTTTTCCCTCTATGTATTAGTCAACATTTGGATTCTTGTGTCTCGTTGATGAAGGAAGTTCCCTAGTACCTCACCCATAGTGATTTATTCTTGGATATGGCTGGTTAATAACCTTGCGAACGTTACCTATACAGAGTATGGAGATGTTTGAAGGATTTACATAGCAGAAGAGGACGTTGGGGTGTAGTAAGCAGAATAAATCGCTTTGAAAAAGGTGTTAGGGAGCTTCCACTACCAAAGAGAATATCGGCCTATAAAATAACAACTTCCAACGTAGCACTGGCTGTACTACTTATAAGTGAAGCCGACTGTACACGGTAAACAAACATTCTGAGGCCCGTTTTCTGGTCGGTTACAAAAGCTTCCTAACACCTTTTCCTAAGTGATTTATTAGGGTTATTACACCTTACTACCCTCTTCTGCGTTATATAAGTCCTTCTAATGTCGCCATATTCTGCCTAAACAACGTACAAAACAGCCATATCCAAAAACAAATAACGAAGGAAGAGGTGTTACGGTCGTTAGCCAGCGAAAATACGAGCCAAAGACTTGCCTAATTCTCTCTCTCTCTCTCTCTCTCTCTCTCTCTCACGACGCCTCTTATAACGTCCACAAACCAAGTCCAGGAATCACATTACCAGATGGAAGTTCCTGCGTCACTCTTCCTTCGTTATCACCATTATTGCCTGCTTTCTGTCAGGGTTCAGCTCTTGGACACCTGACGGCTCAGCATTGCATGTATTCCACTCCTGGTCATATAATTCTACTCCAGTGTGTCCAGTGATATCTTCCTTGCCAACCCTATAGTACATGATGAAAACTTGGTCATAAATCTGTACCTGTATATGGTTAAGCTCGTTATGATTGTAGTGAGGGGATGTGAATTTAACAATAAAATGCTGATATGTATATAATCTGTTGAAACAAGGTGAATCGACTTGTGAAATCAAGTAGTAAGTTTTACTTTATTCTGTCTTACTACGCCGATTCTCTAAAGACAAGAATTTTATAAACTTTCCCAACAGTATACAGTGGAAGATTCACTGTCACAGGGGGACTAGTGAATTGTGACCAGTTTTTTCTCCTGTGGAGAAGGATTCACTGTCGCAGGGGGACTAGTGAATTGTGACCAGTTTTGTCTCCTGTGGAGAAGATTCATTGTCACAGGGGAACTAGTGAATTGTGACAAGTTTTGTCTAGTTTAACTGGTAAAGAAAGAAAAAAATACAACTGACTGGAAAAACTCTTAAGTAAAATTAATAAAGCAGAATCAATAACACAAGTAAGATAGTGCCTGTAGACGTCAATGATAACAAATACCAAGGTAAGAGTGAGTGTGCATTATTTCGTTAATAAGTAAAAAGATAAGAGTTAATATCCTGGCAGGGTCGCCAGATGTCACGGGGGGCATGAGAATTTAAGAAAATGCTGATATGTATTATTATAATCTGTTGAAACAAGGTGAATCGACTTGTGAAATCAAGTAGTAAGTTTTACTTTATGCTGGCTTACTTTGCCATTTCTCTAAAGACAAGAATTGTATAAACTTTCCCAACAGTATACAGAGAAGTCTATCTTCTCACGAATCCTGTATCATTAGTAATGTTGGCCTCTTAGAAAGTGTTTTGTCCCCTGACAATCAGTAACTAATACTAATAATGGACAGGTCCTTGCTGGTGCTTAACTCCTGGCTAGCACAATGGATTTAAGTTTAAATATGGAAAAACTGGCTTAGATACCAGATGTGATTAACAAGTTTGTGCGAACTGGGAGTAGCACAGTAAAGTAAGCTCAATCTGGAGAAATCAAACACGATTCTACATTTACATTAGGCTCAAGAAAAGAATTGTAAATTGATTAATTACAATGAAATAAATTTACGTTACATGAGCCTCAAATATGAATTCAAGAGGGGAATTCACTGTCGCAGGGGGACTAATGAATTCAAATATCAAGGGATACACACTCACTGATTCAAGAAGCTAGTCATAAACCTAGGAAAACAAACGGAAATACTGGTCAGTGGAGGGAATGGAGCTAGCTGCTAAGGCACTGAAATTCAAAGCTAAGGTCACTTCAACCAATCACCAACCAGGTGGGGAGATAAGTGGAATCGTTGAACTGAGGAGACCGTAGGCACTATGAAGAAGACCCTGCTCTCAGTTCTGTCACAATGACCCTACTTGCATGGTTACCCGACACCAACTGAGTGAGGTGGGTGCAGAGGGGTGAGAATGGCCTTGTTCGCCGGAAGTGGGCGTGGCCTAACTCCAACGGTCAATGGAGGCAAGGTGAATGATATACACACGCAATAAAATCAGTCAGTGGAGCACTAATGTCATGCACAAGAACAGTCACTTTTGACGCTGCGACGAATGTTCTGAAAAACTATCCTGATCAAAATGCATACAGAGACGGTTAAACTGAGTGATACAGTGGGTTTTCCACTAAAGTTCGTGGTTTTCCACCAAAGTACAATGTTAAGAATTTGTATAAATACACAATCACGCGAATTCTTGACATTACGCCCCATCAAAATCAAATTCTCTGTCTGAAAATTTGACTATATAAATACATAAACATCCAAACTCAGACACACAAGATTCACACTGTGGTGTGTGTACTATCCTGCTACAGGAGAAAATCACTGTTGCCAATGAGTGTAGAAACCTCGTATTTACGTCAATAGAAGAAAGCTGGAGGGAAAAACTCCGTGACGACGGTGAAAAATCCTGTACTCAGGTCAAACTGAATGAAAGTTCACTACAGTTACATTAACAACTAATTGTTATGTAGCGTGATGTATGTAAGACATGGTGTAGGTGGGACAGCTGTAGTGTAATTGTACCTTCGTGTAAAATGATATAATACAAATCAATAGTAAATGGAGACGATGAGGCAGAGGACGAGAGGTGGCAGCATGCAGCTGAGACAATCAGCTGATCTGCATGGTAAAACTGCTATGCCTGCCACCTGTACCTGCAAAATCAATGAAGGTGGAGTATCAGAAGTGTTGATGTGACAAACAATTTGTATTAAATTACAATTTCTCTCTCTACCTAGTAGTCAGTAACATCCTACAAAAAGTACACTATTATTTTCTTATTGCATACATTATTAACGAGGAAACGTAGTCCCAGGACAGAATCTCAAAGGACCCTTGTAGTCTACTGATCAAATCTAACTCTACACTTACAATTAATATCGGCAAGCTGAGAATCCCCATGCAAACTCAGGCAAGTCACATTATAACACCCAAAGTGGGTGTGGATAATGTTCATTCTCCAGGAATCCTCAGAGAGGCCCACAGCTCGAGACACACCACAAGGTAATTCAGACACAGCTTGGGGTTGCCTCTGCCGGGGTCTCGAATTTCCCCCTTAACCTACGGTATATATATATATATATATATATATATATATATATATATATATATATATATATATATATATATATATATATATATATATACATATATATATATATACATATATATATATATATATATATATATACATATATATATATATATATATATATATATATATATATATATATATATATATATATATATGTATATACATATATACATATATATCTATATATGTATATATATATATACATATATATATACATATATATATACATATATATATGCATATATATACATATATATACATATATATACATATATATATATATATATATATATATATATATATATATATATATATATATAAATAAAAATCCGGAAATAATGTGTCCTATGAGACCCACGAGCGAGACGGCAGATCCTACTGATATGCTATTAACTGGGAGCCAAGCTAGTTCTTGGATTGTTCAAATCTCTCAGGACCCATGTCTTATGCCTTATGGACCCGAGTGTACAATAGTTGCCTGTGTTAGTCATCACTTAGCAGGTGAGACATCAGATCTGCACCTACATTGTCACTTCCTTTGATGTATCTCACAACAAGGTTAAACTGCTGCAAATACAGTTTCCAGCGTGTCAGTCTTGCATTAGCCGTCTTAGTTGTGTTGAGATAGTGAGTGGTGTATGATCGGTTTCCAGAGTAAATGGTGCTCCATATAAATCTATCTATCTATAGCCCGACGCCCTAATGCTGCAAAGGGTGGCCACAGACAAAACGCCTCCAAGTCGCTCTGTCACCCACCATTTGCCTACCCTCCTCCTAACTCACTTCCCTCTCCCTCATATACCTCTCAACTCCATCCCTCCACCTCATCCTCGGTCAACCCCTCCCTCTCCCTCCCTCCACCTCACCTACATATACCGTCTTAGTCAGTCTTTCATTCTCCATTCTCTCCATATGTTCAAACCACCTCATTGTATTTCTCCTAATCTTCTCAACCACATTCACATCCACCTCACAACGTTCCTTCACTTCTTCATTCGTCAACCTGTCCCTCCACGTCACTCCACATGCTCCTCTCAAGTAACTCATTTCCACTGCTCTCACTTTTGACTTGCAAGGTCCACGCCTCGCTTCCATACGTCAGGGTAGGGATCACAATACTATCATGCAGTGACTTCTTAACTTCCATACTCACCTCCCTATTTCTCATCACTGCTTTCAGTGAACCAGCAACCTTCCTTCCCTGTTGGACCCTCTCATGCACTTCATCCCCCAAAGTTCCATCCTTACTCATCACACTACCCAAGTACTTGAATGCACTCACATTCTCCATATCCTCACCATCCAACCTGTACATTCTGTGACTTCATTCCTCTCAAACACCATAACTTTACTTTTGTTTACATTAATTTTCAGCTTCCTCCTCCTACACACTGTCCCAAATTCATTCACCAGACCTTGCAACTCCCATTCATCTTCACTCAACAATACTATATCATCAGCAAACAGCAACACCAGAATCTTCCAAATCTCACCCTCATTCATTAGAGCCACCCCCATATCCAATGTCCTACCTTGCACCTCCTTTACAACCCCGTCCATGTATATATTAAACAGCCATGGAGACATCACACAACCCTGTTTCAGTCCCACATTGAGCTAAAAGAACTCACTCAGCTCACCATCCACTTGCACCGTAGCCCTAGCTCCTCCGTACAAACTCTTCACAGCACTCAACAATTTCCCCTCCACTCCATATATTCTTAATACTTTCCACATACCTTGCCTATCTATTCTGTCATAAGCTTTCTCCAAGTCCATGAAGGCAGCATACACTTTCTTTCCCTTCTCTAGATACTTCTCCACTAAACATCTTAGAACAAAATTTCTGATCTACACACCTTTTTTCCTTCCTAAATCCCCCTTGTTCTTCTCCAACTAGCTCCTCTGTCATATGCCTAACCCTATCAATGAGTATTCTACCATATATTTTACCAGTCACACTAAGAAGGCAAAAACCCCTATGGTTACCACATACTTCTCTCTCCCCTTTTCCTTTGTATAAAGGAACAATTATACCTAATATCCAGTCCTCTGGAACCCTTCCCTCTTCCCGAGCCAATCTACACAGCTTCCATATCCACTCCACAACAATCTCACCCCCATACCTCAGCATTTCATCACGCACTCCATCAATTCCTGGGGCCTTTCCCATCTTGATCTTCATTGCTTCCACTACTTCCGCCCTACTGATCTCTTCCTCCCTCCTCTCATCTCTCCTTCTCCCAGCCATTCCCCAACCACTTATACTTGCACTGCTCTCACTCTCTACATTCAACAAATCCTCAAAGTGCTCCTTCCATCTCCTCAATTTCTTCTCTTCTCCATCAACAATCTATTATTCCTATCTTTCACTCCCCTACTCTTTCCCCTTTCACACTGCCTTGCTTTCTTTACCCCCTTCCAAAACAATTTCTTAGTCTCCCTCCAGTTCACACTCAGATTCTTCCCAAATTCTTCATCCACTTTCTTCTTACTCTCCTTCACCAGTCTCTTCACCTCCCTTCTCCTGCTCACATATACCTCTCTCTCCTCTCTCTCATCTTCTCCCCTACCTCTACTCGCTAACCATTCACTATATGCCTTCTTCTTTTGTTCCACAGCTCGTTTCACCTCATCATTCCACCATGCTATCCCTTGCACACCCTTGCATCTCCTTCTCACTTCACAAACCGCCTCACATGCTGCGCCAATCTCTTCCGTGAATGTCTTACATACCGGTACGTCTTCCACCCCTTCAATCTGCTCTAGCTCATACCTTCCCAATCTTTCTTCCACTGAGCTCACTATCTTGCAAATTCTCCAGTCTTCTCACAGGAGCTGTTTCCTCCTGTCTTCCCCTTTATTTCCTCACCCATTTTCTTTGCAGCTTTACCTTGGCCATCATTAAGTGATGGTCCGAGACTCCATTCCCCCACCCTCTCCACACTCTTGCATCCAACACTTGTCTTCTCATTCGTTCATCCACACACACGTAGTCTATCATTGCCTTTCGTTCAACAAGTTCACCATCCATCCTCCATGTATACCGGTGGATCATCTTATGCTGAAAGTATGTGTTGGCTATTGCCAACCCCTTACCAGCACAGATGTTCATCAAAGCACTACCATTCCCAACTGCTTCAGCTGGCACACTCCACTGACCAACCACTCCATCCACTTGTACCTTCCCAACTTTGCCATTCATGTCTCCAATCAAAAGTACTCTCTCGCTCCTCTCAAATTTATCCATACATGCTTCTACTCTCGCCCAAAACTCACTTTTCACTCTTGCCACTCGGTCCTCTGTCGGAGCATACAAACATACAATCGCCCATGCTTGTATACCAACTTTCATCCTCACCCATACAATCCTTGCACCCACTGTTCCATACTCTCTTATATTCTCCTTCCACTTCTTCCTTATCATCAGACATACTCCCTCTCTTGCCCTCTCATTCTCATTAACTCCCGCATATATACCTAAACCATAGTCCAATTCTCTCACCCTTTCACCTTATCATTTAGTTTCAGTCAATCCACATATATCCACTTTTCCATCCTCAAGCACCTGAACAATCTCTCTCTCTTTCACTTCATCATTCACTCCTCTCACATTCCATTTTCCCACCCTCAGAATGTCCTTTGTCCGTTCCTTAGTCGTCAACGTATGGTCCATCCTAGTCTGAGGCACTTTATTCGCTCGTTTGGTTAGTTCGTTATACAGGGTGGGGCACTAACCCACCAGCAACCCTTTTAGTCACCTCGTAAGACAAGCAGAAATACTGGGGGAGTATTCTTGAAACCTCCCTACACCCAGGGGGTAATATTTCTTAACGCCGTCAACCATGGCCAAGAGTTCCTTCTCAGCAGTACTGTTATTCCTCTTGGTGGGTTTTAGCTTATGGCTGTGATATGCCACTGGGAAAATTCTGCCTTCCGATTCTTGCATTAATACGGCACCTACTCCATGTTGTGAAGCATTGGTGCATACTACGAAAGGTTCATTGGAATCAGACAACTGCAAGATAGGCTCCTTACACAGCATATTCTTCAGGGTGGCATAGGATCTACCTTGCACTTACCCCATTCATTGGTATTTGGAGCATGTTTCTGAAGCACCTCATACAATGGCTGGGCATTGAGAGTAAGTTGGGCATAAAACTTCTATAATACCCCAATAGGCCGTGAAATGCCCTAACCTGTTTCTTGGTCATGGATGTCGGGGCTTCCTTAATCTTTCTGGTCTTGTTGCCCTCACACCTGCAGCGATTATTGCCAATAATATGTCTGAGGAACTCCACCTGTGTGGAATTTTACACTTGCTAGGCTTCACAGTCATGTTGAAGCTCTGGAGTCTACTGAAGACAATTTCCGAGAGTTTGAGATGCTCCTCCAACGTGGCAGAATGAACAAGGACATCGTCAACGAACATTTCTACTCCTACAGTGCCATGTAGCACTTGTCTCATGGCACGATTGAATACTGCTGGGGAATTGGTAAGTCCAACTGGGAGGACTTTATACTGATACAACCCCCTAGGAGTAGCAAAGGCAGTGAACTGATGACTCTCGGGATGAAGGGGAATCTGAAAGAATCCCTTCGCCAAATAGAGCTTTGTGAAATATCCTGACCCTGCCAGCTTGGATTAGATGGCAATATGGTCATCCATTGGCTCAGCATCCACTTCGGTGATTGCATTTAGCCTCCTATAATCACCACAAATCCTGACTCCACCATCCTTCTTGCGGACTATACCATTGGACTACAGCAAGGAGATGAGCACTTTTCAATAATACCTGCAGTCTCCATGTCGGCAATTTCCTTGTCTACTGCAGCCAGTAGTTCCATGGGAATCGGATATGGCTTAATCTTTATGGGAGTACTGCTTGTCAACTCAGTTTTGTGACACTCAATCTTTGCAAGTCTAGGTTTGTCAGAAAAGACATCAGCATACCGACAGAGCAGTGATCTTATGGCATTCTGCCATCTAATGCTAAGTCAGTGATAAGTAAGACATCTCTGACAGTCTCCTCCTGACGGGGCTGAATGGTTAAGGGCTCGTCATCATGCTCATCAGCTGGGATCACCGCAGCTGCCCCAGTTTCTTCTGGTGGCTGGTCACTCTCATCGACTACTCGTAGGCCAGTCTCCTTGGGGTTTGACTCATGATAAGCCATCAACATGTTAACGTGGAACCTTTCACGAATATTCCCTACCTGGATTATGTAGTTGAGATCTGAAATGCCCTCTACTACATCATATGGACCCTTCCACTGTGCCAACAACTTGTTCTGGGCAGTGGGGAGTAACACCAAGCATTTACTGCATGGACTGAACTTCCAAAGCTTTGCTTTCATATCATAATAAGCTTTCTGAACTTCGTGCGCCTTGATCAATTCTTCTTTAGCTAACTCACACATCAACTGGAGGCAGTCAGCTAAATCAAGGACCTAGGTGTAGGTGGTCTTGACTTCAGGGTCGGGTTCTTATTAGTCCCATAACTCAAGAAGGACTTGAAGTGGTCCATGCACCGACCTTCCATACACCAGTTCAAAAGGAGAGAACTTCAAAGAATGCTGTGGGGCTTTTCAAAAAGCAAAAAGTAGAGGGGCGATGAACAGCTGCCATTCCCTTGGTTGTTCGGCAGCCATGCACTTTAGCATCTTCTTGAGAGTTCCACTGAACCTCTCACACAACCTGTTACACATGGGATGATAGGGTGTAGTTTGCAAGCCTCGGATAGACAACAACCTGAATGCTTCATTCATCATTGCAGAGATAAACTGTGAATCCGGGTCACTCAAGATCTCCTTGGGAATACCTAAGTGACACAACACTTCAATCAATGCCTCTGCAACAGTGATGGCCTCTATATTCTTAAGGGCCACGACTTCAGGCTACTGTGTGCTGAAATCAATGATAGTGAGGATATACTTTGATCCATCACTAGCCATAGGAGAGATTGGCCCAACAATGTCAACTACAATTCTCACAAACGGTCCAGAGATTATAGACATTGGTTTCAATGGCACAGGACGGACATGCCCCGATCAGTGGTAAGCTGACACACATCACAGGAACGAAGAAACTTAGTTATTTCCTGTCCCATTCCTGGCCAGAAAAAGTCAGCATGGATGTAGTCAGAGGTTTTCTTTTGGTCCTTGTGACCTCCCATTGCTGAACAATGACCCAACTCAAATACTGCTTGGCGGTACTTCGCAGGAAAGACATACTGCAGTCGAACCTCGCCCTGGGGTGTTTATAAATCATGGTACAGCCGTCCTTGCTGACGATGGAACCTGGCTTGAAATCCCTGTGAATACTTAATCACATTACCCTCAAGCTTCTTACTCACTGATGCAAGTATTGGGTCAGACTGTTGTTCTTGGACAACATCTTGACTACGAATCAGGTCTTGTGGCATTGTAACGGTCAATGGGGTGACACGGTTCGGAGCCTTGGCCATGGCTTGTGTTACTGCAACAACAGAAGTCTGAGTAGCAACATATAAGGCACAACTATTTTTGTTGCCTGATATGTTACCTCTAATGAGGTCATACAAAGGTTCTGGCATGACAGCAGCAGCTGTCAAGCCAGTGTAGAAAGGAGTTGCCACCTGGATACGTGCCTCAGGGAACAATCTAGCTGATCCATCAATTAAGTCTAATATGGATTTGCCTTCCTGTGTACTCCTCTGACTGAACTAAACTCTGCTTGACAGAGCAACCTGAGGAACCATTGTCTCAGAACATTTACGGAAACACCTCCCACAACCTCTGGCTGGAGAAGAAAAGCAATGTCGCTGGTGGAAGGGTCTGAGGAGGTAGCAGCCAGTCATTGATGAGACTGCGGAACGAACGATGCAGCAAATGTGGCACCCTGAGAACTAGATGCCTGAGGGGTCATGCTCACCATCTGAGGAGTTGGAGCATTGACCACCTGTGGAGGAGAGTTCTCTGTCGCAGGGGGACTAGTGAACTGTGGGGAAGTACCTGTACTGGTGGGGATGGCAACACCGTGTGCTTGTTGTGGAATGAAAGCTGCATTTGCCTTCTGCCTCCGATACACTGAAGTTGGTTGTCCTGACTGAGAGTTACATGGTTTGCCCTTGTTCTACTGCTGCATGGGATACTGCTGCTGGTTGGGGTACTGCTTGTACTTCATCCAATCGGGTTTCTGTATATTTTGCCCCTGGTCCTTCTTCTAAGGTTTGTTTAGACAGTGGCCATTATTCTGAGAATGGCCTTGATGCTGGGGTTTGCTTTTGAAATGGCTCCCAAGACTTGGCAGGATTTTTCTCGTTCCAGGTCTGTTGCTTACAAGATTGGTACCCGTACGCAGTGAAGAATGCATCAGCCTTTTCCACCATTTGGCTGGCATCCCTTACATGGCAGATCTTAAGCTGAGCCATAAGCTCAGCAGGCCATGACTTTTCTAGATGTGTGCGCAGCATAAGGTCAATTATCTCCTCTTGTGTGTAAGGGGTCTCATCTTTCTCCATCCACTCATCTGAGTAAGCAGTGAGACGGTTAAGGAACTGAATGGCAGTCCCCTTTTCTTGGAGACACGCCCTCATGAACTGACTCCTGGCATCATCAACTGTGAGACCTTATGCTTTGATGAGTGCAGCCTTCATCATCTCATACGTGATTTTGTCTCCAAAAACTCTGTTGAGAATATCAAGGGGAGGGCCCTCAAACAAGCTAAGAAACTGGCGGTGCTTAGCTGCCTCATCCAGCTTGTATAGCTGTGCCATGTCCTCAAAACGAGCTATGAACGGCTCATTTCACTCGCCTTCCTTGTATGAAGGAAGCTTGAGGCGTGGGGTTGCCAGAACATGTGCAGGAGGAGCAATTGTGGAGCTCGGGTCGGCTGCACCAGGTGTGCCTGAAGCCAAGGAGTCTCACTTGAACTCCAGCATCTCAAGTTCATGTTTCTCATGTGCTTCGCACTCGCCACGCTCATGTTCACGTTGTTCTCGCTCGTTTTTACAATCTCTCTCACATACCTTGCGCTGTTCTTGGTCGTGTTCACGTTGAATTTCCGCTCATCACGGGCATCACTCTCAAGTTGCTGTTCATAATTGTTCCATGAGAGCACATAATCTTTAATTTCCTGAGGATTGGTAAGCCCCAAATCTTTGGCTTCCTGTATAAGTAAACTAGTAGCCATGATGCTAACTCAGCTAAGACTGAGTGGACTAAAGACTCAGTACTGACTGCTGTTTCGCAGATAAATGTTAATAATCGTCAGTAAAGAATATATGCACAGACTGGTGGTGGCCAGTTTTATCTCCTGTAGAGGAGGATTCACTGTCATAGGGGGACTTGTGAATTGTGACCCGATTTGTCTCCTGTGGAGGTGGATTCACTGTCACAAGGGGACTAGTGAATTGTGACCAGTTTTGTCTCCTGTGGAGGAAGATTCACTGTCACAGGGGGACTAGTGAATTGTGACTAGTTTTATCTCCCATGGAGGAGGATTCACTGTCACAGGAGGACTAGTGTATTGTGACCAGTTTTGTCTCCTGTGGAGAAGGATTCACTCTCGCTAGGGGACTAGTGAACTGTGACCAGTTTTGTCTCCTGTTGAGAAGGATTCACTGTCACAGGTGGACTTGTGAATTGACAAGTTTTGTCTAGTTAAACTGGTAAAGATAGAAAAGAATACAACTGACTTGAAAAACTCTTAAGTAAAATTAATAAAGCAGAATCAATAACAGCAGTAAGACAGTGCATGTAGACATCAGTGATAACAAATACCAAGGTAAGAGTGAGTGAGTATTATTTCGTTAATAACTATAAAGCTAAGAGTTGATATTCTGGCAGGATCGCATGATGTCATGCAGTGGATGAGAATTTAAGAATAAAATGCTAATATGTATAATTGTAATCTGTTGACACAGGGTGAATCGACTTATGAAATCAAGTAGTAAATTTTACTTTATGCTGGCTTACTTTGCAAATTCTCTAAAGACAAGAATTTTATGAACATTCCCAACAGTATACAGCAGAGTCTATCTACTCACGAATCCTGTATCATTAGTACTGTTTTCCTCTGAGAAAGTGTTTGGCCCCCTGACAATCAGTAACTAATACTAATAATGGACAGTTCCTTGCTGGTGCTTAACTCCTGGCTGGCACAACGGATTTAAGTTTAAATATGGAAAAACTGGCGTAGATACCAGTTGTGATTAACAAGTTTGTGTGAACTGGGAGTAGCACAGTAGAGTAAGCTCAATGTGGAGAAATCAAACACGATTCTACATTTACAATAAGCTCAAGAAAAGAATGTAAATGTAATAATTACAATGAAATAAAATTACGTTACATGAACCTAAAAATTAATTAAAGAGGGAAATTCACTATCACAGGGGGACTAATGAATTCAAATATCAAGGGAATACACTCACTCACTGATTCAAAAAGCTAGTCTTAAACCTAGGAAAACGAAGAGAAATACTGGTCAGTGGAGGTAATGGAGCTAGCTGTGGAGAGCTGGGCATCTCTGCTAAGGCACTGAAATTCACTGCTAAGGTCACTACAACCAATCACCAACTAGGTGGGGAGGTAAGGGGAATCGTTGAACTGTGGAGACTGTAGGCGCTACTAAGAAGAGCCTGCTCTCAGTACTGGCACGATGACCCTACTCCCGTGGTTCTCCAACACCAGCTGAGTGAGGTGGGTACAGAGGGGTGAGAATGGCCATCTTCACCGGAAGTGGGCGTGGCCTAACTCCAACGGTCAATGGAGGCAAGGTGAATGAAATACACGCGCAATAAAATCACTCAGTGGAGCACTAATGTCATGCATAAGAACGGTCACTTATGAAGCTGTGACGAATCTTCTGAAAAACTATCCTGATCAAAATGCATACAGGGATTTAAACTGAATGATACACAGTGGGTTTTCCACTAAAGTTCGTGATTTTCCACCAAAACACAATGTCACGAATTTGTATAAATAAACAATCACGCGAATTCGTGACATTACACCCCATCAAAATCAAATTTTTCTCTGAAAATTTGACAGTATATAAATACATAAACATCCTAACTCAGTCACATAAGATTCACACTGTGGTGTGTGTACTATCCTGCTACAGGAGGAAATCACTGTTGCCAATGAGCATAGACACCTCGTATTTACGTTAATAGAAGCAAGCTCGAGGGAAATACTCCGTGACGACGGTGAAAAATCCTGTACTCGGGTCAAACTGAGTGAAAGTTCGCTACATCTACATTAACAATTAATTGTTATGTAGCGTGATGTATGTAATACATGATGTAGGTGGGACAGCTGTAGTGTAGCTGTATCTTCGTGTAAAATGATATAATACAAATTAATAGTAAATGGAGACGATGAGGCAGAAGAGAAGAGGCGGCAGCATGCAGCTGAGACAATCAGTTGATCTACATGGGAAAACTGCTATGCCTGCCATCTGTACCTGCGAAATCAATGAAGGTGGAGAATCAAAAGTGTCGATGTGAGGAACAATTTGTATTAAATTACAATTTCTCTCTCTGTCTAGTAGTCAGTACATATGCTACAAAAAGTACACTATTATTTTCTCATTGGATACATTATGAACCAGGAAACGCAGTCCCAGGACAGAATCTCAAAGGACCCTTCTAGTCTTCTGATTAAACCTAATTTTACACATACGATTACTATCAGCAAGCTGAGAATCCCTACTCAAACTCGGGCAGGTCACATTTTAACACCCAACGTGTGTGTGAACACTTATATAGGAAATGTGTATTCTCTGGGAATCCTCAGAGAGGCCATCAGCTCGAAACACACCACAAGGTAATTCAGATACAGCCTCAGGTTGCCTCTGTGGGGGTCTAGAACTTCCCCCTTAGCCTATGGTATATATATATATATATATATATATATATATATATATATATATATATATATATATATATATATATATATATATATATATATATATATATATGTATATACAAAAATCATTAAAGACCAAGGCGTAGCCATTGTTCACTATTTTTCTGTTGATCTTTTCGAGTTTTCTTACACATTGTTTTACACTATGATTCAGGTTGTAGATAATATGTCCAAAATCCATGTCGTAACTATATTTTATTAATTATTTATTTTCATTTTTTGTAGGACGTTTCGTGTATCCTTACACATCATCAGCGACTGTAATATAGATACAATACACTATAAAACATGACATATACAACATAAAACCTATACAATATATATACTGAAATGTACAACAACGACTAATAAAAGTGTAGAGTTACAAGAGTATGGATAAAAGAGACAAACCCTTTAGGTGAAGTCAAGTATGAGCTACAGTTAAAAGTGTATGGATAAAAGAGACAAACCTTATAGGTGTAGTCAGCTATGAGCTACGTGGTTGACTGCGAAGGTTGTATGGGTGAGTGGGTGTTTGTGGCTGTGTAGTGTTGCCAGTTGTGTTATTGTGTGTGTAATGTTCATTTGTAATTGTCGCTGCTTGTGGTCGGGCCTTTGTGTATTTAAACAGTTTGAGGGTACGATCTAGTCCGGTAGTTTGGTTGTTTATGGCCGGCGTGTTTTCACGTATGAGAAGTGCTTCTGCCAGTTGTAGTCTAATGTGGTCATGACATTTTTTTATTATATTAGTATTTTCTATTAGAACTTGTCTGTTTATTGATGTGTGATGTTGATTCATATGATCTTTTATAGAACCGGATTGTAGGTGCATGGTTAAACGTCTGCTTAGTGTGGTTGTGGTCATACCAATATATTTCATGTGACGAAGTTTACAACCTTCGTGTGGGCAAGTGAATTCATAAACTACATTGGTATGTTGAAGTTTGTTGGTTTGTTGAGCTGTGTTGTTTTTCATAATCATGTTGCTAACTTTCCTGTTTTTATAGTAAATAATTAAACTGAGCTTGTCTGAGGGGATAACACATGATGTGTTACGTGTCACAATCTCTCTAAGTACACGTTCATCCGTTTTATAAGCAGGGGACATCTGATTACCATAATACACATTGTGGGTAACAGTATGGGGAAGCGGTTGGACATTTGTGGTGGAGACTTGTTTTGAAATAAATTGACATATTTCTCTGTCAACTATTTGATTGGAATAACCATTGTTAATTAAGATCTGCTTTAATTTAGTTACTTCTGAGTGGAAGAGTTCCCACGATGAGCAGTTCCTATGAGCACGACGTAAGTATGACCTGATAACTGACATTTGGTACCGCTGCGGACACTCACTCACCGCATTAAGGCATCTACCCAAGTCCGTAGCTTTACGATATACGGAGGTTTTATAGTTACCATTCTCCTCTTCTATTAATACATCAAGAAAAGGGATTTTGTTGTTTGCACTTATAAGTAAATTTTAATATTGAGTTATGTTCCATGGTAGTTCTTAGTTGTTTAAGGTGGTTTTCGTCTCTAACGACCACATAGATATCATCAACATAGCGACAATACGTGGTTGGACGCAGGTTGGTATCTTCTAACACTTTGTTTTCTAGGTGACACATGTAAAAGGCAGCAAATGTTGGGCCCAGGGGTGAACCCATGCTGACTCCGTTAACCTGCTGATACAGCTTACCGTCTGGGCTGCGAAAGGGAGCTTCGGTGGTGCATGCTCTCAGTAATGTTTCCAAGTTGTGGGTTGAGATCTTAGGTGGGCACAGGGTTGGGTGGTGATACACATTTTCTAAAATTATCTGTATAGCTTGGTCTACTGGTACGTTAGTGAAGAGGCTTTCAACATCTAACGAAGCCAAGAGTCCGCTGGGTCGAGTAGAGCGGATAATGTCTATGAACTGGTCTGTGGACTTCAGGGAAAACTTCGCTGGAATGTATGGTGTAATGATTTGATTTACTTGTCTCGCTGTCGTATACGTTGGTGTGGTTACCTGGGAGATGATGGGACGGAGTGGGTTGTTGGTTTTATGGGTTTTTACATTCCCGTAGATGTACCCTGGAGCATATTGTCCAACTATGGGGGTGAGGTGTGGTGAGTCTCGGCATGCGTTGTTTGCAGTAATAACTCGATTGATTTTCTTCTTGAGAGTTTCTGTTGGATCACGGGAAATCTGCTGGAATTTGGTATTGTCACTGAGAATAGCATCCAGTTTATGTTGGTAGTCTTCTTTGTTGAGGAGAACATAAATGTTAGACTTATCAGCTCGCCTAATGACTATGTCTGTATTAGTTCGAAGATCCTTGGCTGCTTGCTGAAGTTCTGGTGTAAGGAGAGAGCTTCGTTTGTAGCTGCGTCGTCGTGTGCCCTCGGCCCTCAATTGGTCTTGCAGGTCAGGGTTAATGGTAATTTTGCCTTGTTGTTCCAATTTTTGCAGTGATGTATTAAGTAATTCTAATTCCATCATTTTGTTAATTTTGTCAAACCTCGGTTGTAGGTGGCAATTAAGGCCCAGGTTTAACACTTTCTTCTCTTGTTCAGTCAGTACATGATTCGAGAGGTTACGGAAAGAATCGGATTTTTCTGGTAAGGTGACTTGTCCTCCATATAGCTTGTTCAGTTTTTTAATGGTTCTAGTTTTGGTTATTTCTTCTGTTTGACGGCGAAGGTCCTCCAAGGCTTGATTGATGTTGTGGCGGACGTCATCGTTGATGTCAAAGATGTTATATTCGGCCAAAAGGGAGGTACGCTGATCGTTCAGCTGTTTTCTTTCTATCTCTTTTAGGTGTTTTTGGCGGAGCACTAGTTGTTTTCTATACTCCAGTGTAATGTTTTCTTGCCTTGCTGCCGGGTCATGGGTTCGAATATTAGTATATTTAGGCAGAATGTTTTCTTTTATACAAAAAGAGAGAGATTGTGACACGTAACACATCATGTGTTATCCCCTCAGACAAGCTCAGTTTAATTATTTAGTATAAAAACAGGAAAGTTAGCAACATGATTATGAAAAACAACACAGCTCAACAAACCAACAAACTTCAACATACCAATGTAGTTTATGAATTCACTTGCCCACACGAAGGTTGTAAACTTCGTCACATGAAATATATTGGTATGACCACAACCACACTAAGCAGACGTTTAACCATGCACCTACAATCCGGTTCTATAAAAGATCATATGACTCAACATCACACATCAATAAACAGACAAGTTCTAATAGAAAATACTAATATAATAAAAAAAATGTCATGACCACATTAGACTACAACTGGCAGAAGCACTTCTCATACGTGAAAACACGCCGGCCATAAACAACCAAACTACCGGACTAGATCGTACCCTCAAACTGTTTAAATACACAAAGGCCCGACCACAAGCAGCGACAATTACAAATGAACATTACACACACAATAACACAACTGGCAACACTACACAGCCACAAACACCCACTCACCCATACAACCTTCGCAGTCAACCACGTAGCTCATAGCTGACTACACCTATAAGGTTTGTCTCTTTTATCCATACACTTTTAACTGTAGCTCATACTTGACTTCACCTAAAGGGTTTGTCTCTTTTATCCATACTCTTGTAACTCTACACTTTTATTAGTCGTTGTTGTACATTTCAGTATATATATTGTATAGGTTTTATGTTGTATATGTCATGTTTTATAGTGTATTGTATCTATATTACAGTCGCTGATGATGTGTAAGGATACACGAAACGTCCTACAAAAAATGAAAATAAATAATTAATAAAATATAGTTACGACATGGATTTTGGACATATTATCTACAACCTGAATCATAGTGTAAAACAATGTGTAAGAAAACTCGAAAAGATCAACAGAAAAATAGTGAACAATGGCTACGCCTTGGTCTTTAATGATTTTTGTGTAAAAGAAAACATTCTGCCTAAATATACTAATATTCGAACCCATGACCCGGCAGCAAGGCAAGAAAACATTACACTGGAGTATAGAAAACAACTAGTGCTCCGCCAAAAACACCTAAAAGAGATAGAAAGAAAACAGCTGAACGATCAGCGTACCTCCCTTTTGGCCGAATATAACATCTTTGACATCAACGATGACGTCCGCCACAACATCAATCAAGCCTTGGACGACCTTCGCCGTCAAACAGAAGAAATAACCAAAACTAGAACCATTAAAAAACTGAACAAGCTATATGGAGGACAAGTCACCTTACCAGAAAAATCCGATTCTTTCCGTAACCTCTCGAATCATGTACTGACTGAACAAGAGAAGAAAGTGTTAAACCTGGGCCTTAATTGCCACCTACAGCCGAGGTTTGACAAAATTAACAAAATGATGGAATTAGAATTACTTAATACATCACTGCAAAAATTGGAACAACAAGGCAAAATTACCATTAACCCTGACCTGCAAGACCAATTGAGGGCCGAGGGCACACGACGACGCAGCTACAAACGAAGCTCTCTCCTTACACCAGAACTTCAGCAAGCAGCCAAGGATCTTCGAACTAATACAGACATAGTCATTAGGCGAGCTGATAAGTCTAACATTTATGTTCTCCTCAACAAAGAAGACTACCAACATAAACTGGATGCTATTCTCAGTGACAATACCAAATTCCAGCAGATTTCCCGTGATCCAACAGAAACTCTCAAGAAGAAAATCAATCGAGTTATTACTGCAAACAACGCATGCCGAGACTCACAACACCTCACCCCCATAGTTGGACAGTATGCTCCAGGGTACATCTACGGGAATGTAAAAACCCATAAAACCAACAACCCACTCCGTCCCATCATCTCCCAGGTAACCACACCAACGTATACGACAGCGAGACAAGTAAATCAAATCATTACACCATACATTCCAGCGAAGTTTTCCCTGAAGTCCACAGACCAGTTCATAGACATTATCCGCTCTACTCGACCCAGAGGACTCTTGGCTTCGTTAGATGTTGAAAGCCTCTTCACTAACGTACCAGTAGACCAAACTATACAGATAATTTTAGAAAATGTGTATCACCACCCAACCCTGTGCCCACCTAAGATCTCAACCCACAACTTGGAAACATTACTGAGAGCATGCACCACCGAAGCTCCCTTTCGCAGCCCAGACGGTAAGCTGTATCAGCAGGTTAACGGAGTCAGCATGGGTTCACCCCTGGGCCCAACATTTGCTGCCTTTTACATGTGTCACCTAGAAAACAAAGTGTTAGAAGATACCAACCTGCGTCCAACCACGTATTGTCGCTATGTTGATGATATCTATGTGGTCGTTAGAGACGAAAACCACCTTAAACAACTAAGAACTGCCATGGAACATAACTCAATATAAAAATTTACTTATAAGTGCAAACAACAAATTCCCTTTTCTTGATGTATTAATAGAAGAGGAGAATGGTAACTATAAAACCTCCGTATTTCGTAAAGCTACGGACTTGGGTAGATGCCTTAATGCGGTGAGTGAGTGTCCGCAGCGGTACCAAATGTCAGTTATCAGGTCATACTTACGTCGTGCTCATAGGAACTGCTCATCGTGGGAACTCTTCCACTCAGAAGTAACTAAATTAAAGCATATCTTAATTAACAATGGTTATTCCAATCAAATAGTTGACAGAGAAATATGTCAATTTATTTCAAAACAAGTCTCCACCACAAATGTCCAACCGCTTCCCCATACTGTTACCCACAATGTGTATTATGGTAATCAGATGTCCCCTGCTTATAAAACGGATGAACGTGTACTTAGAGAGATTGTGACACGTAACACATCATGTGTTATCCCCTCAGACAAGCTCAGTTTAATTATTTAGTATAAAAACAGGAAAGTTAGCAACATGATTATGAAAAACAACACAGCTCAACAAACCAACAAACTTCAACATACCAATGTAGTTTATGAATTCACTTGCCCACACGAAGGTTGTAAACTTCGTCACATGAAATATATTGGTATGACCACAACCACGCTAAGCAGACGTTTAACCATGCACCTACAATCCGGTTCTATAAAAGATCATATGACTCAACATCACACATCAATAAACAGACAAGTTCTAATAGAAAATACTAATATAATAAAAAAATGTCATGACCACATTAGACTACAACTGGCAGAAGCACTTCTCATACGTGAAAACACGCCGGCCATAAACAACCAAACTACCGGACTAGATCGTACCCTCAAACTGTTTAAATACACAAAGGCCCGACCACAAGCAGCGACAATTACAAATGAACATTACACACACAATAACACAACTGGCAACACTACACAGCCACAAACACCCACTCACCCATACAACCTTCGCAGTCAACCACGTAGCTCATAGCTGACTACACCTATAAGGTTTGTCTCTTTTATCCATACACTTTTAACTGTAGCTCATACTTGACTTCACCTAAAGGGTTTGTCTCTTTTATCCATACTCTTGTAACTCTACACTTTTATTAGTCGTTGTTGTACATTTCAGTATATATATTGTATAGGTTTTATGTTGTATATGTCATGTTTTATAGTGTATTGTATCTATATTACAGTCGCTGATGATGTGTAAGGATACACGAAACGTCCTACAAAAAATGAAAATAAATAATTAATAAAATATAGTTACGACATGGATTTTGGACATATTATCTACAACCTGAATCATAGTGTAAAACAATGTGTAAGAAAACTCGAAAAAATCAACAGAAAAATAGTGAAACAATGGCTACGCCTTGGTCTTTAATGATTTTTGTATAAAAGAAAACATTCTGCCTAAATATACTAATATATATATATATATATATATATATATATATATATATATATATATATATATATATATATATATATATATATATATATATATTGTTACGGAACAGAGAAAGATAATGTACACTTTAAGTGAGAATACTAAAAATCACTACTGTCCCGTAAAGTTCCAGGTTCAAAACAAAAGAGTTAGGTAAAATTACAAGTTAAAGTTTAATGCTCAAACTAACAACAAAACATTCAGGACTCATAAGGATAATGTAATGGCAAAAACAGGTTAAATATATGGTTAACTGCAATAGCCTCTATTAACATGAAATTAGCAAGAGTAAATCTACCTAAGTCAGCCCTGATAAAATGAAAATACACTGGGTAATGCTCAGTTAACGCAAGATAAATTATTGCAGATACAAAATAATATTAAAACTGGCTGACAAAATGAATCCTACATAAATTACAAAAAAAACTCAATAGGCCTACAAATCAACACCCTATGCTATACAGTACAAGGAAAAAATGCAATAACAGTTATACTCAAATTACACAGCTGATAGATGGTTGGAGACTTCCTGAGCACTCACAACAATAACTGTACAGGGGAACATGAGGAGTAGATCTAAGTGGCAATGATGCAGAGACTGAGCTCATTATATAGGGGCCAGCAGAGCTTGATACAACTTGTAAGAAGGACGCGCAAATGAAGCCATGGGGACAAAGAGTTGACAATCCTGCTCTGAACAACAGAAAGGACGACTTACTCTAGTATAACGGTAGAAGGGGGGGACTGAGGCAGAACACGCTCGTAATCAAACATGCAGCATACTGTGCGTTAAAATTACACAAAGGATGATGAAATCATAGGCTATGTAACACCTCCCCACAAAGAAAAAAGAAATTTACAAAGGAAATTTCTTATTACTCTAAAACAATCTGTCTAAAGTCTACATAAGCAATCTGCAATAACATTTTCTTTCCCCTTGACATGTTGTATGTCTAATGAATACTCCTGAAGAAGTAGACTCCATCTTGTCAATCTCTGATTTTTAACTTTAAACTTACTAAGGAATTTCAGTGGGTTATGATCAGTATAAATGACTATGGGGTCAAAACCAGAACACAAATAAATGAAAAATGCTGTAAACCCAAAATCAAGGCCAAAAGCTCTTTCTCAACAGTTGAGTAGTTCTTTTGAGGTGGAGTGAACTTCTTACTGTAGTAAGATACAGGGTGTTCAATACCCTGATCATCCTCTTGCAGCAAAACAGCCCCAGCTCCTGTATCACTTGCATCAACACAGTGGTTCTTCCTGGAGTGGCACGGAACACTTGCGGGTACTCCTGCAGTAATGCCGAAAACTCCTGCCTTTCCTCGGGAGGTAGATGAGAAAGCTTAGTCTGGAGATCATTCATGATATCAGGATTCTTCCCCAAACTATCACTCAGGCTCATGCTGCATGGGAGAGCTTCACTTGCAGACTCGGGTGTAACAGCTACAGTGCAGACTGGATTATTCTCGTCCCGCCTGTGATATAACTTTAGCATGTTGATGTGACAAAGTTGCTTGTTCTTTCTACGATCTGGTGTGGCGATGACATAGTTGACATCACTGAGTTTCTTCTCCACGAAATAAGGACCACTAAACTTGGCTTGAAGAGGTTGCCCATGCACTGGTAGCAGAATCAAAACCTGATCTCCTGGCTGAAAGTGGCGTAACCTGGACTTCTTATCATACCAAGTCTTCATGTTCTCCTGAGCAGCTATTAAATTCTCTCTCGCCAGCTGTAAAGCAGTGGACAGCCGTTCTTTGAACTTCATCACATACTCCAGCAGGTTGACGTCATCTTCCTCCGACAGCCAGCATTCCTTGAGTAGCTTAAGGGGTCCTCTTACTTCATGGCCAAACAGTAGTTCAAAAGGTGAGAAGCCCAGTGATTCATTTGGAGATTCTCTTGCAGCAAACACAACGAATGGAAGACCTTTATCTCAGTCTTTCTGATGTTCCAAACAGTATTTCTTGAGCATCGATTTGAGTGTTTGATGATATCTCTCCAACGCTCCTTGGGCCTGGGGATGGTAAGCTGAAGACGTGATCTGGGTGATGCCCAACTCTTTCAGAGACTGCTTGAATACATTTGACATGAAATTACTTCCTCGGTCTGACTGTACCTCTTTGGGCAGACCAAACTTTGTGAAGAACCCTATCATTTCCTTAACCACGTTCTTTGCTGAGATATTTCTAAGTGGAATGGCTTCAGGATAACGAGTAGCCATATCAGTCAGGGTCAACACATAAGAAAATCCTGAAGAAGTCTTAGGAAGAGGGCCCACAATATCCACCAACACACGGGTGAAAGGCGCCTCAAAAGGAGGAATGGGATCTAGAGGTGCAACCTTTTCGGTCTGATTACACTTCCCCACAACTTGACAGGTGTGACAAGACTTACAATACCAGGAAACATCCCTGAAGTTACCTGGCCAGTAGAAGTGTTTCAAAATGCGTGCCACAGTCTTCCTCACTCCAAGGTGTCCTGCCAAACTGGAATCATGAGCCACTCTAATGATATCCTGCCTACAAACACGAGGGATGACAACTTGATGTACAACCTCCCATTCACAGTCGGCTGATGCTGTTGGGGGTCTCCACTTCCTCATAAGTACTCCTGACTTTATATAATAACAAGTAGAAACACCAGCTGACTCTTCCTCACTGCAAGCAGAGTTAGCTAGACCTTTCAACTCAGGGTCAGCAACCTGCAACTCAACCAACTCTTGAAGAGACAAATTATCAACACTACGGGGTACTGCCTCATCTGGTGAGTGGTCCAAATTAGCAAGAAAAGTGTCAGCTAGGATAACATCATCATCATCATTATCCTCTAAATCACCAGTAACTTTAGATTTAGCCCTAGTGACAGCACATGCAGGGAACACATCAGGGACATCACAATCCTTGGACACAACCACTGGCTCACTAGACAACTGAGGAGCTGGATACACTTGACTTCCACCAATTTCCAAGTAAGAAAGTTACACCTGACATTGGGAGTGTCTCAACCAACCCAACCATAACGGAACCTTTAACAAAACCAGGCTCTATATTCACTCTGCACAGAGGGACAGAGAAGTAATTATTCCCTACACCTTGTAAGATAACAGTTTCATCAGAGAAATTAACATTAGAGCCTAGAACACTGGTCAGCATAAGGGATTGGCAAGCACCTGTATCACGATATATTTTAACTGATTTCCTGTCATTACTGTCCAGAGGATTGACAAAACCATCAGACAGGAAATTAGCACATGAACTCTTGAGAGTGTCACCCACGTTACTGCTCAAAAGAGGAGCTCCATCATGAGAATTTGTTACCCCTCAAAGCAGGTTCAGTTAACTCAGTTAAAGAATTCTGGGAACTCTCAAGAGTGGACACTAGACCAATTTACTGAATATTTAAAGTCTCCTTTTGTTCACATCACGCTGTCTCCTGAAACATTTCTCCGTAGTATGACCAAGCTTACTACAATAAGTACATTTACTTTTCTGAAATCTAGAGGTGAAGCTGGTATTTACTTCCTGAGAAACATCATCCTTATTCTCTTTCCTGTTACCTGTACTCTGAGTAGAGGCAACGTACTTACTCTCAGCTTTCCCTTTTTCTTTAGAATATCTCTTGTGAGTGAGAATACTCATCAGCTAAAACTGCAGCATCAGACAAATTATCTATTCTTTTCTCATCAAGATATAGGCTTACATCTTTACTAATACACCTCTTGAAGTCCTCCAGCAAAATCATCTGCTTAAATTTACCAAAATCAGAATCCACATTCTTAGAATTTAACCACTGCTCTAACAGATCTTCTTTGATTTTTGCATACTCAACATGGGATTGCTTATCTTGCTTATAGGTTGTCCTAAATTTTACTCTATAGGCTTTAATTAACAAGCTCATAGGCCTTAAGAATCAAGCTCTTAACTACATCATAATTATCACATTGATCCTGAGGCAAAGATGCATAAGTTACTCGAGCTTTACTGGTGAGAACAGTTTGAAGGAGTACTGGCCAATACTCCTTGGGCCAATTAAAACCTGTAGCTACCCTCTCAAACAACTGAAAATACTTTGTTAAATCAGATTCATTAAAAGGAGGGACAAGTTTAACATTTTTAGCCACATCAAAATCATCAGAGCTAGATGATCCAGTTCCACCTTGTTTCATGCGATACTCATGGTCTGCCTGAATCCTGGCAAGTTCAATTTGTGCCTGTATCTGTGCCTCCTGAATACGAGCATTTGCCTGAAATTCAGCCTCCTTAGCTTTTGCCTCCTGCAGGGCTAGCTGTAACTTAGCTAATTCAATCTGCGTTTGCTCATTTGGAGGAGTTACATTAAACAAGCTTTCATTAATCATGTCAACAATTTGATCTTTAGAATGATGAGAGCGAACAGCAATTCCCAATTGTTGAGCAACAAGCTTAAGTTCATTCTTTGTTCTGTTCTCTACATCACACACTGTTTGCACATTTGACAAAAAATCTTTGGCTTCATCAAGTGTAGAAATAGTAGACATCATGAATAAATCACAGTCACAAAATATCAAGCAATATCCTTATGATAATATCCTGAATATCCTGATATGAGGTCGCCAAATTTATGTTACGGAACAGAGAAAGTTAATGTACACTTTAAGGGAGAATACTAAAAATCACTACTGTCCCGTAAAGTTCCAGGTTCAAAACAAAAGAGTTAGGTAAAATTACAAGTTAAAATTTAATGCTCAAACTAACAACAAAACATTCAGGACTCATAAGGATAATGTAATGGCAAAAACAGGTTAAATATATGGTTAACTGCAATAGCCTCTATTAACATGAAATTAGCAAGAGTAAATCTACCTAAGTCAGCCCTGATAAAATGAAAATACACTGGGTAATGCTCAGTTAATGCAAGATAAATTATTGCAGATACAAAATAATATTAAAACTGGCTGACAAAATGAATCCTACATAAATTACAAAAAAAACTCACTAGGCCTACAAATCAACACCCTATGCTATACAGTACAAGGAAAAAATGCAATAACAGTTATACTCAAATTACACAGCTGCTAGATGGTTGGAGACTTCCTGAGCACTCACAACAATAACTGTACAGGGGAACATGAGGAGTAGATCTAAGTGGCAATGATGCAGAGACTGAGCTCATTATATAGGGGCCAGCAGAGCTTGATACAACTTGTAAGAAGGACGCGCAAATGAAGCCATGGGGACAAAGAGTTGACAATCCTGCTCTGAACAACAGAAAGGACGACTTACTCTAGTATAACGGTAGAAGGGGGGGACTGAGGCAGAACACGCTCGTAATCAAACATGCAGCATACTGTGCGTTAAAATTACACAAAGGATGATGAAATCATAGGCTATGTAACACCTCCCCACAAAGAAAAAAGAAATTTACAAAGGAAATTTCTTATTACTCTAAAACAATCTGTCTAAAGTCTACATAAGCAATCTGCAATAACATTTTCTTTCCCCTTGACATGTTGTATGTCTAATGAATACTCCTGAAGAAGTAGACTCCATCTTGTCAATCTCTGATTTTTAACTTTAAACTTACTAAGGAATTTCAGTGGGTTATGATCAGTATAAATGACTATGGGGTCAAAACCAGAACACAAATAAATGAAAAATGCTGTAAACCCAAAATCAAGGCCAAAAGCTCTTTCTCAACAGTTGAGTAGTTCTTTTGAGGTGGAGTGAACTTCTTACTGTAGTAAGATACAGGGTGTTCAATACCCTGATCATCCTCTTGCAGCAAAACAGCCCCAGCTCCTGTATCACTTGCATCAACACAGTGGTTCTTCCTGGAGTGGCACGGAACACTTGCGGGTACTCCTGCAGTAATGCCGAAAACTCCTGCCTTTCCTCGGGAGGTAGATGAGAAAGCTTAGTCTGGAGATCATTCATGATATCAGGATTCTTCCCCAAACTATCACTCAGGCTCATGCTGCATGGGAGAGCTTCACTTGCAGACTCGGGTGTAACAGCTACAGTGCAGACTGGATTATTCTCGTCCCGCCTGTGATATAACTTTAGCATGTTGATGTGACAAAGTTGCTTGTTCTTTCTACGATCTGGTGTGGCGATGACATAGTTGACATCACTGAGTTTCTTCTCCACGAAATAAGGACCACTAAACTTGGCTTGAAGAGGTTGCCCATGCACTGGTAGCAGAATCAAAACCTGATCTCCTGGCTGAAAGTGGCGTAACCTGGACTTCTTATCATACCAAGTCTTCATGTTCTCCTGAGCAGCTATTAAATTCTCTCTCGCCAGCTGTAAAGCAGTGGACAGCCGTTCTTTGAACTTCATCACATACTCCAGCAGGTTGACGTCATCTTCCTCCGACAGCCAGCATTCCTTGAGTAGCTTAAGGGGTCCTCTTACTTCATGGCCAAACAGTAGTTCAAAAGGTGAGAAGCCCAGTGATTCATTTGGAGATTCTCTTGCAGCAAACACAACGAATGGAAGACCTTTATCTCAGTCTTTCTGATGTTCCAAACAGTATTTCTTGAGCATCGATTTGAGTGTTTGATGATATCTCTCCAACGCTCCTTGGGCCTGGGGATGGTAAGCTGAAGACGTGATCTGGGTGATGCCCAACTCTTTCAGAGACTGCTTGAATACATTTGACATGAAATTACTTCCTCGGTCTGACTGTACCTCTTTGGGCAGACCAAACTTTGTGAAGAACCCTATCATTTCCTTAACCACGTTCTTTGCTGAGATATTTCTAAGTGGAATGGCTTCAGGATAACGAGTAGCCATATCAGTCAGGGTCAACACATAAGAAAATCCTGAAGAAGTCTTAGGAAGAGGGCCCACAATATCCACCAACACACGGGTGAAAGGCGCCTCAAAAGGAGGAATGGGATCTAGAGGTGCAACCTTTTCGGTCTGATTACACTTCCCCACAACTTGACAGGTGTGACAAGACTTACAATACCAGGAAACATCCCTGAAGTTACCTGGCCAGTAGAAGTGTTTCAAAATGCGTGCCACAGTCTTCCTCACTCCAAGGTGTCCTGCCAAACTGGAATCATGAGCCACTCTAATGATATCCTGCCTACAAACACGAGGGATGACAACTTGATGTACAACCTCCCATTCACAGTCGGCTGATGCTGTTGGGGGTCTCCACTTCCTCATAAGTACTCCTGACTTTATATAATAACAAGTAGAAACACCAGCTGACTCTTCCTCACTGCAAGCAGAGTTAGCTAGACCTTTCAACTCAGGGTCAGCAACCTGCAACTCAACCAACTCTTGAAGAGACAAATTATCAACACTACGGGGTACTGCCTCATCTGGTGAGTGGTCCAAATTAGCAAGAAAAGTGTCAGCTAGGATAACATCATCATCATCATTATCCTCTAAATCACCAGTAACTTTAGATTTAGCCCTAGTGACAGCACATGCAGGGAACACATCAGGGACATCACAATCCTTGGACACAACCACTGGCTCACTAGACAACTGAGGAGCTGGACACACTTGACTTCCACCAATTTCCAAGTAAGAAAGTTACACCTGACATTGGGAGTGTCTCAACCAACCCAACCATAACGGAACCTTTAACAAAACCAGACTCTATATTCACTCTGCACAGAGGGACAGAGAAGTAATTATTCCCTACACCTTGTAAGATAACAGTTTCATCAGAGAAATTAACATTAGAGCCTAGAACACTGGTCAGCATAAGGGATTGGCAAGCACCTGTATCACGATATATTTTAACTGATTTCCTGTCATTACTGTCCAGAGGATTGACAAAACCATCAGACAGGAAATTAGCACATGAACTCTTGAGAGTGTCACCCACGTTACTGCTCAAAAGAGGAGCTCCATCATGAGAATTTGTTACCCCTCAAAGCAGGTTCAGTTAACTCAGTTAAAGAATTCTGGGAACTCTCAAGAGTGGACACTAGACCAATTTACTGAATATTTAAAGACTCCTTTTTGTTCACATCACGCTGTCTCCTGAAACATTTCTCCGTAGTATGACCAAGCTTACTACAATAAGTACATTTACTTTTCTGAAATCTAGAGGTGAAGCTGGTATTTACTTCCTGAGAAACATCATCCTTATTCTCTTTCCTGTTACCTGTACTCTGAGTAGAGGCAACGTACTTACTCTCAGCTTTCCCTTTTTCTTTAGAATATCTCTTGTGAGTGAGAATACTCATCAGCTAAAACTGCAGCATCAGACAAATTATCTATTCTTTTCTCATCAAGATATAGGCTTACATCTTTACTAATACACCTCTTGAAGTCCTCCAGCAAAATCATCTGCTTAAATTTACCAAAATCAGAATCCACATTCTTAGAATTTAACCACTGCTCTAACAGATCTTCTTTGATTTTTGCATACTCAACATGGGATTGCTTATCTTGCTTATAGGTTGTCCTAAATTTTACTCTATAGGCTTTAGGAACAAGCTCATAGGCCTAAAGAATCAAGCTCTTAACTACATCACAATTATCACATTGATCCCGAGGCAAAGATGCATAAGTTACTCGAGCTTTACCGGTGAGAACAGTTTGAAGGAGTACTGGCCAATACTCCTTGGGCCAATTAAAACCTGTAGCTACCCTCTCAAACAACTGAAAATACTTTGTTAAATCAGATTCATTAAAAGGAGGGACAAGTTTAACATTTTTAGCCACATCAAAATCATCAGAGCTAGATGATCCAGTTCCACCTTGTTTCATGCGATACTCATGGTCTGCCTGAATCCTGGCAAGTTCAATTTGTGCCTGTATCTGTGCCTCCTGAATACGAGCATTTGCCTGAAATTCAGCCTCCTTAGCTTTTGCCTCCTGCAGGGCTAGCTGTAACTTAGCTAATTCAATCTGCGTTTGCTCATTTGGAGGAGTTACATTAAACAAGCTTTCATTAATCATGTCAACAATTTGATCTTTAGAATGATGAGAGCGAACAGCAATTCCCAATTGTTGAGCAACAAGCTTAAGTTCATTCTTTGTTCTGTTCTCTACATCACACACTGTTTGCACATTTGACAAAAAATCTTTGGCTTCATCAAGTGTAGAAATAGTAGACATCATGAATAAATCACAGTCACAAAATATCAAGCAATATCCTTATGATAATATCCTGAATATCCTGATATGAGGTCGCCAAATTTATGTTACGGAACAGAGAAAGTTAATGTACACTTTAAGGGAGAATACTAAAAATCACTACTGTCCCGTAAAGTTCCAGGTTCAAAACAAAAGAGTTAGGTAAAATTACAAGTTAAAATTTAATGCTCAAACTAACAACAAAACATTCAGGACTCATAAGGATAATGTAATGGCAAAAACAGGTTAAATATATGGTTAACTGCAATAGCCTCTATTAACATGAAATTAGCAAGAGTAAATCTACCTAAGTCAGCCCTGATAAAATGAAAATACACTGGGTAATGCTCAGTTAATGCAAGATAAATTATTACAGATACAAAATAATATTAAAACTGCGTGACAAAATGAACCCTACATAAATTACAAAAAAAACTCACTAGGCCTACAAATCAACACCCTATGCTATACAGTACAAGGAAAAAATGCAATAAGTTATACTCAAATTACACAGCTGCTAGATGGTTGGAGACTTCCTGAGCACTCACAACAATAACTGTACAGGGGAGGACAGAGATGTGAACAAAATGAGGAGTAGATCTAAGTGGCAATGATGCAGAGACTGAGCTCATTATATAGGGGCCAGCAGAGCTTGATACAACTTGTAAGAAGGACGCACAAATGAAGCCATGGGGACAAAGATTTGACAATCCTGCTCTGAACAACGGAAAGAACGACTTTCTACTATAACGGTAGAAGGGGGGACAGGCAGAACACGCTCGTGATCAAACATGCAGCATACTGAGCGTTAAAATTACACAAAGGATGATGAAATCATAGGCTATGTAACAATATATATATATATATATATATATATATATATTATGTACTATTGCGGCCAGGAATTGTTAGCCACCCTCGTTCAGCCAACCCGTGTATGTGGCGACGTCGCATTCACGAGCATGGACGTTGCCTTCGATGCATTTTTGTCAAAAAACATTCCTTCAGCTTGGGGCTTGTACTAATGGATAAAACAATAGTAATTTTTACTCTGAAGGTTTGACTTTGATAACACGAATATATCACATTTATTATTTAGTAACTATCTTTTCTCATACAGTACTAAGCAAGTGACTTAAATAAGCTTCTTTGATTTCACCTCACGACTTCCTGTACTGTAGATTTGAATAGGCAAACACAAAGAGTGAACAGGTTCGAAGCATTCATTTGTTAACGAGAGAGAGAGAGAGAGAGAGAGAGAGAGAGTGTATGGTGGGCGCCTGTGAATTTTGGATAAAGGAGGTGGAGGCAGACTGGCTCAGGGAAATGCAAAGGATAAGAAATCCTGGATTTCTGTGCTCCATTCAAAACATGCCACAGTGTGAATATTTCTTAAATCAGTCACCAGAACGTGCCTTGCTTTGTGATAAAGGGTCTTTTTTTTAAGGACTGCTATCGGAGGAACAATGAATTTGAAGATAAATGATGCTCATTTAAGAAAAAGCTGTGCTTAAGAAAGTAATTTGCCTCCCTGTTCTGAAAGGGATATTCAGTTAATCAGAAAAATACTCATGAGTTTGCCAGAAATCTCCAGGTGCCAACCACCAGGGGAAAAAAATGCGAACATAAAGCATTTAACAGAAGTTACGCGACCTGCCTAATATTTTGACAAAGTCAACTGGTGTTACCCGGAATAAAACCCATCTTTCATTTTGTCCGACGAGACGTTATCTTAGGATAAATAAACTCCTTCGTCATCAGCCAAAGGAAAAATTCCCTGTTTAGCTCGAGCACGTTATTTACTCGTATCGCATTAAATCATGTGTATGTAGTCGGAATGAAGCCCATTATCAACAGCCTGGCAACCTCCCTGTAAAGAGTACTATTTTCTAGCGACAGAGTTAAACGGTGAGACTTATCTTTTGTGTAAGAAAATCCAGTCCGCCTCTGTGTGTGTGTGTGTGTGTGTGTGTGTGTTGAACTGTGAGTCATCTGACTTGTGAAGCATGGTGTGCGGATGGTAGGTTGGTGACTGGGTGGATGGACTGGTCAGTGTAGGCTGATTAGGTGGGGTGGCTGGGCGAGAGGGAGGGAAAGGGTTGTTGGACTCGTTAAGTGGGGTGGAGTTGGGTTCGTCCATTAAATGGGGTGGGTGGTGGGGCTACCTGTAGGACAAGGCAAGAGACAGGTTTATGTCGTCCTACCTTTGAGACATAATATACTGAGTAAGGTTGTGGGTATGTGCTTTGAGGGGAGGGTGTGTAGGTGGATGGACGGATTGTGGGAAAAGAGGCCTCTGGGATTAGGTCACTTAATAGGCTACGTCCGAGTTGGGAACAAATCAATGTGCGGAAAATCGGTCCACAGGGGATATAATTCTGGAATCATACTGAAGTAGGTATATAGATCCAGTGGGTTACAACAGGTCCATAGTGCAATACGTCTGTTGGTTAAGAGCCTGTTTCACTGCAAGCATCAGTGGGTGATACAACCACTTCGGATAACTGGTTTATGGGGAAAATAGGTTCATTATGAAAATTATGTCCATGGGTATACGTCCATGTAGGAAACCTGCATCCATCGAGAGATTCAAGGTCGATGGAAAAATTGGTCTGTGAGGAGAAAACACATCAATGGGGAAAAATAGTTCATGGGAAAATAGGTTTACGGAGACAAGTAGGCGTCTTTGATAAAAAAGTCATTAAAGAAAATAGGTCCATGGGGGCTTTTGTTCCGAGTGCTGAAAATGTCCATTGATAAAATTATTCATTGGGTGAAAATAGGTCCATACGGGCATACACGTACTGTAAACATACATGGAGATATTTAAAATAAATGAGACTTAAAATATCCAACTTTTATCAACGACCGTTGCCTGGAATTAGGCTTACCACTGCACACCTTGGACCAAACAACCTTTAGCCAGACCCTATTACCACTTCGTCATCCAATTATTATATTTTATAATTTCATTCATTTAGTCATTTAGACAGAAAGCCAACCGCAACGAAAGGAGAAATCCCTGTTTAACTGTATTGAGCACTTTATTTCTCCACCTCATTCCTCTAAAATTCACGGCACCTACTACTCTCTCTCTCTCTCTCTCTCTCTCTCTCTCTCTCTCTCTCTCTCACTCCTGGTAACAAATGAATGCTTCGAACTTTTTCTCTCTGTGTTCGCTGGTTCAAACCTACAGGAAGTCGTGGAGTGGAACCAAATATACATATTTGTCACTTACTTGGCTCTGTACGAGAAACAAGTTATTAAATAATCAATATGATACATATTCGTGTTATCAGAGTCAAACCTTCAGAGTAAATATTACTACTGCTTTATCCATTAGTACAAGTCCTAAACTGAAGGGATATTTTTCGAAAGAAATGGATCGAAGGCAACGTCTGTGCTAGTGAATGCGACCCTGCCACATACACGGGTTGGCTGGACGAGGGTAGCTAACAACTCCTGGCCGCAGTGGTACAAACTCTGGACAGAATGCGTCCTATGAGACCCACGAGCGAGACAGCAGATCCTACTGATATACTATTAACTGTAAGCCAAGCTAGTCCTTGGATTGTTCAAATCTCTCAGGAACCCTTTCTTATGGACCCCAGTTTACAATAGTTGCCCGTGTTAGTCATCAGTTAGCAGGCTAGACATCAGATCTGCACCTACATTGTCACTTAATTTGATGTATCTCGCAACAAGGTTAAACTGCTGCAAATACAGTGTCCAGCGTGTCATTCTTGCATTAGTCGTCTTAGTTGTCCTGAGATAGTGAGTGGCATATGATCAGTTACCAGACCAAATGGTACTCCATATAAATAATAGTAATATTTCTTAACGCCGTCAACCACGGCCAAGAGTTCATTCTCAACAGTATTGTAATTCCTCTTGGCTGGTTTTAGCTTATGGCTGTGATATGCCACTGGGAAAATTCTGCCTTCCGATTATTGCAATAATACGGCACCTACTCCATGTTGTGAAGCATTGGTGCATAGTATGAAAGGTTTATTGGAATCAGGCAATTGCAAGATAGGCTTCTTACACAGCATATTTTTGAGGGTGGCAAAGGATTTCTCTTGCACCTACCACATTCAATGGTATTTGGAGCATGTTTCTAAAGCACCTCGTACAATGGCTGGGCAATGAGAGCAAAGTTGGGCATAAAACTTCTGTAATACTCCAATAGGCCGGGAAATGCCCTAACCTGTTTCTTGGTCATGAGTGTCGGGGCTTCCTTAATCTTTCCGATCTTGTCGCCCTGACACCTGCAGTGATTGTTGCCAACAATATGTCTGAGGAACTCCACCTCACTGTGTGCAATTTTGCACTTACTAGGCTTCACAGTCATGTTGAAACTATGGAGTCTACTCAAGACAATTTCCAAGAGTTTGAGGTGCTCCTCCAACGTAGCAGAATGAACAAGGACATCGTGAACGAACATTTCTACTCCTACAATACCATGGAGCACTTGTCTCATGGCACAATTGAATACTGCTGAGGAATTGGAAAGTCCAAATGGGAGGATTTTTTAGTGATACAACCCCCTAGGAGTAGCAAAGGCAGTGAACTGACGACTCTCGGGATGAAGGGGATTCTGAAAGAATCTCTTCACCAAATCAAGCTTTGTGAAATATCCTGACCCTGCCAGCTTGGATTAGATGGCAGTATGGTCACCCATTGGCTCAGCATCCACTTTGGTGATTGCATTTAGCCTCCTATAATCACCACAGATCCTGACTCCACCAACCATCTTGCGGACTACTACCATTGGACTACAGTAAGGAGATGAGCATTTTTCAATAATATCTGCAGTCTTCATGTCAGCAATTTCCTTGTCTACTGCATCCAGTAGTCACATGGGAATCAAATATGGCTTAAACGTTTGTGGGAGTACTGCTTGTCAACTCAGTTTTGTGATACTCAACCTTTGCGAGTCTTGGTTGGTCAGAGAAGACATCGGCATACCGACAGAGCAGTGACCTTCCGGCATTCTGGTCATCTGACGCTAAGTCGGTGTTAAGTAAAACATCTCCGACAGTCTCCTCCTGACGGGGCTGAACGGTTAAGAGCTCGTCATCATGGTCATCAGCTGGGATCACCGCAGCTGCCCCAGTTTCTTCTGGTGGCTGGTCACTCTCATCGACAACTCGTAGGCCAGTCTCCTTGGGGTTTGACTCATGATGAGCCTTCAACATGTTAATGTGGAACCTTTCTCGAATATTCCCCATCTGGATTATGTAGCTGAGGTGTGAAATGCACTCTACTACATCATATGGACCCTTCCTCTCTGCCAACAACTTGTTCTGGGCAGTGGGGAGTAACACCAAGCATTTACCGCATGGATTGAACTTCCAAAGCTTTGCTTTCGTATAATAATAAGCTTTCTGAACCTTGCACGCCTTGATCAGTTCTTCTTTAGCTAAATCACACGTCGACTGGAGGCAGTCAGCTAAATCAATGACATAGGTGTAGGTGGTCTTGACTTCAGGGTCGGGTTCTTCATCGTCCCATAACTCAAGAAGGACTTGAAGTGGCCCAAGTACCGACTTTCCATACACCAGTTCAAAAGGTGAGAACTTCAAAGAATTCTGTGGGGCTTCTCAATAAGCAAAACAAGAGGGGCGATGACCTGCAACTATTCCCTTGGTTGTTCTGTGGCCATGCACTTTAGCATCTTCTTGAGATTCCCACTGACCCTCTCACATAACCTGTTACACATGGGATGATAGGGTGTAGTTCACAAGCCTCGGATAAACAACAACTTGAATGTTTCGTTCATCATTGCAGAGGTGAACTGTGAACCCCGGTCACACAAGACCTCCTTGGGGATACCGATGCGACAGAACAGTTCAATTAATGCCTCTGCAACGGTGACGGTCTCCATATTCTTAAGGGCAATGGCTTCAGGCTACCGTGTGCTGAAATCAAAGATAAGCTATCTATCTATCTATTCCCAGACACCTCAATCCCGTTTGGGGTGGCCACAAACAAATCGCCTCCAAGTCGCCCTGTCCCCGGCCATTTCACTGCCCTGCTCCCAACTCACACCCCCCTCTCTCATATACCTCTCCACCCCATCCCTCCATCTCATCCTCGGCCTCCTCCTCCTCCCTCTTCCCCCCTCCACCTCACTCACATACACTCTCTTCGTCAGTCTTTCAAAACTCTCCATCCTCTCCACATGGCCAAACCACCTCAGTGTGTTCCCCATATCGCTTCCTATCACATCCACATCCAAACCACAATGCTCCTTTATATCCTCATTCGTCAGCCTGTCTCTCCATGTGACTCCACAGGTTCCTCTTAAATAACTCATTTCCACTGCTCTCACTCTTGACTTCTCTCCTTCCAACTACGTCCAAGCTTCACTTCCATGCTTTAGAGTTGGTATCACAATAGTGTCATGTAGTAACTTTTTCAGTTCCATGCTCACTGCCCTGTTCCTTATCACTGCTTTCAAAGAACCAGCAACCTTTCTTCCCTGCTGTACCCTTTCAAGCACTTCACCCTCCAAACCTCCATCCTTACTCATCACACTATCCAAGTACTTAAACGTACTCACATTTTCCAATTCCTCACCATCCAACCTCGCTGTACATTCACTGACTTCACCTCTCTCAAAGACCATCACTTTACTCTTCCCTACATTCACCTTTAGATTCCGTTTACACACTCTCCCAAATTCATCCACTAAGACTTGCAGCTCCCCTTCGTCTTCACTCAACAACACAGTATCATCTGCAAACAACAGTACAAGGAGTTTCCAAACACTATTCTCTCTCACCAGGGTTACTCCAACATCCACAACCCTACCTTGTACCTCCTTTATTACCCCATCCATGTACAGATTGAACAACCATGGAGACATGACACATCCCTGTTTCAACCCAACTTTCAAAGAGAAAAATTCACTTAGTTCACCATCCACACGTACTGCAGCCTTCGCAACATCGTATATACTCTTCATAGCATTCAACAACGTCCCATCTACTCCATATATTCTTAACACTTTCCACAATCCTTGTCTATCCACCCTGTCCTATGCTTTCTCCAAATCCATGAAAGCCGCATACAACTTCTTTCCCTTCTCTAGAAACTTTTCCACTAAAGATCTAAGAATGAATATCTGATCTACACAACCTCTTCCCTTCCTAAAGCCTCCCTGTTCTTCTCCAACTAATTTCTCTGTTCTTTCTCTAACTCTGTCAATAAGTATCCTACCATACACTTTTCTTATTATACTAAGAAGACAAATGCCCCTATGATTACCACACACTTCTTTTTCCCCTTTTCCTTTGTACAAGGGAATAATTATACCTGACTTCCAATCCTCCGGGACTCTACCTTCCTCCCAGGCCAATCTGCACATCTTCCACATCCATTCTACTACTATCTCTCCCCCATGCTTCAGCATTTCACCACACACTCCATCAATTCCTGGGGCCTTCCCCGATTCAAAGATAGTGAGGATATATTTTGATCCATCACTAGCCATAGGAGAGATTGGCCCAACAATGTCAACTACAACTCTCACAAACGGTTCAGAGATTATAGGTATTGGTTTCAATGGCACAGGACAGACACGTCCCCGATCAGTGGTACGCTGACACACGTTGCAGGAACGAACAAGCCTAGTTATTTCCTGTCCCATTCCTGGCCAGAAAAAGTCAGCATGGATGTAGTCAGAGATTTTCTTTTGGCCCATGTGACCTCCCATCGCTGAACGATGACCCAACTCAAACACTGCTCGGCAGTACTTTACAGGAAGGACAAACTGCAGTCGGACCTTGCCCTGGGGTTTTTATAAATCATGGTACAGCAATCCTTGCTTATGAAGGAACCTGGCTTGACCTCCCCGTGAATACTTAATCACATTACCCTCCAGCTTCTTATGCACTGAGGCAAGTGTTGGGTCAGACTGTTGTTCTTGGACAACATCTTGACTACGAATCAGATCTTGTGGCATTGCGACGATCAATGGGATGACACGGTTCAAAGCCTTGGCCATGGCTTATGTTACTACAACAGCCGAAGTCTGAGTACCAACATCTACGGTGCAACTATTTTTGATGCCTCATGTTGCCTCTAATGAGGTTAAACAAAGGTTCTGGCATGACAGCAGCAGCTGTCAAGCCAGTGTAGAAAGATGCCACCTTGATACGTGCCTCAGAGAACAACCTCACTGATCCATCAAATAAGTCTAACTTGGATCTGCCTTCCTGGGTTCTCCTCTGGCTGAACTAAACTCTACTTGACAGAGCAACCTGAGGAACCATTGTCTCTTAGAACAGATACGGAAACCCCTCCCACAAACTCTGGCTGAACAATAAAGGCAGTGTTGCTGGTGGAAGGGTCTGTGGAGGTAGCAGCAAGTCACTGATGAGACTGCAGATGAATGATGCAGCAAATGTGACGCCCTGAGAACTAGATGCCTCACCATCTAAGGAGTTGGAGCATTGCCCACCTGTGGAGGAGGGTTCTCTGTCGCAGGGGACTAGTGAACTGCGGGAAAGTATCTGAACTGGTGGGGGCGGCAACACCGTGCGCTTGTTGTGGAATGAAAGCTCCATTTGCCTTCTGCCTCCGATATACTAAAGTTGGTTGTCCTGACTGAGGGTTACGTGGTTTGTCCTTGTTCTGCTGCTGCTTGGGATACTGTTGCTGGTTGGGGTACTGCTTGTACTTCTTCCAATCGGGTTTCTGCGTATTTTGCACCTGGTCCTTCTTCTGTGGTTTGTTTGGACCGTGGCCATTATTCTAAGAATGGCCCTGATGCTGGGGTTTGCTTTGAGATGGCTTTCAAGACTTGGCAGTATCTTTCTTGTTCCAGATCTTTTGCTTACTAGTTTGGTATCCGTATGCAGTGAAGATTGCATCAGCCTTTTCCACCATTTGGCTGGCATCCCTTACATGGCAGATCTTAAGCTGAGCCATAAGGTCAGCAGGCCATGACTTTTCTTGATGTGTGAGCAGCATAAGTTCAGTTATCTCCTCTTGTGTACGAGGGGCCTCATCTTTCTCCATCTACTCATCTAAGTAAGCAGTGAGATGGTCAAGGAACTAAACGGCAGTTTCCTTTTGATTGAGACACGCCCTTATAAACTGACTCCTGGCATCGTCAACTGCGAGACTACGCTTTGATGAGTGCAGCCTTCATCATCTCATATGTGAGATTGTCTCCAAGCATTCTGTTGAGAATATCGAGGGCAAGGCCCTCAAACAAACTAAGAAACTGAAGGTGCTTTGCTGCCTCATCCAGCTGGTACAGCTGTGTCATGTCCTCAAAACAAGCTATGAACAGCTCGGTTCACTCGCCTTCCATGTATGAAGGAAGCTTGAGGCATGGGGTTACCAGAACCTGTGCAGGAAGAGCACTTGTAAAGCTAAGGTTGGCTGCACCAGATGTGCCTGAAGCCAAGGAGTCTTGCTTGAACTTCAGCATCCCAAGTTCATGTTTCTCATGTGCCTCGCACTCGGCACGCATGTGTTCATGTTGTTCTCGCTTGTGTTCACATTCTCTCTCACATGCCTGGCGCTGTTCTTGGTCATGTTCACTTTGAATTTTTCACTCTTAACGGGCATCATTCTCACATTGCTGTTCATGATTGTACCGTGAGAGCACATAATCTTTAATTTCCAGGGGATTGGTAAGCCCCATATCTTTGGCTTCTTGTATAAATAAACCAGTAGCCATGATGCTAACTCAGCTAATACTGAGTGGACTAAAGACTGAGTACTGACTGCTGTCTCGCAGAAAAATGTTAATAATCGTAAGTAAAGAATATAGGCACAGACTGGTGGTGGCCAGTTTTATCTCCTGTAGAGGATTCACTGTCACATGGGGACTTGTGAATTGTGACCAGTTTTGTCTCCTGTGGAGGTGGATTCACTGTCACTGGTGGACTAGTGAATTGTGGCCAGTTTTGTCTCCTGTGGAGGAGGATTCACTGTCACAAGGGGACTAGTGAATTGTGACCAGTTTTATCTCCTGTGGAGAAGGATTCAGTGTAACAGGGGGACTAGTAAATTGTGACCAGATTTGTCTCCTGTGGAGGAGAATTCACTGTCACAGGAGGACTAGTGAACTGTGACCAGTTTTATCCCTTGTGGAGGAGGATTCACTGTCACAGGGGGACTAGTGATCTGTGACTAGTTTTGTCGCCTGTGGAGGAGGATTCACTGTTGTGAGTGGACTAGTGAATTATGACCAGTTGATATCCTGTGGAGGATTCACTGTCACAGGGGGACTACTGAATTGTGACTAGTTTTGTCTCCTGTGGAGAAGGATTCACTGTCGCAGGGGGACTAGTGAATTTTGACCAGTTTTGTCTCCTGTGGATGAGGATTCACTTTCACAGGGAGACTAGTGAATTGTGACAAGTTTTGTCTAGTTAAACTGGTAAAGAAAGAAAAAATACAACTGACTGGAAAAACTCTTACGTAATATTAATAAAGCAGAATCAATAACACCAGTAAGATAGTGCCTGTAGACTTCAATGATAACAAATACCAAGGTAAGAGTGAGTGAGTATTATTTCGTTAATAATTATAAATCTAGGAGTTAATGCCCTGGCAGGGTCGCCAGATGTCACGGGGGGGATGAGAATTTAACTCGTATAATCCCACCATCGGCATGGTGCCTAAGGTACAAAATGTCTAGAATAATCCCAGCAACGTGATGGTGCCAACAACAAAATTCAAGCGATGTAGCATGTCTCAAACTGTTTGTCTAACTAATTTTTTCCTATGGAGTAGCTTAATCTATCGGCAACAACATTGTGCACAAGCACTTGTAGCACTGAGTTTGGTTCTGCATGGCTGGATCACTTCAGTGTGCCACTGTCCATCACAGCGTTAGAATGTCGTGGAAGTCACGCCATTTTTCCGGCTCACTGGGCTGGAGGAGGCAGTTGAAACTGTCACATTGACCCTCTGTCCCTTCATTTAGTGATTCCATAGAAGAGGAAGACCTGGACGACTCTTCTGGGTAGGAATATGAGCCAGTGGAGAGGGATATTGAGAACAGGGATTCCCTCATTCTCCTTCCCCATTCTCTCTACTTTCCGCCCAGCTGGGTGGGAAAACGTAGCTCACGGTTTGGGAAACTGGGCTAGAAACACGATGGACGGCCATCCTGCACGTATTAAAGGAGTACTTTTTTTTTTTTTTCCTTTTCCTTGATTTGTATGTCATTTTGAATTGTTTTCTGCACAAAAATTTTCTTCCGTTTCTGGTCCGGGGTTGGGTGGGTATAAAATTGCAAAAATGCCCGAGATGATACAGAATAAGAACAAAATGCTGATATGTATAATTATAATCTGTTGAAACAAGGTGAATCGACTTGTGAAATCAAGTAGTAAGTTTTACTTTATGTGGCTTACTTCGCCAATTCTCTAAGGATAAGAATTTTATAAATTTTCCCAAAAGTACCCAGCGGAGTATATCTGCCCACGAATCCTGAATCATTAGTACTGTTGGCCTCTGAGAAAGTGTGTTGCCCCCTGACAATCAGTAACTAATACTAATAATGGACAGGTCCTTGCTGGTGCTTAACTCCTGGCTGGCACAACGGATTTAAGTTTTAAAATATGGAAAAACTGGCTTAGACACCGTTTGTGATTAACAAGTTTGTGCGAACTGGGAGTAGCACAGTAAAGTAAGCTCAATGTGGAGAAATCAGACACGATTCTACATTTACATAAGGCTCAAGAAAAGAACTTGTAAATTTACGTTACATGAATCTCAAAAATGAATTCAAGAAGGGAATTCAGTGTCGCAGGGGGACTAATGAATTCAAATATCAAGGGAATACACTCACTCACTGATTCAAAAAGCTAGTCTTAAACCTAGGAAAACGAAGGGAAATACTGGTCAGTGGAGGTAATGGAGCTAGCTGTGGAGAGCTGGGCATCTCTGCTATGGCACTGAAATTCACTGCTAAGGTCACTACAACCAATCACCAACTAGGTGGGGAGGTAAGGGGAATCGTTGAACTGTGGAGACTGTAGGCGTTACTAAGAAGAGCCTGCTCTCAGTACTGGCACGATGCCCCTACTCCCGTGGTTCTCCAACACCAGCTGAGTGAGGTGGGTACAGAGGGGTGAGAATGGCCATGTTCACCGGAAGTGGGCGTGGCCTAACTCCAACGGTCAATGGAGGCAAGGTGAATGAAATACACGCGCAATAAAATCACTCAGTGGAGCACTAATGTCATGCATAAGAACGGTCACTTATGAAGCTGCGACGAATCTTCTGAAAAACTATCCTGATCAAAATGCATACAGGGATTTAAACTGAATGATACACAGTGGGTTTTCCACTAAAGTTCGTGATTTTCCACCAAAACACAATGTCACGAATTTGTATAAATAAACAATCACGCGAATTCGTGACATTACACCCCATCAAAATCAAATTTTTCTCTGAAAATTTGACAGTATATAAATACATAAACATCCTAACTCAGTCACATAAGATTCACACTGTGGTGTGTGTACTATCCTGCTGCAGGAGAAAATCACTGTTGCCAATGAGCATAGACACCTCGTATTTACGTTAATAGAAGCAAGCTCGAGGGAAATACTCCGTGACGACGGTGAAAAATCCTGTACTCGGGTCAAACTGAGTGAAAGTTCGCTACATCTACATTAACAATTAATTGTTATGTAGCGTGATGTATGTAATACATGATGTAGGTGGGACAGCTGTAGTGTAGCTGTATCTTCGTGTAAAATGATATAATACAAATTAATAGTAAATGGAGACGATGAGGCAGAAGAGAAGAGGCGGCAGCATGCAGCTGAGACAATCAGTTGATCTACATGGGAAAACTGCTATGCCTGCCATCTGTACCTGCGAAATCAATGAAGGTGGAGAATCAAAAGTGTTGATGTGAGAAACAATTTGTATTAAATTACAATTTCTCTCTCTGTCTAGTAGTCAGTACATATGCTACAAAAAGTACACTATTATTTTCTCATTGGATACATTATGAACCAGGAAACGCAGTCCTAGGACAGACTCTCAAAGGACCCTTGTAGACGTCTTATTAAACCAAACTTTACACATACGATTACTATCAGCAAGCTGAGAATCCCTATTCAAACTCGGGCAGGTCACATTTTAACACCCAACGTGTGTGTGAACACTCATATAGGAAATGTGCATTCTCTGGGAATCCTCAGAGAGGCCACCAGCTCGAGACACACCACAAGGTAATTCAGATACAGCCTCGGGTTGCCTCTGTGGGGGTCTAGAACTTCCCCCTTAGCCTACGGGATATATATATATATATATATATATATATATATATATATATATATATATATATATATATATATATATATATATATATATTATGTACTATTGCGGCCAGGAATTGTTAGCCACCCTCGTCCAGCCAACCCGTGTATGTGGCAACGTCGCATTCACGAGCATGGACGTTGCCTTCGATGGATTTCTGTCAAAAAACATTCCTTCAGCTTGGGCCTTGTACTAATGGATAAAGCAATAGTAATATTTACTCTGAAGGTTTGACTCTAATAACACGAATGTCACATTTATTATTTAGTAACTATCTTTTCTCATACAGTACTAAGCAAGTGACTTAAATATGTTTCTTTGATTTCACTCCACGACTTCCTGTACTGTAGATTTGAATCAGCGAACACAAAGAGTGAACAAGTTCGGAGCATTCATTTGTTACCGAGAGAGAGAGAGAGAGAGAGAGAGAGAGAGAGAGAGAGAGAGAGAGAGAGAGCGAGAGAGAGAGAGCGTGTTTTGTGGGCGCCTGTGAATTTTGGATAAATGAGGTGGAGGCAGACTGAAGCAGGGAAATGCAAAGGATACGAAATCCTGGTTATCTGTGCTCCATTGAAAACATGCCACAGTGTGAATATTTCTTCCATCAGTCACCAGAACTTGCCTTGCTTTGTGATAAAGGGTCTTTTTTTTTTTAAGGACTGCTATCGGAGAAACAATGAATTAGAAGATAAATGCTGCTCATTTAAGAAAAAGCTGTGCTTAAGAAAGTAATTTGCCTCCCTGTTCAGAAAGGTATATTCATTTAATCAGAAAAATACTCATGAGTTTGCCAGAAATCTCCAGGTGCCAACCACCAGGGGAAAAGAAATGCGAACATAAAGCATTTAACAGAAGTTACGCGACCTGCCTAATATTTTGACAAAGTCAACTGGTGTTACCCGGAATAAAACCCATCTTTCATTTTGTCCGACGAGACGTTATCTTGGGATAAATAAACTCCTTCGTCATCAGCCAAAGGAAAAATTCCCTGTTTAGCTCGAGCACGTTATTTACTTGTATCGCATTAAATCATGTGTATGTAGTCGGAATTAAGCCCATTATCTACAGCCTGGCAACCTCCCTGTAAAGAGTACTATTTTCTACCGACAGAGTTAAACGGTGAGACATCTTTCGTGTAAGAAAATCCAGTCCGCCTCTGTGTGTGTGTGTGTGTGTGTGTGTGTGTGTGTGTGTGTGTGTGTGTGTGTGTGTGTGTGTTGAACTGTGAGTCATCTGACTTGCGAATCATGGTGTGCGGATGGTAGGTTGGTGACTGGGTGGGTGGACTGGTCAGTGTAGGCTGATGGTTTCACAGGCGGATTAGGTGGGGTGGCTGGGCGAGAGGGAGGGAAAGGGTTGTTGGACTGGTTAAGTGGGGTGGAGTTGGGTTCGTCCATTAAATGGGGTGGGCGGTGGGGCTACCTGTAGGACAAGGCAAGAGACAGGTTTATGTCGTCCTACTTTTGAGACATACTATACTGAGTAAGGTTGTGGGTATGTGCTTTGAGGGGAGGGTGTGTAGGTGGATGGACGGATTGTGGGAAAAGAGGCCTCTGGGATTAGGTCACTTGAGTTAATAGGCTACGTCCGAGTTGGGAACATCAATGTGCGGAAAATCGTTCCACAGGGGATATTATTCTGGAATCATACTGAAGTAGGTATATAGATCCAGTGGGTTACAACAGGTCCATAGTGCAATACGTCTGTTGGTTAAGAGCCTGTTTCACTGCAAGCATCAGTGGGTGATACAACCACTTCGGATAACAGGTTTATGGGGAAAATAGGTTCATTATGAAAATTATGTCCATGGGTATACGTCCATGTAGGAAACCTGCATCCATCGAGAGATTCAAGGTCGATGGAAAAATTGGTCTGTGAGGAGAAACTACATCAATGGGGAAAAATAGTTCATGGGAAAATAGGTTTACGGAGACAAGTAGGCGTCTTTGAAAAAAAGTCATTAAGGAAAATAGGTCCATGGGGGATTTTGTTCCGAGTGGTGAAAATGTCCATTGATAAAATTATTCACTGGGTGATAATAGGTCCATACGGGCATACACGTACTGTAAACATACATGGAGATATTTAAAATAAATGAGACTTAAAATATCCAACTTTTATCAACGACCGTTGCCTGGAATTAGGCTTACCACTGCACACCTTGGACCAAACAACCTTTAGCCAGACCCTATTACCACTTCGTCATCCACTTATTATATTTTATAATTTCATTCATTTAGTCATTTAGACAGAAAGCCAACCGCAACGAAAGGAAAAATCCCTGTTTAACTGTATTGAGCACTTTATTTCTCCACCTCATTCCTCTAAAATTCATGGCACCTACTACTCTCTCTCTCTCTCTCTCTCTCTCTCTCTCTCTCTCTCTCTCACTCCTGGTAACAAATGAATGTTTCGAACTTTTTCTCTCTGTGTTCGCTGGTTCAAACCTACAGGAAGTCGTGGAGTGGAACCAAATATACATATTTGTCACTTACTTGGCTCTGTACGAGAAACAAGTTATTAAATAATCAATATGACATATTCGTGTTATCAGAGTCAAACCTTCAGAGTAAATATTACTACTGCTCTATCCATTAGTACAAGTCCTAAACTGAAGGGATATTTTTCTAGAGAAATGCATCGAAGGCAACGTCTGTGCTAGTGAATGCGACCCTGCCACATACACGGGTTGGCTGGACGAGGGTAGCTAACAACTCCTGGCCGCAGTGGTACAAACTCTGGACATAATGTGTCCTATGAGACCCACGAGCGAGACAGCAGATCCTACTGATATACTATTAACTGGGAGCCAAGCTAGTCCTTGGATTGTTCAAATCTCTGAGGAACCCTTTCTTATGGACCCCAGTTTACAATAGTTGCCCGTGTTAGTCATCAGTTAGCAGGCTAGACATCAGATCTGCACCTACATTGTCACTTAATTTGATGTATCTCGCAACAAGGTTAAACTGCTGCAAATACAGTGTCCAGCGTGTCATTCTTGCATTAGTCGTCTTAGTTGTGCTGAGATAGTGAGTGGCATATGATCAGTTACCAGACCAAATGGTGCTCCATATAAATAATAGTAATATTTCTTAACGCCGTCAACCACGGCCAAGAGTTCATTCTCAACAGTACTGTAATTCCTCTTGGCTGGTTTTAGCTTATGGCTGTGATATGCCAGTGGGAAAATTCTGCCTTCCGATTATTGCAATAATATGGCACCTACTCCATCTTGTGATGCATTGGTGCATAGTATGAAAGGTTTATTGGAATCGGGCAATTGCAAGATAGACTTCTTACACAGCATATTCTTGAGGGTGGCAAAGGATTTCTCTTGCACCTACCACATTCAATGGTATTTGGAGCATGTTTCTGAAGCACCTCGTACAATGGCTGGGCAATGAGAGCAAAGCTGGGCATAAAACTTCTGTAATACTCCAATAGGCCGGGAAATGCCCTAACCTGTTTCTTGGTCATGGGTGTCGGGGCTTCCTTAATCTTTCCGATCTTGTCGCCCTGACACCTGCAGTGATTGTTGCCAACAATATGTCTAAGGAACTCCACCTCACTGTGTGCAATTTTGCACTTACTAGGCTTCACAGTCATGTTGAAACTATGGAGTCTACTCAAGACAATTTCCAAGAGTTTGAGGTGCTCCTCAAACAAGGACATCGTGAACGAACATTTCTACTCCTACAATACCATGGAGCACTTGTCTCATGGCACGATTGAATACTGCTGGGGAATTGGAAAGTCCAAATGGGAGGATTTTATACTGATACAACCCCCTGGGACTAGCAATGGCAGTGAACTGACGACTCTCGGGATAAAGGGGATTCTGAAAGAATCTCTTCACCAAATCAAGCTTTGTGAAATATCCTGACCCTGCCAGCTTGGATGAGATGGCAGTATGGTCACCCATTGGCTCAGCATCCACTTTGGTGATTGCATTTAGCCTCCTACAATCACCACAAATCCTGACTCCATCAACCTTCTTGCAGACTACTACCATTGGACTACATTAAGATGAGCATTTTTCAATAATATCTGCAGTCTTCATGCCAGCAATTTCCTTGTCTACTGCATCCAGTAGTCACATGGGAATCAGATATGGCTTAAACGTTTGTGGGAGTACTGCTTGTCAACTCAGTTTTGTGATACTCAACCTTTGCGAGTCTTGGTTGGTCAGAGAAGACATCGGCATACCGACAGAGCAGTGACCTTCCGGCATTCTGGTCATCTGACGCTAAGTCGGTGTTAAGTAAAACATCTCCGACAGTCTCCTCCTGACGGGGCTGAACGGTTAAGAGCTCATCATCATGGTCATCAGCTGGGATCACCGCAGCTGCCCCAGTTTCTTCTGGTGGCTGGTCACTCTCATCGACAACTCGTAGGCCAGTCTCCTTGGGGTTTGACTCATGATGAGCCTTCAACATGTTAATGTGGAACCTTTCTCGAATATTCCCCATCTGGATTATGTAGCTGAGGTGTGAAATGCACTCTACTACATCATATGGACCCTTCCTCTGCCAACAACTTGTTCTGGGCAGTGGGGAGTAACATCAAGCATTTACCGCATGGATTGAACTTCCAAAGCTTTGCTTTCGTATAATAATAAGCTTTCTGAACCTTGCACGCCTTGATCAGTTCTTCTTTAGCTAAATCACACGTCGACTGGAGGCAGTCAGCTAAATCAACGACATAGCTGTAGGTGGTCTTGACTTCAGGGTCGGGTTCTTCATTGTCCCATAACTCAAGAGGGACTTGAAGTGGCCCAAGTACCGACCTCCCATACACCAGTTCAAAAGGTGAGAACTTCAAAGAATTCTGTGGGGCTTCTCAATTAGCAAAAGAAGAGGGGCGATGACCTGCAACTATTCCCTTGGTTGTTCTGTGGCCATGCACTTTAGCATCTTCTTGAGATTCCCACTGACCCTCTCACACAACCTGTTACACATGGGATGATAGGGTGTAGTTCACAAGCCTCGGATAAACAACAACTTGAATGTTTCGTTCATCATTGCAGAGGTGAACTGTGAACCCCGGTCACTCAAGACCTCCTTGGGGATACTGATGCGATAGAACACTTCAATCAATGCCTCTGCAACAGTGACGGTCTCTATATTATTAAGGGTAATGGCTTCAGCCTACCGTGTGCTGAAATCAAAGATAAACTATCTATCTATTCCCAGACGCCTCAATCCCGTTTGGGGTGGCCACAAACAAATCGCCTCCAAGTCGCCCTGTCCCCCGCCATTTCACTGCCCTGCTTCCAACTCACACACCCCTCTCTCATATACCTCTCCACCCCATCCCTCCATCTCATCCTCGGCCTCCTCATCCTCCCTCTTCCCCCCTCCACCTCACTCACATACACTCTCTTCGTCAATCTTTCAAAACTCTCCATCCTCTCCACATGGCCAAACCACCTCAGTGTGTTCCCCATAACGCTTCCTATCACATCCACATCCACATCACAATGCTCCTTTATATCCTCATTCGTCAGCCTGTCTCTCCATGTGACTCCACAGGCTCCTCTTAAATAACTCATTTCCACTGCTCTCACTCTTGACATCTCTCCTTCCAACTACGTCCAAGCTTCACTTCCATACGTTAGAGTTGGTATCACAATAGTGTCATGTAGTAACTCTTTCAGTTCCATGCTCACTGCCCTGTTTCTTATCACTGCTATCAAAGAACCAGCAACCTTTCTTCCCTGCTGTACCCTTTCAAGCACTTCACCCTCCAAACCTCCATCCTTACTCATCACACTATCCAAGAACTTAAACCTACTCACATTTTCCAGTTCCTCACCATCCAACCTCGCTGTACATTCACTGACTTCACCTCTCTCAAAGACCATCACTTTACTCTTCCCTACATTCACCTTTAGATTCCGTTTCTTACTCTCCCAAACTCATCCACCAAGACTTGCAGCTCCCCTTCGTCTTCATTCAACAACACAGTATCATCTGCAAACAACAGTACAGGGAGTTTCCAAACACTATCCTCTCTCACCAGGACCACTCCAACATCTACAACCCTACCTTGTCCGTCTTTTATTACCCCATCCATGTACAGATTGAACAACCATGGAGACATGACACATCCCTGTTTCAGCCCAACTTTCAAAGAGAAAAATTCACTTAGTTCACCATCCACACGCACTGCAGCCTTCGCACCATCGTACATACTCTTCACAGCATTCAACAACGTCCCATCTACTCCATATATTCTTAACACTTTCCACAATCCTTGTCTATCCACCCTGTCCTATGCTTTCTCCAAATCCATGAAAGCCGCATACAACTTCTTTCCCTTCTCTAGAAACTTTTCCACTAAAGATCTAAGAATGAATATCTGATCTACACAACCTCTTCCCTTCCTAAAGCCTCCCTGTTCTTCTCCAACTAATTTCTCTGTTCTTTCTCTAACTCTGTCAATAAGTATCCTACCATACACTTTTCCTATTATACTAAGAAGACAAATGCCCCTATGATTACCACACACTTCTTTTTCCCCTTTTCCTTTGTACAAGGGAATAATTATACCTGACTTCCAATCCTCCGGGACTCTACCTTCCTCCCAGGCCAATCTGCACATCTTCCACATCCATTCTACTACTATCTCTCCCCCATGCTTCAGCATTTCAACACACACTCCTTCAATTCCTGGGGCCTTCCCCGATTCAAAGATAGTGAGGATATATTTTGATCCATCACTAGCCATAGGAGAGATTGGCCCAACAATGTCAACTACTACTCTCACAAACGGTTCAGAGATTATAGGTATTGGTTTCAATGGCACAGGACAGACATGTCTCCGATCAGTGGTACGCTGACACACGTTGCAGGAACGAACAAGCCTAGTTATTTCCTGTCCCTTTCCTGGCCAAAAAAAGTCAGCATGGATGTAGTCAGAGATTTTCTTTTGGCCCGTGTGACCTCCCATCGCTGAACGATGACCCAACTCAAACACTGCTCGGCAGTACTTTACAAGAAAGACAAACTGCAGTCGGACCTTGCCCTGGGGTGTTTATAAATCATGGTACAGCAATCCTTGCTTATGAAGGAACCTGGCTTGACCTCCCTGTGAATACTTAATCACATTACCCTCCAGCTTCTTATGCACTGAGGCAAGTGTTGGGTCAGACTGTTGTTCTTGGACAACATCTTGACTACGAATCAGATCTTGTGGCATTGCGACGATCAATGGGATGACACGGTTCAGAGCCTTGGCCATGGCTCATGTTACTACAACAGCCGAAATCTGAGTACCAACATCTACGGTGCAACTATTTTTGATGCCTCATATGTTACCTCTAATGAGGTCAAACAAAGGTTCTGGCATGACAGCAGCAGCTGTCAAGCCAGTGTAGAATGATGCCACCTTGATATGTGCCTCAGGGAACAACCTCACTGATCCATCAAATAAGTCTAACTTGGATCTGCCTTCCTGGGTTCTCCTCTGGCTGAACTAAACTCTGCTTGACAGAGCAACCTGAGGAACTATTGTCTCTTAGAACAGATATGGAAACCCCTCCCACAAACTCTGGCTGAACAATAAAGGCAGTGTTGCTGGTGGAAGGGTCTGAGGAGGTAGCAGCAAGTCACTGATGAGACTGCAGATGAACGATGCAGCAAATGTGATGCCCTGAGAACTAGATGCCTCACCATCTAAGGAGTTGGAGCATTGCCCACCTGTGGAGGAGGATTCTCTGTCGCAGGGGGCCTAGTGAACTGTAGGAAAGTACCCGTACTGGTGGGAACGGCAACACCGTGTGCTTGTTGTGGAATGAAAGCTGCATTTGCCTTCTGCCTCCGATATACTAAAGCTGGTTGTCCTGACTGAGGGTTACGTGGTTTGTCCTTGTTCTGCTGCTGCTTGGGATACTGTTGCTGGTTGGGGTACTGCTTGTATAGTCACGCGTACTAATTTCTGCTCAGGGGTTACCCCTTCCTTACCCCCTCTACCCTGGACAGAGGGAAAGGGGGAATCGCGAACAAATCTACCCCGCCTTCTGCCCCCAACTCCCCCACCCTCCACCTCCAGCTGTCAGTTACTGATTAGATGCAAATTTTCTCATGTCCTGTAAACATGACTAAACTGTCGTCGCACACGCTTTCAACGGCCAAGATTTGGACTATATTTTTAGAATAAATTATTACTGTATTGAACTGCATTCTCAAATTGAAAATATTCACCATCATTGTAATCCAGTGTCGTCCGCTGCACAATTCTGGGTTCCAGTGCTTACCTTTTCACTTCCCCCAGCTGTCTCTCTCTCTCTCTCTCTCTCTCTCTCTCTCTGAATTTAATTTTCCCACACTCTTTCTTTTTAAATTTATATAACTTTCTCTTTGCTTCTCTCTCCCTCTCCCCCTTCTCTCTCGTTCTTTGTCTTAAGTCTTCCCCGCCTCTCACCCCTCCCCTCCCCCCACCTTAGGTCTGATCAGCAGTCAATTATACTGTCACCGCTCCTTCGTATATCGTGTGCAGGCAACATTTATCACACACACTTAGGTCAGATGTATGGAAAGCTAATTTTTTTTCATATATAATTGTATTTCTCATTATGTGCCAAGTTCAAATAGAGAACACCAGACCAATATTCGTAATTTTTATTAGTGACCGTTCCACTTCACATAGCTGGGTAGCTGGGCTCCTAAACTGCACACACACACAAACACACACACACACACACACACACACACACACACACACACACACACACGCCGCTCGCTGGCGCAGTGGAAACGTTCTCGCTTGCCATCTGATAGACGGGAGTTCGCGCCTCGCTCAGGTTGTAAAAAGTTTCACTGACGAAGTGGGTGGTCACTGTCCCCCTTGAGCAAGGGGACGGGTGTTTGCGTGTGTGAAGGTCACAGCCTTGCCCTTAGATCGGACTATATGAGCTCTCAGCTCTCTTCCGGGAGGGTAAAAAGCTGACGATCACGACCATCAAGTGATCCTGACCGATCCGGTGAATTACACACACACACACACACACACACACACACTATCTATCTATCTATATACCTAGGCTGCTTCCCCCAAGGAAAAGGAGGCTATTCAATGAGGAGTTTGACTGGGACAGGGAAGGTTTGGAGCCAGCAGATCCAGTTGTTAGAATGACTATATTTGTAGTTGCCACGCTGTCAGTGCAAAATATAAGTCGTGTGTGTGTGTGTATGTGTGTGAGTGTGTGTGCGCAGTTTATTAGCCCATCTACCCAGCTATGGGAAGTGGCACGGTCACTCTAATAAAAATTACGAATACTGGTCTGGTGTTCTCTATTTGAACTTGGCACATAACGAGAAATACATATATAAAAAAAAAATAGCTTTCCATACATATGACCAGTGTGTGATAAATGTTGCCTGCATACGATATACGAAGGAGCGGTGACGGTATAATTGCTGATCAGGCCTAAGGTGGGGGGAGGGGAGGGGTGAGAGGCGGGGAAGACTTAAGACAAAGAACGAGAAAGAAGGGGGAGAGGGGGAGAGAAGCAAAGAGAAAGTTATATAAATTTAAAGAGAGTGAGTGGGAAAAGTAAATTCAGAGAGAGAGAGACAGCTGGGGGAAGTGAAAAGGTAAGCACTGGAACCCAGAATTGTGCAGCGGACGACACTGGATTACAATGATGGTGAATATTTTCAATTTGAGAATGCAGTTCAAGACGGTAATAATTTATTCTAAAAATATAGTCCAAATCTTGGCCGTTGAAAGCGTGTGCGACGACAGTTTAGTCATGTTTACAGGACATGAGAAAATTTGCGTCTAATCAGTAACTGGGAGCTTGAGGTGGAGGGTGGGGGAGTTGGGGGCAGAAGGCGGGGTAGACTTGTTCACACAATTCCCCCCTTCCCTCTGTCCAGGGTAGAGGAGGGAAGGAAGGGGTAACACCTGAGCAGAAATTAGTACGCGTGACTGTACTTCTTCCAATCGGGGGTCTGCGTATTTTGCACCTGGTCCTTCTTCTGTGGTTTGTTTGGACCGTGGCCATTATTCTGAGAACGGCCTTGATGCTGGGGTTTGCTTTGAGATGGCTTTCAAGACTTGGCAGTATCTTTCTTGTTCAAGATCTTTTGCTTACTAGTTTGGTATCCGTACGCAGTGAAGATTGCATCAGTCTTTTCCACCATTTGGCTGGCATCCCTTACATGACAGATCTTAAGCTGAGCCATAAGGTCAGCAGGCCATGACTTTTCTAGATGTGTGAGCAGCATAAGTTCAGCTATCTCCTCTTGTGCGAGGGGCCTCATCCTTCTCCATCCACTCATCTAAGTAAGTAGTGAGACTGTCAAGGAACTAAATGGTAGTTTCCTTTTGATTGAGACACGCCCTTATAAACTGACTCCTGGCATCGTTGACTGTGAGACTGTACGCTTTGATGAGTGCAGCCTTCATCATCTCATACGTGAGATTGTCTCCAAGAATTCTGTTGAGAATATCGAGAGCAAGGCCCTCAAACAAACTAAGAAACTGAAGTTGCTTTGCTGCCTCATCCAGCTGGTACAGCTGTGCCATGTCCTCAAAACAAGCTATGAACAGCTCGGTTCACTCGCCTTCCTTGTATGAAGGAAGCTTGAGGCATGGAGTTCCCAGAACCTGCACAGGGATAGCACTTGTAAAGCTAAGGTCTGCTGCACCAGATATGCCTGAAGCCAAGGAGTCTCGCTTGAACTTCAGCACCCCAAGTTCATGTTTCTCATGTGCCTCGCGCTCGGCACGCATGTGTTCATGTTGTTCTCGCTTGTGTTCACATTCTCTCTCACATGCCTGGCGCTGTTCTTGGTCATGTTCACTTTGAATTTTTCACTCTTAACGGGCATCATTCTCACATTGCTGTTCATAATTGTACCGTGAGAGCACATAATCTTTAATTTCCTGGGGATTGGTAAGCCCCATATCTTTGGCTTCTTGTATAAATAAACCAGTAGCCATGATGCTAACTCAGCTAAGACTGAGTGGACTAAAGACTGAGTACTGACTGCTGTCTCACAGAAAAATGCTAATAATCGTAAGTAAAGAATATAGGCACAGACTGGTGGTGGCCAGTGTTATCTCCTGTAGAGGATTCACTGTCGCAGGGGGACTTGTGAATTGTGACCAGTATTGTCTCCTGTGGAGGTGGATTCACTGTCACAGGTGGACTAGTGAATTGTGGCCAGTTTTGTCTCCTGTGGAGGAGGATTCACTGTCACAAGGGGACTAGTGAATTGTGACCAGTTTTATCTCCTGTGGAGAAGGATTCAGTGTAACAGGAAGACTAGTAAATTGTGACCAGTTTTGTCTCCTGTGGAGGAGGATTCACTGTCACAGGAGGACTAGTGAATTGTGACCAGTTTTATCTCCTGTGGAGGAGGATTCACTGTCACAGGGGGACTACTGAATTCTGACTAGTTTTGTCTCCTCTGGAGAAGGATTCACTGTCACAGGGGGACTAGTGAATTGTGACAAGTTTTGTCTAGTTAAAGTGGTAAAGAAAAAATACAACTGACTGGAAAAACTCAAGTAATATTAATAAAGCAGAATCAATTACACCAGTAAGATAGTGCCTGTAGACTTCAATGATAACAAATACCAAGGTAAGAGTGAGTGAGTATTATTTCATTAATACCTATAAAGCTAGAAGTTAATACCCTGGCAGGGTCGCCAGATGTCACAGGGGGGATGAGAATTTAACTCGTACAATCCCACCGTCGGCATGGTGCCTACGGTACAAAATGTTTAGAATATTCCCAGCGACGTGATGGTGCCGACAACAAAATTTAAGCGTTGTAGCGTCTCAAACTGTTTAACTAATTTTTTCCTATGGAGTAGCTTAATGTATCGGCAACATTGTGCACAAGCACTTGTAGCACTGAGTTTGGTTCTGCATGGCTGGATCACTTCAGTGTGCCACTGTCCATCACAGCGTTAGAATGTCGTGGAAGTCACGCCATTTTTCTGCCTCATTGGGCTGGAGGAGGCAGTTGAAACTGTCACATTGACCCTCTGTCCCTTCATTTAGTGATTCCATAGAAGTGGAAGACCTGGACGACTCTTCTGGGTAGGAATATGAGCCAGTGGAGAAGGATATTGAGAACAGGGATTCCCTCATTCTCCTCCCCCATTCTCTCTACTTCCTGCCCAGCTGGGTGGGAAAACGTAGCTCACGATTTGGGAAACTGGGCTAGAAACACGATTTCTCATATAAGGAATACTTTTTTTTTTTTTTGCATTTCCTTGATTTATATATCCATTTGGATTTTCTTATGCAATAAAATTTTCTTCCGTTTTTCGTCCGGGATTGGGTGGGTATAAAATTGCAAAAATGCCCGAGCATGGTATAAGAATAAAATGCTGATATGTATCATAATAATCTGTTGAAACAAGGTGAATCGACTTGTGAAATCAAGTAGTAAGTTTTACTTTATTCTGGCTTACTTCGCCAATTCTCTAAAGACAAGAATTTTATAAATTTTCCTAACAGTACACAGTGGAGTCTATCTACTCACGAATCTTGTATCGTTAGTAATGATGGCCTCTGAGAAAGTGTGTTGCCCCCTGACAATCAGAAACTAATGCTAATAATGGACAGGTCCTTGCTCGTGCCTAACTCCTGGCTGGCACAATGGATTTAAGTTTAAATATTGAAAAACTGGCTTAAATACCAGTTGTGATTAACAAGTTGTGCGAACTGGGAGTAGCACAGTAAAGTAAGCTCAGTGTGGAGAAATCAAACACGATTCTACATTTTCATTTAGCTCAAGAGAAGAACTGTAAATGTATTAATTACATGAAATAAATTTACGTTGCATGAACCTCAAAAATGAATTCAAGAGGGGAATTCACTGTCGCAGGAGGACTAATGGATTCAAATATCAAGGAAATACACTCACTCAGTGATGTAAGACGCGAGTCAATCGTTCAAATCGAACGATTCCTTTCGCTGAATCGTTCACTTACTTTATATTCTAACATTATATTTCGGTTGAGACTCGAGAGTGGTATGTGCACTACTCATATCACTGCCTGGCATGAGGACACACCACCACTCATACCACACCATCACTGGCTGTTCACTGACCAAGTGACCAGACCTTCAGCTCGTGGCAGGCTGCGGGTTTCAGCCTCGAGTTATCGACATGAGTGTCACGAGTGACTTGTAACTTTAGAACTCGACTGACTCAGGCCACTCCGGGCAAATGTGCCGGGGCCCGACCCGGCTCACCACTCACGAGTTTGAAATACCCGGTCGCGGTATAAGTATTGCTCAGTGTTCACACCACTGCTTGGTATGAACAGTAGTGTGAGCACACATCATCACTCATAGCACAGGACCACTTGCAGGCAGCGTGTTCCAGCCTCGATTATTGAGTGTGAACAAGATTTCGTAGAACTCGAATTACATGACTCAGGCCACCCCGGACAGATGCGGTGGGGCCCGGCCAAGGCCTGGCTCACCGAGTCACTGGTGACTCACGAATTGGGGAGGATTTTAAATAACAGGTCGCTGTGTTTTTCATTTCTGTTTTATTCTAGCAATAAAGGTCCGTGAACTTGTTTTTTTAAATGCTAATTTGTAAAGAGAGTACATTATGAAATGTATGGAGAGTGAAAGATTGAGAGTGAGGTGTGAGGGATTAGTGGTAGGGGGAGACCAAGGATGAGGTGGAGGGATGGAGTGAGAAGGAATATGAGGGCGAGTGGGTTTGAGTGGGAGGAAGGTCATGTCTGGCGGGAGAAAGGTTGGTTTAGAGACGATTCAGTCTTGGTAACCCCATCGAGGATAATGGCGTCGGCCTATAGATAGAAAGAATTTAACTACCACAGTTTAATGGATTATGTTTGTTTTTGCTCCAAATATGTCATTTATTCAATTGTTTAATGGAATAGTAATTTTTTTTTTAATTATGTAATATAGGTGTTTCATTCTTCACCCCGATAATTAAAATTTTCTTGCATCAGGTCCATACTTAAACGCTAGTCAATAATGAACAGGAGGGAGTTGGCAACATTCAATGATTAACCGACTGTTGAGCGAGCGAGCTACGCTCTCTCACCCAACACCGACCTGCTCTGCTAGTCGGCTGCAGCCAGGCTACTGACTTGGTGAATCGAGTGACTCAACTACCCGATTCTCTTCGGTGAGTGACTCATAAAAACTCGAGTCACCAAAGTGAATCGAGTTTTCCATCTCTACACTCACTCACTGATTCAAAAAGCTAGTCTTAAACCTAGGAAAACGAAGGGAAATACTGGTCAGTGAAGGGAATGGAGCTAGCTGTGGAGAGCTGGGCATCTCTGCTAAGGCACTGAAATTCACTGCTGAGGTCACTACAACCAATCACCAACTAGGTGGGGAGGTAAGGGGAATCGTTGAACTGTGGAGACTGTAGGCGTTACTAAGAGCCTGCTCTCAGTACTGGCACGATGCCCCTACTCCCGTGGTTCTCCAACACCAGCTGAGTGAGGTGGGTACAGAGGGGTGAGAATGGCCATGTTCACCGGAAGTGGGCGTGGCCTAACTCCAACGGTCAATGGAGGCAAGGCGAACGATATACTCGTGCAATAAAATCACTCAGTGGAGCACTAATTTCATGCATAAGAAGAGTCACTTTTGAAGCAGCGATCAATGCTCTGAAAAACTATCCGGATCAAAGTGCATAAAAGGACGGTTAAACTGAGTGATTCACAATGGGCTCTCCACTATAGTTCGTGGTTTTTCAACAAAGCAAAATGTCACGAATTTGTATAAATACACAATTATGCTCCCCATCAAAATCAAATTTTTCTCTGAAAATTTGACAGTATATAAATACATAAACATCCTAACTCAGTCATATAAGATTACTCTGTCGTGTGTGTGCTATCCCGCTACTGGAGAAAATCAATGTTCCCAATGAGCACAGAAACCTCGTATTTACGTTAAAAGAAGCAGTCTGCTGGGAAAAACTGTGACAACGGTGAAAAATCCTGTACTCAGGTCAAACTGAGTGAAAGTTCCCTTCATTTACTTTAACAACTAATTGTTATGTAGCGTGATGTATGTAATACATGGTGTACGTGGGACAGCTGTACTGTAACTGTACCTTAGTGTAAAATGATAAAATACGAATTAATAGTAAATGGAGACGATGAAGCAGAAGAGGCGGCAGCATGCAGCTGAGACAATCAGCTGATCTGCATGGGAAAACTGCTATGCCTGCCATCTGTACCTGCGAAATCAATGAAGGTGGAGCATCAAAAGTGTCGATGTGACAAACAATTTGTATTAAATCACAATCTCTCTCTCTGCCTAGTAGCCAGTACATATGCTACAAAAAGTACATTTATTTTCTTACTGAATACATTAATAACCAGGAAACGTAGTCCCATGACAAAATCTCAAAGAACCCTTGGAGTTTACTAATTAAACCTAACTTTGCACTAATGATTACTATCGGCAACCTGAGAATCCAAACGCAAACTCAGTCAGGTCACATTATAACACCCAAAGTGGGTGTGAACACTCACATGGATAATGTGCATTCTCCGGGAATCCTCAGAGAGACCCACAGCTTGAAACACACCACAAGGTAATTCAGACTCAACCTCGGGTTGCCTCTGCGGGGTCTCTAACTTCGCCTTTAACCTATATATATATATATATATATATATATATATATATATATATATATATATATATATATATTGTTACATAGCCTATAAATTTCATCATCCTTTGTGTAATTCTAACGTACAGTGTGCTGCCTGTTTGATCACGAGCGTGTTCTGCCTCAGTCCCCCCCTTCTACCGTTATAGTAGAGTAAGTCGTCCTTTCTGTTATTCAGAGCGGGATTGTCAACTCTTTGTCCCCATGGTTTCATTTGCGCGTCCTTCTTACAAGTTGTATCAAGCTCTGCCTGCCCCTATATAATGAGCTCAGTCTCTGCATCATTGCCACTTAGATCTGCTCCTCATTTTGTTCACATCTCTGTCCTCCCCTGTACAGTTATTATTGAGTGCTCAGGAAGTCTCCAACCATCTAGCAGCTGTGTAATTTGAGTATGTGTTATTGCATTTTGTTCTTTTACTGTATAGCATAAGTTGTTAATTTGTAGGCCTAGTGAGTTTTTTTTGTAATTTATGTAGGATTCATTTTGTCAGCCAGCTTTAATATTATTTTGTATCTGTAATAATTTATCTTGCATTAACTGAGCATTACCCAGTGTATTTTCATTTTATCAGGGCTGACTTAGATAAATTTACTCTTGCTAGTTTCGTGTTAATAAAGGCTATTGCAGTTAACCATATATTTAACCTGTTTTTTGTCATTACATTATCCTTCTGAGTCCTGAATGTTTTGTTGTTAGTTTGAGCATTAAACTTTAACTTGTAATTTTACCTAACTCTTTTGTTTTGAACCTGGAACTTTACGGGACAGTAGTGATTTTTAGTATTCTCACTTAAAGTGTACATTATCTTTCTCTGTTCCGTAATAATATATATATATATATATATATATATATATATATATATATATATATATATATATATAGGTACAAACTCCGGACATAATGTGTCCTATGAGACCCACGAGCGAGACAGCAGATCATACTGATATACTATTAGCTGGGAGCCAAGCTAGTCCTTGGATTGTTTAAATCTCTCAGGACCCCTGTCTTATGGACCCCATTATACAATAGTTGCCCATGTTACTCATCAGTCAGCAGGCGAGACATCAGATCTGCACCTACATTGTCATTTTCTTTGACGTATCTCACAACAAGGCTAAACTGCTGCAAATACAGTGTCCAGTGTGTCAGTCTTGGATTAGCTGTCTTAGATGTACTGAGATAGCGAGTGGCTAATGATTGGTTTCCAGAGTAAATGGTGCTCCATATAAATAATAGTAATATTTCTTAACGCCGTCAACCACGGCCAAGAGTTCATTCTCAACAGTTCTGTAATTCCTCTTGGCGGGTATTAGCTTATGGCTGTGATATGCCACTAGGAAAATTCCACCTTCCGATTCTTGCATTAATACGGCACCTACTCTATATTGTGAAGCATTCGTGCATAGTACGAAAGGTTTATTGGAATCAGGCAACAGCAAAATAGGCTCCTTAGCCTACACAGCATATTCTTCAACGTGGCAAAGGATCTCTCGTGCGCTTCCCCCATTCTGTGGAATTTGGAGCATGTTTCTGAAGCACCTCGTACAATGGCTGGGCAATGAGAGCAAACTTGGTTATAAAACTTCTATTATACCGTAATAGGCTGAAAAATGCCTAACCTGTTTCTTGGTCATGGGTGTCAGGGCTTCCTTAATCTTTCTGATCTTGTCGCCCTCACACCTGCAGCGATTGTTCCCAATAATAGAGTATGTCTGAAGAACTCCACCTCACTGTGTGCAATTTTGCACTTGCTAGGCTTCACAGTCATGTTGACACTCAGGAGTCTACTGAAGACAATTTCCAAGAGTTTGAGGTGCTCCTCCAAAGTGGCAGAATGAACAAGGACATCGTCAACGAACATTTCTACTCCTACAATGCCATGGAGCACTTGTCACATGGCATGATTGAATACTGCTAGGGAATTGTTAAGTCCAAATGGGAGGACTTTATACTGAAACAACCCCCTAGGAGTAGCAAAGGCAGTGAACTGACGACTCTCGGGATGAAGGGGATTCTGAAAGAATCTCTTCACCAAATCAAGCTTTGTGAAATATCCTGACCCTGCCAGCTTGGATTAGATGGCAATATGGTCACCCATTGGCTCAGCATCCACTTTGGTGATTGCATTTAGCCTCCTATAATCACCACAAATCCTGACTCCATCAACCTTCTTGCGGACTACTACCATTGGACTACAGTAAGGAGATGAGCACCTTTCAATAATACCTACAGTCTTCATGTCAGCAATTTCCTTGTCTACTGCTTCCAGTAGTCACATGGGCATCAGATATGGCTTAATGTTTATGGGAGTATTGATTGTCAACTCAATTTTGTGATAACCTTTGCGAGTCTTGGTTCGTCAGAGAAGACATCGGCATACCGACAGAGCAGTGACCTTCCGGTATTCTGGTCATCTAATGCTAAACCAGTGTTAAGTAAGACATCTCCGACAGTCTCCTCCTGACGGGGCTGAAGGGTTAAGGGTTCGTCATCATGGTCATCAGCTGGGATCAACGCAGCTGCCCCAGTTTCTTCTGGTGGCTGGTCACTCTCATCGACAACTCGTAGGCCAGTCTCCCTGGGGTTTGTCTCATGATAAGCCTTCATCATGTTAATGTGTAACCTTTCACGAATATTCCCCATCTGGATTATGTATTTGAGGTCTGAAAATCACTCTAGTACATCATATGGACCCTTCCACTGTGCCAACAACTTGTTCTGGGCAGTGGGGAGTAACACCAAGCATTTACCGCATGGACTGAACTTCCAAAGCTTTGCTTTCTTATCATAATAAGCTTTCTGAACTTTGCGCGCCTTGATCAATTCTTCTTTGGCTTACTCGCACGTCGACTGGAGGCAGTCAGTTAAATCAAGGACATAGGTGTAGATGGTCTTGATTTCAGGGTCGGATTCGTCATAGTCCCCTAACTCAAGAAGGACTTGAAGTGGTCCATGGACCAACCTTCCATACACCAGTTCAATAGGTGAGAACTTCAAAGAATGCTGTGAGGCTTCTCAATAAGCAAAAAGAAGAGGAGTGATGAATCGCAACCATTCCCTTGGTTGTTCGATGGCCTTGCATTTTAGCATCGTTTGAGTCCCACTGAACCTCTCATACAACCTGTTACACATGGAATGATAGGGTGTAGTTCACATGCCTCGGATAGACAACAACTTGAATGCTTCGTTCATCATTGCAAAGGTGATCTGCGAACCCCAGTCACTCAAGACCTCCTTGGGGATACCTGCGCGACAGTACACTTCAATCAATGCCTCTGCAACAGTGACGGCCTCTATATTCTTAAGTGCAACGGCTTCAGGCTACCGTGTGCTGAAATCAATGATATTGAGGATATACATTGATCCATCACTAGCCCTAGGAGAGATGGGCACAACAATGTCAACTATTACTCTCACACACAGTTTAGAGATTATAGGCATTAGTTTCAATGGCACAGGACAGACACACCCCCAGACAGTGGTATGCTGACACACATCGCAGGAATGAACAAGCCTAGTTATTTCCTGTCCCATTCCAGGCCAGAAAAAGTCAGCATGGATGTAGTCAGAGGTTTTCTTTTGGCCCATGTAACCTCCCATCACTGAACAATGACCCAACTCAAACTTTCTACAGGAAAGACAAACTGCAGTCGAACCTCACCCTGGGGTGTTTATAAATCACGGTACAGCCATCCTTGCTTATGAAGGAACCTGGCTTGACCTCCCCGTGAATACTTAATCACATTACCCTCCAGCTTCTTACGCACTGAGGCAAGTGTTTGGTCAGACTGTTGTTCTTGGACAACATCTTGACTACAAATCAGATCTTGTGGCATTGCGACGGTCAGCGGGGTGACATGGTTCAGACCCTTGGCCATGGCTTGTGTTACTGCACCAGCAGAAGTCTGAGTAGCAACATCTACGGTGCAACTATTTTTGATGCCTGATATGTTACCTCTAATGAGGACAAACAAAGGATCTGGCATGCAAAAAGCAGCTGTCAAGCCAGTGTAAAAAGGAGTTGCCACCTGGATACGTGCCTCAGGGAACAATCTCACTGATCCATCAAATAAGTCTAACTTGGATCTGCCTTCCTGTGTACTCCTCTGGCTGAACTAAACTCTGCTTGACAGAGCAACCTGAGGAACCATTGTCTCTCAGAACATTTATGGAAACATCTCCCACAAACTCTGGCTGAACCAGAAAGGCAGTGTTGCTGGTGGAAGGGTCTGAGGAGGTAGCAGCCAGTCACTGATGAGACTGCAGAACGAATGATGCAGCAAATGTGGCGCCCTTAGAACTAGATCCCTGAGGAGTCGTGCTCACCATCCGAGAAATTTGAGCATTGCCCACCTGTGGAGGAGGGGTCTCTGTCACAGGGGGACTAGTGAACTGTGGGGAAGTACATGTACTGGTGGGGACGGCAACACCGTGCGCTTGATGTGGAATGAAAACTGCATTTGCCTTCTGCCTCCGATAAAGTTGGTTGTCCTGACTGAGGGTTACATGGTTTGTCCTTGTTCTGCTGCTGCTTGGGATACTATTCCTGGTTGGGGTACTGCTTGTACTTCTTCCAATCGGGTTTCTGCATATTTTGCCCCTGGTCCTTCTTCTGCAGTTTGTTTGGACCATGGCCATTATTTTGTCTGTTGCTTACGAATTTGGTACCCATATGCAGTGATGAATGCATCAGCCTTTTCCATCATTTGGCTGGCATCCCTTACATGGCAGATCTTAAGCTGAGCCATAAGCTCAGCAGGCCATGATTTTTCTAGCTGTGTGCGCAGCATAAGGTCAATTATCTCCTCTCGTGTGTGAGGGGTCTCATCTTTCTCCATCCACTCATCTAAGTAAGCATCTAGATGGTCGAGGAACTGAACGGCAGTCTCCTTTTCTTGAAGACACACCCTCATGAACTGACTCCCGGTGTCATCGACTGTGAGACTGTACACTTTCATGAGTGCAGCCTTCATCATCTCATTCATGAGATTGTCTCCAAGAATTCTGTTGAGAATATCGACGTCAGGGTCCTCAAACAAGCTAAGAAACTGGAGTTGCTTAGCTGCGTCATCCAGCTGGTACAGCTTTACCATGTCCTCAAAACAAGCTATGAATGGCTCGATTCACTAGCCTTCCCTGTGTGAAGGAAGCTTGAGGCTTGGGGTTGCCAGAACATGTGCCGGGGGAGCACTTGTTGAGCTCGAGTCAGCTGCACCAGATTTACCTGAAGCCAAGGAGTCTCGCTTGAAATTCAGCATCTCTTGTTCATGTTTCTCATGTACCTCACACTCTTCACACTTGTGTTCACGTTGTTCTCGCTCGTTTTCACATTCTCTCTCACATACCTTGCGCTGTTCTCGGTCGTGTTCACATTGAATTTTCCGCTCTTCACGGGCATCATTCTCACTTTGCTGTTCATAATTGTACTGTGAGAGTACATAATCTTTAATTTCCTGGGGATTGGTAAGCCCCATATCTTTGGCTTCTTGTAAAAATAAACTAGTACCCATGATGCTAACTCAGCTAAGACTGAGTGGACTAAAGACTGAGTACTGACTGCTGTCTCGCAGAAAAATGCTAATAATCGTAAGTAAAGAATATAGGCACAGACTGGTGGTGGCCAGTGTTATCTCCTGTAGAGGATTCACTGTCGCAGGGGGACTAGTGAATTGTGACCAGTTTTGTCTCCTGTGGAGGTGGATTCACTATCGCAGGGGATCTAGTGAATTGTGACAAGTTTTGTCTAGTTAAACTAGTAAAGAAAGAAAAAAATACCTGACTGGAAAAACTCTTAAGTAAAATGAATAAAGCAGAATCAGTCACACCTGTAAGATAGTGCCTGTAGACTTCAAGGTAGGAGTGAGTGAGTATTATTTCATAAATAATTATAAAGCTAGGAGTTAATATCCTGGCAGGGTCACCAGATGTCACGGGGGATCTGAGAATATAAGAATACAATGTTAACATGTATAATTATAATCTGCTGACACAAGGTGAATCGACTTGTGAAATCAAGTAGTAAGTTTTTCTTTTTGCTTCCTTACTTCACCAGTTCTCTAAAGACGAGAATTTTAAACTTTCCCAACAGTGCACAGCGGAGTCTATCTACTAACGAATCCTGTATCATTAGTACTGTTGGCCTCTGAGAAAGTGTTTTGCTCCCTGACAATCTGTAACTAATATTAATAACGGACAGGTCCTTGCTGGTGCTTAACTCCTGGCTGGGACAAAGGATTTAAGTTTACATGGAAAAACAGGCCTAGATACCCATTGTGATTAAGAAGTTTGTGCAAACTGGGAGTAGCACAGTAAAGTAAGCTCAATGTGGAGAATCAAACACGATTCTACATTTACATTAAGCTCAAGAAAAGAACTGTGAATTGATTAATTACAATGAAATAAATTTATATTACAAGAATCTCAAAAAGACTAGTGAATTCAAATATCAAGGGAAATACACACTGATTTAAAACGCTCGTCCTAAACCTAGGAAAACGAAGGGAAATACTGGTCAGTGGAGGGAATGGAGCTAGCTGTGGAGAGCTGGGCATCTCTGCTAAGGCACTGAAATTCACTCCTAAGGTCAGGACAACCGATCACCAACTAGGTGGGGAGATACGGGGAATTGTTGAACTGTGAAGACTCTAGGTGTTACAAAGAAGGGCCTGCTCTCAGTACTGGCATGACGACCCTACTCCCATGGTTCTCCGACACCAACTGAGTAAGCTGGGTACAGAGGGGTGAGAATGGCCATATTCATTGGAAGTGGACTTGGCCTATCTCCAACAGTCAATAGAGACAAGGCGAACGATATACACGCACAATAAAATCACTCAGTGGAGCACTAATGTCATGCATAAGAACAGTCACTTTTGAAGCAGCTACGAATGTTCTGAAAAACTATCCTCATCAAAGTGCATTCAGGGACAGTTAACCCCTTAACCACGGGGCATCACTTTCGTGACGCCCGGGAGCAAGGGATCATATCACTGGGCATCACTTTTGTGATTCTGTTATTTTAAATTCACCCAGTCTTTCAAGTGGTGGCTTGTATCATCTATCAATACTACCAATGTCCAGCTATACTCAGTTCTGCTAATGTCACCTGTACTCCCATCCACTGTTGACAATTTAGTCATTTTTCTCCTGTCCTTGACTCCCCCTCTCCTTACCTCCCTTCCATTACCCTCTCCTATCGCCTGACCAGCTGTGCTGCTCTACACAAATGCTGGACGGATTTTTCCACTCATTTTATCCATTGAAATGTACCCTTTCCCCTGTTCTTATAAAAATAATATATAAAAGAAAGAGAAAAGGTAAATGATACTGCCATAAATCTGGAATGGGCTATTTATCACCTGGCAACACCTCACGTGCACTTGTTCGTTAATTTTCCCTGTTTATTTCCCCTTGAAATATGCCGTATGATTTGTTCTTATGATAAAAATATATATAAGAAAGGAAGGGAGAAGCCTAAGTGATATTTATATTCACCTGGAACTACCTGCCAATCATTTCATAACGTATATATTAGCAGCTGTCAGCACACTGACATTGGCAACCCTTCACTGCCCGTAGGCCACAGCATTCAGTTTACTGTCGTCTTTCAAGGTGAAACCATGTCGGGTTCGGGCCTGTCCAATTCCGCCACTTTTTAGCCCCATGCAAAGGGCCCTGTGACCTCTAACTCTACTAAACCTCGTGTGGAAAGGGGTAAAGAACTGTCTGCTGTGGAACATGAACTGGCTAATTTATCAATGATATGATGGACAGTGACTACGGTCTTTCTGGTGACTCTAAAACAGTGCAAGTGGAAATGTAAATAATGTGTGAATAATGTGTAAACAGCAAGTGAAAGCAATGAATGCAAATATAACTGAACAGTGGAAAATAGTTTTATAAATTACTGCAAGTGACAGTGCATAACATAGTGTAAAAAAAAATAATGTAAATAATGTAAATAAAATAGAGAATGTAAATAGAAATGTAAATAAGCAGTAATATAAGAATACGAGTATATATACTAGGAGTAATGAAAGTGAAAGTTTTGCTCTAGCATGGATGAGTAATAAATGAAAGTGAAAGTGACAGCTTTGCTTTCTACGCTAGTATACATAACGAGAAAGTGAATGCCTGGAGTGAAAATAAACTACTAGTACTGAAAGAAACTTTAAGATAAATATTGTATATATAAATAAGTGTAATAAAGTACTAGGAATATAAAGTGTGTGTGTTTTTAATAAATGACAGCTCTGCCTCAGAATACCATCGGGGAACCAGCACGGGAGGAAAGCTCGTATGCGCTCGTAATTTACATTGCTTTCATTGTGGTTTTTTTTTTTAAATATTGATTCCAAACTTCTTGAAATTCATAGAATAGTGTTTGTAGTTATATCAGGCAGTGGTAACCATATTACGGGGTATCGGGAAGTGCAAAGTGGAGACTTTGTTACACAACCTCAGAAGTCTCCACAAGTCCTACGGTAGACGACGGAGGCTCAACAAACATCCCAGGGGAAAGCTGAAGGTATGTGCCATGTGCATATATAATATTAATGTTCTAGGACTGATAACTGATTTTTGGCAAATATTTTTAAAAAGTCAGAGCGCGAATATCCTCGCGGGACGCGCAAGGAGCGGAAGAACATCCCCGCGGTGTATGAGTTAAACTGTGAGATACACAGTGGGTTTTCCACTAAAGTTCGTGGTTTCCCACCAAAGTACAGTGTCATGAATTTGTATAAATAAACAATCACCTGAATTAGTGATAATGATCTTCATTTAGAAGGATTATTACATGTTTCTGTAGCCTTGACTGCCAGCCTTCTAATACAAGATTATCACAAGCAACTTTTTTTTTCTTCGTACCTTCCATTAGGAAGTTCTGAGTCTAGCAATATCCCAGCACATACGCATGACATAAACTAAAACCTGTCGCCATACGCATCCAACGCACAACATAACTATCACTTTCCCCAGTGCAACCAAACCAGCATATATCCCTTTACCCCAGACCCCTCAGGTATTGGCCAATCAATATTTAGTGCTCCTAGTCCCTCGCCCTCACTATACTGGGCCTAAAACTCCCCTCTCTCTATCGTGAATGCTGAGTTGTAACAATAGATTAACACTAGAGTAATGATGCTAGTCAGGAATAAGTGCTGTGGAAAGGATGTAGAATTGTAGTATTGTCTTTTTCTGCCACTGAACTAAGTACAATAAGCATCAAAAGGACAACAGTCTGGGCCAAGTTAATGTAAAAAGAGTATACCAACCATCTTTGCTCTACAGACATCACTATCCTGTTTCTTCAGTCCTTCCTTTTTGTTTCTCTCCCTTCCCATTTCCTATTTCATCTCCCATTACTCCCTCCTTCCACTTCCTCATTTTCCGTCTCCCTTCCATCTCACTCCTATCTCTACTTTGTCACCTCCCACCAATTCCCCTACTGATCATTACTATCACTCCTGTAACCTGTAGCACTTACCATCTTAGGTTAAGCAGTGTTGTCAAGTGGAAGGCTTATGTCATTATCTGAATTCCTTTATCCACTAGTGTAAATATCTGATCCCATGAGAGAGAGAGAGAGAGAGAGAGAGAATGTGTGTGTGTGTGTGTGTGTGTGTGTGTGTGTGTGTGTGTGTGTGTGTGGTGTTGGGGTGCCATTTACCTTCTGGGGTGAGTCTTCCATTTCTGCTGTTACACCGTCTACCACAACACCAGTCCATTACCTAACACCACACAGCACCCACACCCAGCACCCAGACCAGATTTCGTTATGGTGGACAGTGGAAACCTAAGTTACTAGTTTATTTATTTTAAGTTGTCCCATACTTTCACCTTTTTGTATCTTGTTTCACGAAGCTCAGCGGTAGCGCTTTTTCACGACTAACATCATATTTTCGTGTTTAGCATAGCACCCTAGATGGAGGGATGGCAGTTTTTGGCCTACGTAAAGTGAAGAGTATAGTAATTACGATTCTGATTCTTCATTATGGTTATTGTTGTTTGATCGTTCAAGGACGCAGGAGAACTCATAGATGTTTTAAATACAACTATATAGAACATTTACCTGGATATAATGAACGTTCATGAAAGATATGTCGGGGACCGGGGTTACTCCAAGTGCCTAAAGTGAGGACCCATTGAGCCAAAACAAGAACATTAGTCCTGTTTCAGTGTGCCTGATGAACTGCTGAATACGTTTGATACAATGGGCTGAATGAATAACACAAGCCTCGTCCTTCAAGTCTGATGTTAACTGGGTCACCTCGAATGGCAACTGGTTCCGTCTGTGTACCCGAAGTGAGAGCTGGGCTGCAGGGAACTATTCCCAAGCAGGACAGCGAGAAGTTTGCATAGCGTCCGTGATTGTGTTTTGTGCCTAATGTTCTTACTGCCAAGACCATCAGTGCCGCAGCTGGTGCCTTTGCTGTATAAAGCTGAGGTCTGTTGTCCTCAAGCAGGAGCCAACACAAGAACTTCTGTGGTCACTGGCTTGACATGAGGTTACATCCGTTATCCTTGTCTTATCCCAGCTATCGTCAGGGCTCTAGAGAAAACGGATTCTGCCTTACTGTGGTAAAGGGGGACTGGTAGGAGGCGAGAAGAGACAGGACTGTAATTGTCCGAGCTTGTCCTCATATTCTTGTTCCTGGAGTAACATGTGAGAATTTCTGTCTATTGCACTCGGCTCACTTATGAACTTTAATTTTGTGCAATAGATATACTAATGGTGGGAGGATTGGTAAGAAATGGGCAAAATCGCTCTATAGTATTTCCACAGATTTAATGATAATCACTGAAAATATGATAAATAGGCTTAGCCAGGTAACAATTGTATAACGGGAAACCAAGTAAGCGACCATCCACCTCTGCGCCTTCTTTATACAGAAATTCATTCCCATAAAGAAATGAGGGTGATATTTCAAGTCTAGAGTGGGGCTCAGCTGGGAGGGACAGTGGCCACCCAGCACCACCTCTCCACCATCTAGTTAAGGCCTACTACAAATAGTTTAATATCACTGCAATACGATACTGCAGTGAGGAATAATTTGTCTTATGGTGATGGTTCAATCGGTGGATAATATGGTACCGTTTTTGCTGCAAAGATTAAAACGAAATAATGTCAGCTTTTTCATAAATATCCTTTGAAATTTGAAATGGAAATTGTGAAATCCTACGTCAATGTTTCTCAAGTCATTTCTCTTCACTGTAATTGGTAAAATCTCTTGGCACATCTTTCTTTATTCTGATGGTCTGAAAACACTCTAAAGTATGAAAAACGTCCCTAAATCTTATAGCTAGGTCACACACAGTACACATCACCCCCAGTGTAAAGCCGCTTCCAGTCACTAGTTTGTATCAAGATGCACGCCAACAAAACCGTTACTCCTGTGTTGGGTTTTACAGTCACCTCTGGCAGTGGTGTTAGCGAGAGCACGAACCATTAACAAGATTAGAACCATTGCCAAGGAAATTTAAGAAAGCTGCATAATTCCCTAGTTATGTTTACTGAACTGTTAAATGCACACATTATTAAAATGGACGTTATTAGCACGATTCTCATGGAATTCTTAGTAAGCTCTGTATCTTGTCACTAAAGCTTCTCATGTTGGGTGTTCTCTCTGTTGAAGTGCATATATAGTAACTGTGTAAGCGGGTTGATGTGGTGTCAGTAGAACAGTTTGTGTGTGTGTGTGTGTGTGTGTGTGTGTGTGTGTGTGTGTGTGTGTGTGTGTGTGTGTGTGTGTGTGTGTGTGTGTGTGTGCAGAGGCTGAGTGAAGCACCAAACTGAGCTGCACTAGGGGCTGAGATGGATGGCGCTTCGCTTGGCTTCTGCAGAAGGTTAACACACGTACAGGTTTACTGACAACTGTGTGGCTGTACAGAACAATTTACGTTTCAGGGATACGTGGTGCAAATATTGTTAGGTCTTTAACACCACAACTCAGGCGTCGACATTCACACTCTACTTACGGCAGAATTGACAGGTTAATCCAACCGACCAAGAATATTTCATCGTAGGTCGTGCCAAGCGTCCCTTTGGGATAGTTTAGGGTCTGAAATAGCCTCCCTGGCCTTTGATGTAGGATTAGAACGCTTTATTGAAGGCTCAGCCCCTCTTTATCAGCCACCCAGGAGGGACACAGAGGGTTGGAGGGTAAGGCGGGGATGGGAACCTTTTTATATTGTAATGTGGACCAGCACAGCAAAGGAACCCAGGGAATTGGAAGGAGGACTTCTGGTCTCCTCACGGCTTATATTAACACCGTATGTTGTTCCGTCTTGTGAGCAGGAGAGTAGCGAGATCCAAGGCCTTCAAGATGGGGTGGTGGATGAAAGTACTAACGCTGTGCTGATGGGTATAGATGTCGCTGCACTTTCTCCCTGACGATTTATCTGTGCTCCTTTGCAAACTGTTTTGCTTATATCTTCTGAATTTCGACACACTTTGTACCAATAACACAATGGAATATCTTACGGTGCCTTGATGAAAAGAAGTCCCCGAGTAAGAGGTCATATGAATTATCCCATGCCAGAGAGAATTATACTCTTTGTTGATATTTCCGTACCAACACAGAGGCAGGAGGTAACACACGACAGACAGGAACGAATAAGTTGGCTTTGATGTGTTTGTGTTTGGAAGGAGTGGGGTGGGACTGGGGCGCTGGGCAGACAAAAGGATGGTGTGGGGTAAAGGAGTCGACGGGTGTGACGTGGGAGGGGGAGGGAAGGTGGGGGAAAGGAAATTGAGGGAGAGGGAAGGGAAAGGTAGGAGGGAGGGAGAGAGAGGGGTGGGGGAGAGGAGGTAAAGAGAGGGAGGAGGAGGAGGAAGTGGAGGAGGGAGAGTAAGCAAGGTAATAGTCACCGTCTTTCCCACCATTCTTCTGTCCCTTCATCTTCTTTCATACATCATTACCACCGACGGGTATGAGAGAGAGGTGACGGGCCAGGGGATGATAGGTTGAAAACACGGTAAGATATGAGGTGGTGAGGTGGTAGGTACTAAAACAAGGATAACGGAAACTAGAGAACGGAGACAAAGTGAGCAGAGACGGAGAGAGTAAAGGGAGTGAGGATGTTTGATTTAAAGGAGTGGAGCTTAGATCTAAGTAAAAAAATGACGGACGGATTGCAGGATAAGAGGAGGATGAGAATGGTGTGTAATGTGACAGTTAAGAAGAAAGAAAGAATAACCACAGAGTCGGGAATAGGCAGCGAATACAACAAAGGAATGGAAACGAGGAGGGCCTTATGGGGCAAGAGGAAGGAGACAGGGTGTGAGAAAGGGGAAGGGTTAAATAGAGAGAGATTTGAGAGAGATCATGGTTCGGAGTAAATTTACCTATATTGATCTTATTTATTTAGACGAGCCTTTAAAATGTGGATTTTTTTTTTTATTCAATCGAGAGAGTTAGGATGCTGTTTTCAAGTCTTTCTCGTAGAGAAAAAAGGAATCTACCCTCTAAACATAATTTTTCTTTTTCAACAACCCCATCATCAAACGAAACTTACTGAGCAATAAACACTTCAAATGCCAGCTGATTTCACGTGTAAATCATTTTTTTTTTTTAATAAATCCTACTTCATCTCTCCTGAAAGCAGCATATATATATATATATATATATATATATATATATATATATATATATATAAATATATATATATAGATAGATAGATAGATAGATAGAAATATGTATATATATATATATATATATATATATATAGAGAGAGAGAGAGAGAGAGAGAGAGAGAGAGAGAGAGAGAGATTTAATATATATATAATGTGTGTGTGTGTGTGTGTGTGTGTGTGTGTGTGTGTGTGTGTGTGAGTTTTTACTAATTAAAAGGGTTCTCTGATTTTTAAGGAACAATTTGGTGCGTATCCCACCATATATGGCGTGCATTTGTTGAAGTTACATCTATAGAGTTTTGACCCATAAAATACGCTTTTTATTTTTATTTATTTATTTTTTTTTTTTTGCATCCTTCCAGTAGAATTGTCTTTGATTAGTACTATGGCTGTTGCTTTTCTTCGTAACAAGTTCGAAGTTGGAGCTGAAGAAATGTCTACGTTGAATGAAGAACTGTCATTAAATAAACCTGTTTGCTAATGGAAAAAGATAAAATAAAGGCAAAACGCTGTGACGTTTCCAACGTTCATGTCAGTGCGTCTTGAGCTGTAATTTATTTTTACATGTTTTGCTCTAGAGCTTTACAGGCTTCATGAACCAAGTTCTCTTTACCAATTTCATACAAATTTGTTAAGAATGAATTTTTCTCAATGTCAATACCTCCTCAAATTTTTATCTGTTATCACGATTGGGAATTATTCTCCTTACAGAAACATTTCTTATTCTGTAATATAAACATTATAAGTTTCTTTTTTTACTTGATGAAGCTTCGGACGATGCTATTTTAAAGCCGGAAAAGTAGATATTAAAATAAAGTTCTTTCTAACTCGAGTGTTTTAACATTTTCGACGACCTACTCGTTAAACTAAACTTTTTCTGTAGTAAGCACTTTCATGCTTGCTCATCTCACGTGTGAATCAATTTCGTTTTTGCGTGCAACAATACCTATCTTTAGAACAGCCTTTATTTTTTTCCTTTAATTCGCATTATTTTCTCCTATGCTCCGATTTCTGAATTTGTGAATTTTACGTATTCTAAAAATACAGAGTACATTCACGGTTTTCATCCAAAAATAGTTTAAAGCAACCGTTCAATAGAACTTTTTATGAATGACAAACTTAAGATGTTAGCAATTTAGCACTATTTGTTATCCCTGAAAAACGGCATCGTTGAATGAAAAACTGACAAAGTAGATGATTCAAGCTAAAGTAAAAATAGAAATAGTCAAGGAGTCGTTTAAAAAATTTAATATCGCTTCTCTTGGAACCTGGATTGTGTGTGTGTGTGTGTGTGTGTGTGTGTGTGTGTGTGTGTGTGTGTGTGTGTGTGTGTGTGTTTTGTGTCTTTCATGGACGAAAAATCTGCTGGCTGCTGGAACCAAATTCTTTATTTTCATCAGTTTCATACTTCAGTGTTCCGATGTTGTATGTACTGTACTTTGTCGAATTCAATCAAGGTTTCGTATTTTTTTTAATGAAACCTTCATTGAATTATATAAGTTATCACTGTTCATAGCAGTATTACATCCGGAACTATGTCTTATTTACTAACATTTTTTTTTTTTTTTATTAATCAAGAAGCCAAAGATGCTAAGTAATCGTTCCTAATTCTAATATTTTCACGTTTTGAACGACGCCATAATCAAAGGAAACAGTGTGCAATAAAGGTAAAATGCCAGGTCATTTCACATAATCGATTTCTTAAATGTTTCTTCACCTTTACTTAATGCAGCTTTCTTTTTTCTACATACCATTTTTACCCATACTTTTTTTTTTATAGTCATTTTGGTGTTTCAGCAAAGTGGATTACATTTACCGAGTGTGCATATTTTTCTTTTTCGAGAAAATATACTGTTTTCAGCAAGGTTCCTTTAGAATTTTTTTGAATGACAAAATGCATGATTTCAAACATAACACGTTCACATTTGACTATTTTTTAAATCCATGAAATGATGGCTATGTTAAATGAAAATATAACAGATAATACACCATTCTCTCTAGGGTAAACTCTCAATATATCTTAGAACCTTTTGAAAAGATTATGTATAATGTATGCTCATGCGGGCAGAAATTTTCTCATGCACAAAAACTCTGTGGACTTTAGGATCCAAATTCTTTATGTCAATCAGCTTTACTCAGTATTGTAATGATCTACTCTAATTAATTCATTTTTGAATGACTGTGAATGTCATTTTTTTATGAGTTAACAGGGTTCGGAATGGTTTTACTGACGAAAATATGTCTTGCACATTAAAATAACAAAAAAAAATTTTTTTTTCTTATTTAATCAAAGGGTCAAAGAAAATGATAAAATTACTTCTTAATCTTTTTTTGTTTTTTCGAAGACACATCAATTGAAACATCATTCAATAAAGGCCTCATATGGCAACTCACTTCATGTTTAAATTGATTTTTCTTAATAGTCTACTTCAACCCTCGTTATAGCAGCCTGTTTTTTTTGGTTCGAAATTTTTTTTATCTGAAATGTTTTCTGAATATTAGGAAAAGTTATTTGTTTCTTGACAAAATTTTTGTAAATTTTAATGAATGATTACATTTTTTTCACTCAAAAATATGCTATTTTAAGTTTTCTTCCAGAAATTTTTTTTCGAAATACTGTATTCCTAAAGCTGTTGCTTTCAACCGTAACATGTTCACACTTGGAAATATTTTTTATTAAAGAAATGAGGGCTACGTTAACTAAAAACAAAATATCATACAATAATCGCCTTTTTGCTAAGGTAAAAATCTAAACAATGTCATGGAGACATTCGTGACAGTGCATATCAGTGAGTCTTTAACCCGCGCCGTCCCGAGGACGTACTTCCACGTCCTCACGTTTTGTCACAGCCAGTCCCGAGGACGTACTTCAACGTCCTGCAATTGCAAGGTTCATAATTTCCACAATTTTCAAAATTCGCGGGAGATTTTCGTTTCGCCCGGGTACCCAAGCCTCCCCTACCTGCCGCCAGGCGGGCAGCGTCCTAGACCCCGCGTGACCCGCGCTCGCCCTTGTCTCGGTCACTCACCTGCCAGCAGTGACCCAGGTCAGACATGGCGCGGAAAGGTCTCTCAGATGAGCAAATTGCATCCGTCCTGGAAGCCTTCACTGGAGACAGTGATTCTCCACTCGATGATGATGTGGTGGATCGCGATTACGTACAGCCAGAGGAAGAAATAAGTAGCAGTGATGAGGAGGTCCCTTCGCCCCGAAAAACGTGGTATGTGACATACCGTAAGGCAAGGGAAGGCCAGCCTGCTCCCCAACCACGTGCACAGCTATCTCTCCATCACGATTCTGATAAGGACAAGGATGAGGACGATGAGGATGACGGAGGCCTAGGACGTAATATTGCCGAGTGGTTGGGAAAGGAGAAAATATCACCACGTGGATCAGAAGGTGGGGCGAGACGACACCTAAGGTATGGTTCAAGTATTTTGTCTGGGGAAGTAGCAAGTGGTGTGGTGGGATTGCTGGGAGAAAGGGAAAGTGTTGTGGCGGCAGCGCGGGGTGAAAGTGAGAGTGGTGTGGGGGTAGTGCGGGGTGAAGGGGCCAGTGGTGTGAGGGAGGCAGCACGAGCACGTGGTGCTCGTAGGCCTAGGGGAGAGGAGGTTGAGTCACTCCCCAGCACTTCTTTCGCCCCTGAATATTCACAAACTTCCTCCCCACAGCCCCAGGATGTGGGGAAAGGAAAGAAAGGGAAGGGAATGGGCAAAGGAAAAGGGAGAGGGAAGAGAAGTGCGAGTGATGAGAGGTGCCGCTCTCCACCTCCCCAACCTCCCCCACCACCCTCACCTCCCCACCCTGACGAAGGGGACGATGGTGATGTGGCTGGAGACGGTGGTGTCACGTGGAACTGGGAGGATGGAAGTAATTTTACTCCCATCATTCACCAGTTCACTGAGGAGTGGCGGTCAGGTTGCACGGCTCCAGGTGTAAATGCTGGGTCGTCACGTTTAGATTTTTTCAACTTGTTTTTTGATGAGGAGTTTGTTGGGCGCATAGTAGAACAGACAAATATATTTTCACAATCCCAGTGCCTTGAAAGTGAACGCCTAGGAACCACAAGCAAGCATGCAGAACAGTATGACTTTCCCGTGACTATATCAGAGATGTTCCTATTTTTTGCCCTGGTAATCTTGATGGGTGTGGTGAGGAAAAATCAAATTCCTGCCTACTGGACAACGGACCCAATCATCCTAACACCTTTCTTTGGAAAGGTGATGGGTCATAATAGATTTCAGTTTATTCTCGGCCGCCTTCACTTTTTTGATGCAGATGATCCAGCCAATGCAAATAACACCAATAAAATGAGGAGAATTAGGCTGGTATTTGATCATTTACGGGAAATGTTCCGCTCCTCATTTTATCCCTACAGAGACCTCGTCATAGACGAGAGTCTTGTGTTGTGTAGAGGCAATATTTCCTTTAGGCAGTATATACCCAGCAAGAGACACCGTTTCGGGTTCAAGATCTTTGTTATGTGTGACTGTAAGACTGGTTATGTGCAAGACATAGTCTTGTACACGGGCGCACAGACAGATATAATAGAAGATCGGACTATAGGACTCTCTGGGGCCGTGGTGAAGACAATAATAGAAGAGTACCTTCATCGTGGTCATGTTTTGTACCTGGACAACTGGTACACTAGCCCTCTTCTCGCTAGGTTCCTCCACCAACACGACACCGGAGTCTGTGGTACAGTCAAGAGAAAACGTCGCCATATGGTCAAGATAGGGAGGAAACTTGACAAGAATGATGTGGTTTTCTTCCAGGCCAATAACATCCTTGCAACCCTGTGGAACCACAACAGGGAAGTTTGCCTCCTATCAACTGTTCACAGCCCCCTGATGCACCGCACAGACTCCGTGGATCACCGTAGCGAGAGGAGGCGCAACGTATGGAAACCAGAGTCTGTACTTGCCTATAATCTGAACATGAGGCAAGTTGATCAGTCAGACTCGATGATTTCAAGTGTTGACTGTGCCAGGACAACGATGAAGTGGTACAAGAAACTCTTTTTCCACTTGCTCGACATCACAGTCCTGAACGCCCACTACCTGCACGCAATGACCACCGGAGTATCCGAGACCTTTGAGGGGTTTGTGAGGGAGCTGGCACGTGAAATAATCGCCAAGCATGCCCAGGAAAGACCCCCACACCGCCCCCGCGCCCCCCGTGCTGCTCAGACTCCCCTACGTCTTGCAGCCCGCCACTACCCCAGCGCAATCCCTTCCGAACCAAACCGTCGTAAACCCCAGCATTGCTGCCATGTATGTAAGCACTCGACAGTCAGACCATCAACGCAGAGAAAAGACACAAGATACGAGTGTGTCGAGTGCAATGTTGCGTTGTGCCTTCAGCCTTGTTTCAAGGAATATCATAATCTCCTACACTTCTGAAACTGTGTGGGAAGGCGAAATGACGCTCATGATAATGGTAAGGCCAGTCAGTAGGTGCTAAGTCAAATATAAAGTTGAAACGGGTGTTATTTTTTCGGAAAAGTAATGTATAAGATGAGAATTAGTGTAAGTGGAAAGAATTGTTATCAAAACTACACCCACTGTGTAAATCTGGTCAGTAAATATGTGATAGCAAGGAAATAAAGTGGAAATGGGTGTAATGTTAGCATGAATAAAACGTATAAGTTGAACATTACTGTAAGTTGTCATAATTGATGTCACGAGTACACCCACATTCTGGTCAGTAAGTATGTGATAGGAATTATATACAGTGGATGATGTTGTAATGTTAGTAGTAAGGTATTTTATAAGTTGATTACTTGTGTAAGTTGAAACAAATGATATCGCGATAACACTCCCTGTGTAAGTACGCGCAAATATGACGCTAAGTTCCATCGTACGTTCAGAAATGATGTAATATCAATTATATCAAGTGTTTACATGTGCAATGTTAGTGTAGAATTATTATATAAGTAAAAAAATAGGTTGTAAGTTGAATTAGTTGTCATAGCGACTTCACCGTGTGTGTTACTATGCGCTATTATTACGCTATATATTTACGTAAGGCCTGAAATAATCTCAAAACAGTTCTATAAAGTTGAAAAGTGTATAATAATATTAGAAAGGTATTATGTTAGTAGAAAAAGCACAATACGAGTTGAAACATCAGTCACAGCAAGTTCACTCACTACGTAAATTAGCGCTAGCATTACACTAAATGTTATCAAAAGGCCTGTGAATACGTAAAAACAGTTCAATATAATGTAAAATAGTATAATGTTGTTGTAGAAGTATTATGTAAGTAAAAAAAATTATATGTATCATGATTTTAGAATGTTAGCGATTCATGGGAACCAAGTTGCCCGATTTTGCTCGTTTCTCATGATGGTACAGTGCTTATTTCTGCTCTATTTTTGTATAAAATCCAATATACTCTTTTATCACATGTTTTTATGTTTGTAATAAATTCATTTCTACTTACTTTCATTGGTTTCCCAAACTTATAATACCATAGAAAACGTTTGATGCTCACACCGCATAGGGAGAACACGGGACCAGGTGGGACCAAGGCATACCTGGTTAAGCTAATAAGGGACCCCAGGGACCACTTTCTTTGCCACCGGCCATTGTTTCTGACCAAAAGCGAAAGTTTAAGCAAAAAAAAAAAAAAGGTCGAAAATTGCCCGGGACGACGTATGGGTACATCGCAACGATTTGCATTTGCCAGTCCCGGCGACGTACCAGTACGTCGTGCAATTGCAATGTGCATAATTTCGAAAATTTTCAAATTTTGCGCTTGATTTGCAGTACGTACCCTCGCCTGACCTTCCCCTACCTGCCACCAGGCGGGGACGCTCAGCGACCCCGCGCGACCCGCGCTAGCCCGCCACTCGTCCACTCACCTGGTAGGCACGGTCCTGCTCAGACATGGCTAAAAGAGGTCTCTCAGAGAGCGAAATTCAAGTCGCCCTGGACACCTTTACCGGCGACAGTGATTCCCCACTGGATGACGAGGAGATGGACAAGGATTATGTGCAGCCAGAGGAGGAAGAAACCACCAGCAGTGACGAGGAAGTTCCGTCACCCAGGAAGCGGCAGTACGTGACTTACTGTGTGCTAGAGAGGGGCAGGAGGCAAAGAAGGCACGTGGTATGTCATATCCCTATCCCCAGCGTGCCTTGGAAGCAGAATTCGAGGTCGAGGACGAGGACGAGGACGAGGACGGAGCCGTGGGACGTGCTGCCACGTGGTATGGACGGGAGGTGATTACCCATCGTGGCCCAGAGCGCACACCACGTCGTCTAAGCAGGTATGGGCCTAGCATTCTGTTTGGGGAGGTAGGAAGTGAAGTGGAGGGAGTGGGGAGTGAAATGGAAATTCCTGGGATTAGGGAAAGTGAGAGTGACGTGGGTGAGTCATTGCTCTCCCTATGCAGTGTGAGGCGGCAGAGTGGATCACGTGGGCCAGTGCAGGTGCGTTCATTATCACGTGGGGTTGTGAGGGAGGGGGAAGGTGGGGAGGAACCACTCCAAAGCACGTCTTATGCTCCCCAATATCCCCTAACACGTGGTCAAGCAAGGTTACGTGAAAGAGCACGTGGTGTGGTAATGGAGGGGGAAGGTGGGGAGGAACCATTCCCCAGCACGTCTTCTGCTCCCCAATATGCCCCTATTTCATCCCCACAGCCCCCTAATGTTCCTCAAGGCCGTAAGGGTAAGGGAAAGGGAAAGGGTAAAGGCAGAGGGAAGAGGAGTGACAGTGGGGAAGCCCTCCGTACTCCTTCTCCCCAACCTCCCCAACCAGGATCTCCTCCCCACCCAGACGAAGGCGGTGATGGGGACGAGGGATTTGTGTCGTGGGATTGGGAGGATGGGAGTGATTTTTCTCCCCTCATTCACCCCTTCACTGAGCAAGGGCGATCTGGCTGCATTGCACCAGGTATTCACTGTAATTCAAGCAGGTTGGATTTTTTCCACCTGTTTTTCAGTGAGGCCTTCGTAGATCAGATCGTTTTTCAAACAAACCTGTTTGCAAGCGCCCAGCGCCTAGAAAGTGAAAGATTGGGAACAAGTAGGCATTCTATGATTTATGATAACCCTGTCTCCATTCCAGAAATGTTCTTATTTTTTGCCCTTGTCCTTTTGATGGGTATAATAAGAAAAAATAGAATTCCTGCTTACTGGACTAGGGACCCTGTTATGTTTCCCCCCATATTTGGTCAAGTGATGAGCCGTACTCGGTTTCAACAAATTCTAAGTCGCCTCCATTTTTATGATGCTAATGACCCTGCAAATGCAAACAACACTGACAAAATGAGGCGAATTAGGCTGGTCTTTGATCACCTCAGGCAAACCTTTCGATCCTCATTCTATCCCTATAGAGATCTCGTCATAGACGAGAGTCTCATGTTGTGGAGAGGCAATATTTCATTCAGACAGTATATACCCAGCAAAAGGCACCGTTTTGGGTTCAAGATCTTTATTATGTGTGACTGTAGGACTGGATACGTGCAAGACATAGTCTTGTACACCGGTGCACAGACAGACATAATAGAAGATCGAAGTATAGGACTTTCGGGAGCAGTGGTAAAGACAATGATACAAGACTACCTTCATCGTGGTCACGTTCTCTACCTCGACAACTGGTACACTAGCCCTCTTCTCGCTTGTTATCTTCACAGACATGAAACGTGAGTCTGTGGAACCGTAAAGGTGAACCGGCGTCACATGGTCAAGGTAGGGTGGAAACTTGCAAGGAGTGAGGTTGTCTTCTTCAAAGCAAACAACATCCTTGCAACAATGTGGAACCACAACAGAGAAGTAAGCCTCTTGTCCATGGTTCACCGCCCCTTGATGCACCGTACTGATTCTGTTGATTACCATAGCGAGAGCAGGCGTCGTGTTTGGAAACCTGAGTGTGTAATGGATTACAATATAAAGATGCGCCTCGTGGACCAGTCTGACTCCATGATATCGACGGTAGAGTGTGCCAGGACCACGATGAAGTGGTATAAAAAACTGTTCTTTCACTTGCTAGATATCACTGCTCTGAATTGCCACCACCTTCACGCCATGACCACAGGAGTTCAGGAAACCTTTGAAGGGTTTGTGAGGGAGCTCACACGAGAAATCTTTGCTAAGTATGCTGTTGAAAGGCCCCAACAGCGCCCCCACACTGCCCCTATTACCCAGACTCCCCAGAGAATATCCGGCCGCCATTTCCCCACTCCTATCCCTCCCCAGCCCAACAGACCTAGGCCCCAGCGCAGGTGTCACGTGTGCAGTAATTCCCAGGTGAGACTCACGACACAGAGGAAGGACATCCGCTATGAGTGCGTGCAGTGTGACGTGGGTCTGTGTATTCACCCATGTTTTAGTGAATATCACACGTTGCTGCAATTTTAGCATGGTGTGAATGCGAAAGGACGCTGAAATTATGAGGTAAATGCGACAGACAGACGCTCTGTGAAAATATCAGTCATGTGGATCGCCAAATATTAGTATAAAGTGCCTACGGGTAGAACATAAGTGAAAACATTGGGTGTAAGTATATAAATCTGCCCTAAGTTGAAACTTACATAGAGAGGGTTGTTTGATGCGATATTCTGTCGCTCAGTGCAATAAATATGGCCCCTTATTATATATTTTTTATTATGTGACATTCTTACGGGTATAATATAAGTTCAAATTATTGTATATGATGATGTATATTCTAAGTCAAATATTCATAGCGTGTCTATAAAGATAAGATTTCCTGACGCTTAGTCGAATGAATAAGGCACGTATTAGTCAAAAAGTCAGCAAGTGATAAAGTGAATAATTAGTATATAATTGTGTGAGTGAATTAGTATATAAGTGTGTGAGTATTATGTATGACGAAACATTCCTTGCGAGGGTATTTTCAGGCGATATTCTCACGCTCACTTGAATAAATAATGGCAGTAAGTATGTACAGTGCGTTCGAGGGGTGTAAACGTGTGTAATGTAAGTGGGAAAATATAATTGGAGTGAATAAATAAAGTAGATGATGAAACACGAGTGTTTGAGATCGTGGTTGCTACGTGAATAGGCGTTAGCATATCGCTAAATGCCCTCGTAATGAATGAAAATAATTGAAAACCTTCACAGTGGTGGAGGAAAGGTTCTATGTAAATGGGAAAATAATTGGAAAGTGATAAAACAATTTGGTATGTTGAAATACGAGTCATAGCGAGTGCGCTTACTAAGCTGATGTGCGCTAAACTTATGCTGCATGTCATCAAAATGAATGAAAACGTCTGAAAACACTTACAAACAGTTGTAATTGGTAAATTGTCATTGAAACAGAAGTATACAAGTAGAAAAAATGATAGGTTGACTCATACCAGAAAATTAGCATATAGCATGTTACGACTCGGACCTAACTCGCTATGCTCGCGCGATGGTACAATGCTTATTTTTCCTATATATGTGTCTGAAATCCATTATATTGTTACTGTTATTGTTTATTAGTTCAAATTCAATAAATGTAGAGGTGTTGTGTGTTGTTTGTCCCATTATTCCTTACCATAGAAAATGTTAACACATATCCAGCCCATTACAGAATACGATACCTGCGGGGGGAAACCGCACCTGTACAGACCACTTATAGACCGCAGAGACCACTTTCTTCATGATTTTCTATCGTTTCTTGACCTAAGCGGAAGTTTTAGAAGAAAAAAAATTTTTCCAAAAAGGCTCGGGACTGGGGGATGTCATAGGTGCGGAAAGGCTCGGGACGTGACGGGTTAAAATACAAAGTGTTTGTTTGCATAATGATCGGAAAATCTGCTGACTTCGGGAAGCAAATTCGGTATATTTATAAATTTTAGAAATTAGTATTGCAGTTTAGTTCTTATTTTCAAGATTTTTTTTTTTTTTTCGCAGTCCCTCGTCAGATTCTCAAAATGAATTATCAAGTTAGGTGAGTATTTTAATAAAAGAAAAATGTCAAGATCTAACACGACCATTTAGGTTTTTTTTTTTAATGCTTAAACAGGAGGCTCAGGGTTGCTATTTTAACGTTGTTCTTTTAACGATATAAATGAAATTCCTTCTAACTCGAACTTTTTCACTTTTTCGGCCTCTTCATCAAATGAAATTTAATGTGTAGTAAAAATCTCAAATGCCTGCTCATTTCACATGCAAATCGATCCCTCTGTGTAAGCTACGTTGTCATCAAATATTTTTTTTTTTCTTTCTGGTCGCAATGTTTACTCGTTTGAAATGTTTTCTGGATTTTAGAAAGAACTCGGTGCCTTTATTTAAAAAAAAAAAACAATAGAGCACATTTTTTTGGTTTCATATTTAGCGTTTCAACCCGTAAATACGCCGTTTTAAGCAACCGTCCTAGAATTTTTAAAAATAACAATGCAGTTGATTTCACTTCTAACAAGTTCACAATTGTCACAATTTTTAATCCTTGGAATGACGACAACATCGAGTAAGGATATGACAATTGTCCATTCTTGGCTAAGGAAAGAATCAGAACTGTGATTTTTGCAAATGTTCATATCAGTTATAAAGGAAGCTGGATTTTTTTGTATCATGTACGAAAAATATGAGGACATGAACCAAAACATTTATGAACATCAGTATCATATATCAGTATAGAATAATGTTCTTACTTTACCGAATTATTTTTCATCTGACTGTCAATAACATCATTTTTTTCCTGAGTGATAACAGGAGTAATTTTATCTACTTAGATGTACAGTCACGCGTACTAATTTCTGCTCAGGGGTTACCCCTTCCTTCCCCCCTCTACCCTGGACAGAGGGAAGGGGGGAATCGCGAACAAGTCTACCCCGCCTTCTGCCCCCAACTCCCCCACCCTCCACCTCCAGCTGCCAGTTACTGATTAAACGCAAATTTTCTCATGTCCTGTAATCATGACTAAATTGTCGTCGCACACGCTGTCAACGGCCAAGATTTGGACTATATTTTTAGAATAAATTATTACCGTATTGAACTGCATTCCCAAATTGAAAATATTCACCATCATTGTAATCTAGTGTCGTCCGCTGCACAATTCTGGGTTCCAGTGCTTACCTTTTCACTTCCCCCAGCTGTCTCTCTCTGTGTGTGTCTCTCTCTGAATTTACTTTTCCCACACTCTTTTTAAATTTATATAACCTCTTTGCTTCTCTCCCCCTTCTTTCTCGTTCTTTGTCTTAAGTCTTCCCCACCTCTCACCCCTCCTCTCCCCCCACCTTAGGCCTGATTAGCAGTCAGTTATTCCGTCATCGCTCCTTCGTATATCGTGTGCAGGCAACATTTATCACAAACACTTAGGTCAGATGTATGGAAAGCCTTTTATATATATATATATATATATATATATATATATATATATATATATATATATATATATATATATATATATATATATATATATATATATATATATATATATATATATATATATATATATATATATATATATATATATATATATATATATATATATATATATATATATATATATATATATATATATATATATATATATATATATATATATATATAATTGTATTTCTCATTGTGCCAAGTTCAAATAGAAAACACCATACCAATATTCGTAATTTTTATTAGAGTGACCGTTCCACTTCAAATAGCTGGGTAGCTGGGCTTATAAACTGCACACACACACACACACACACACACACACACAGACTTAAATTTTGCACTGAGTGTGGCGACTACAAATATAGTCATTCTAACAACTGGATCTGCTGGCTCCAAACCTTCCCTGTCCCAGTCAAACTCCTCATTATGTGAAGTGATTACGAATATTGGTCTAGTGTTCTCTATTTGAACTTGGCACGTAACGAGAAATACAATTATATATATATATAAAAAATTAGCTTTCTATACATCTTACCTGTGTGTGATAAATGTTGTTTGCACACGATATACGAAGGAGTGGTGAAGGTATAACCGACTGCTGATCAGGCCTAAGGTGGGGGGAGGGGAGGGGTGAGAGGCGGGGAAGACTAAAGACAAAGAACGAGAAAGAAGGGGGAGAGGGGGAGAGAAGCAAAGAGAAAGTTATATAAATTTAAAAAGAAAGAGTGAGTGGGAAAAGTAAATTCAGAGAGAGAGGGAGAGAGAGAGAGAGAGCTGGGGGAAGTGAAAAGGTAAGCACTGGAACCCAGAATTGTGAAGCGGACAACACTGGATTACAATAATGGTGAATATTTTCAATTTGAGAATGCAGTTCGATGGTAATAATTTATTCTAAAAATATAGTCCAAATCTTGGCCGTTGAAAGTGTGTGGGACGACAGTTTAGTCATGTTTACAGGACATGAGAAAATTTGCGTTTAATCAGTAACTGGCAGCTAGAGGTGGAGGGTTGGGGAGTTGGGGGAAGAAGGCGGGGTAGACTTGTTCGCGATTCCCCCCTTCCCTCTGTCCAGGGTAGAGGGGGGAAGGAAGGGGTAACCATTGAGCAGAAATTAGTACGCATGACTGTACAGTATACCGACTTCCCCTTATAATGTGAAGATTTTTTTTTTTTTTTCAGTTTATTCAAGGGGAGACAGACACTGTTTTAAAGTCTTGTAAAGAAAAAATAAAATCCGTTCTAAATATAAAGTTTTCAGGTTTTTGATGACCCCCATCATCTACCAATGTTTTTTGTGAAACAAACACTTAAAACGGGCTTGTTTCATGCGTAATTTAATATCTTTATGAGAGCTACTTTACTTCTCTTTAGAGCAGCCTCTTTTTTCGGAGCATTTTTTCTTCACAATTTCTTTCTTAATTTTGTAGAAATTTTGAGTGTTTTTCAACAAATTTCGAGTATTTTTTTCGAAGCTGCACTTTTGCTCTTTTCGATTAAAAAAAAAAAAAAATACCGTCATTACAGTAGAATTGTTTTGAATAACTCTTAAAGCGGTTGCTTTTGATCACAAGAAGTTCACATCTTCCACTTTATGTCTTTTAAATTACCTTTACGTTGAATTAAGTCGGGCATTTAATAACCCCGTTGGCTGAGGTAAAAATTGAAACAATTCCACTGTATATAACAGTTCATGTCAGTAGTCCTGCAAGCTGTCATTGGTTTGTATATGTATAAAAAAATACTGAATTATGTTTTTGATTTCTTGAGATTTAGCGTTTTCACCCCTAATTCAGTTTCATTAGCAACCATCAAGTAGAATTCATCTGGATGACTTCAAGATGATTTTAGCCGTAACAAGATCATAAATGGCACAATCTGTTATCCTTCAAATGATTGCTTCGTTGAATAAAAAAAAAAAAGATCAATCACCCTTCTTCCAAAGATAAAACTGGAAACGCTACCATAAAGTATTGAGAAAGTTCGTCATTGCTCCTGGAAGCTTCTTTTTTAATTTTTGTATCATTCACAAAAAATCTGCCGAAGTGAGGAATCAATTTTTAATATTTACCAATTTCTTACCTCCGTATTGCAAAGTTTTTTTTTTTTTTTTGCGGTATCGTTCTTTTTTATTTGTAAATACCTTGTCGATATTATTATATGAGCTACCATTGTTCGGAGTGTTATTACCTGTGAAAATATGATTTACATTTACACCTGCTAATATATATATATATATATATATATATATATATATATATATATATATATATATATATATATACATATATATATATATATATATATATATATATATATATATATATATATATGTACAGTATATACTTTTTTCTATCCTTTATGACCTTGAGCAGCTTGTACAGCACCCTACCCGCATCCTTGACCGCCTTGGTGGGAGCTCCACCATACGAGTACCTAACCTCTTCCCTCCAAAGAAACGTTGTCTGTGGCACTTTGGAGCTGCGGATTGGGAGGCCCTCGAGCAGTACTTCTTTGATTTTCCCTGGAAAGATTATTGCTTCCATGAACGGGAGCCATCTGAGTGTGCCTTGCGCATTACGAAGGTTATTCTCTCGGGCCTCTGGCTAATGCAAGAAAGCCTTGATTTAATCACGCTTGTTTTAATGCTGTCCGCAACAAGGAGAGGTTTATAAAAGGTACCGGAGCCAACCCACCCCTGAATCACATCTTTTATACGTTTCTGCCCGGAATCTTGCTCTGTTCTTCGCTCTGCTAAAAATAATTTCATCCGTACTAAATGCTCTCAACTCTCCAACTCGAATTCTTCCCATTCCCTCTGGCACCTTGCCAAAAGCCTTTCTAACAACTTTACCTCATCCTTCCCTCCTTTTTTCTATTCTGATGGCTCTGTAGCTATTTTTTCTACTGAGAAAACAGAACTGTTCACTCAATCTTTCTCCTCCAATTCCACCTTAGACGATTCCGGTGCTGTTCCTCCATCACTTCCCACCCCTGACTTCCTCATGGCTGACATTAACATTTCTTCAGCTGATGAATTTTCTACCATTGCTGGCCTCAGTGCTAATAAGGCATATGGGCCCGATGGAGTCCTTCCTGTTGTTCTCAAGAACTGTGCCTAGGCAAACTCTTTCGCCTTTGTTTATCAACTTGTACCTTTCCTTCTTGCTGGAAGTTTGCTCTCATTCAGCCAGTCCTAAAGAAGGGTGACCATTCCCAACCCTCTTGTGACTCTCGATTCTTGTAGTAGGAGTTAAAGATGAATAAAGGGAGTTGATCTTGATTTATTATCTTCAGAGATAATCTTAAGTTGAGCAGTGTATGTATTACAGAGACTGAATATACCAAGTAAGTCCAGTTGGACCCCTCTTCTTGTTCACTCTCTCCACTACCTGTCGGTTCTATAGCTAACCTCCTTATGAGCTCTGCTTCCTAAATTCTGGTGTAGCAGGGGTCGTGTCACGTGTTACACTGAGGTTGGAATGTTCTAGAAACCTGTGTGTGAGTATGTGTGTATGTGTGCGTATGGTCACTAGCCGCTGTCCTGTGCCTATAAAGCATTCCTTGAGTTAGAGTGTGTAAGCATGTTTAGCATTGCTCGATTCTCGCAGACACAATACCTCGGACTTGCTGCTTCTATCTGTCTGTCTATCTATCTATCTATCTATCATGTTTTCTATGATTAATTGTATATGGAGTCCTAACATTGCTCGGTCACGCCGCTGGAGGTCCCCCGACAGTAATTATCATTGACATAGGCTAATCTATTAGTACATAATATTGATTATAATATTGTATACATAAAATATTTATAGTAAATTGCAATGATCTAGTAATCTTACATATTAAACAAGTTGTATACATATTTGAATAAATGCACTAAAGGTAAACTATTTAACTGTAATACAGTATGTACATGGGTTATTGTAGTGAAATGCATACATGCAAAAAAAAATAGTTTAAAAATAAGATTATGGTAAGAGTTATTATTTCGTTTAAAGATAATGCTACTGGTATGCCATACTTCTTTATCATGAGTCATTCTTCTTTGCATTATATATATATATATATATATATATATATATATATATATATATATATATATATATATATATACAAAATATGTACACTTCATTCAGGGGGGTTAACTTGGATTTTAACTCTACCCCCACTAAATACTGACTCCAAATTTGCAATTCTTGCATGCATTCTGTGCATTGCGAACAGCACTACTGCAAATACAAGGTAGAAGATTACAAAGACAGTAGGTGCTGGACACATAATATGGGTTGAATATACACAAACTCAAATCTTCCCACGGCTTCATTGTTTCATTGATCAGTTGTATAGTTTCAAACTTAGGTGAAGTCAACTTAATGGCAGTGGGTGGAAATATTTGTGTGTATGATTGAGGATGGCGTAGTGATTGATGGTGGATGAAGTGGACATGGATGGTGTAAATACCGCACAGTAGTCTGGTGCTATGTATAATCCTGAGGCTGAAATATGAGATTGTGGTATATCTGGACAGACTATGTAAACTGATGTGTTATGAGTGAAATAAAAAAACTGTGTCCGATGCGTTGATGGTGTACAAGCTTATCTGAAGCAAAAGTGGTTGCAATGATTATGAATATTGTTATTTCTGATGATAGCCATTTCACAAAGGACTGTATCAGTAGGCTGAAACGTGAAAATGTACGCAGGACAAAGATGAACAGCATGTAAGGATGTGCGGCACTTGCGAAAGTGACAGTGGTCTCTTGGAGACCATGATGAGTTCGGTGTCTGTGTTGATGTTGATGATGACCAAAGTGTTATTTTTAGAGGGGAAGGGGTGTATTTGGTATACTGTGAACAGGTCTTCAGTTATGAATGGTACATGAACTACTACTGATGTCGGTGTTAGTGTTGCTTCTAAATATGGATAATATTGCATGAATTCCCTACTTCGGAACAAAGGCTTCAATTTATGTTTATGTATGCCTTGACTAATTATCTGACGTAGCTCGTGAACTGGGAGTAAGTCAATTGTGATCTTGCCATCACCAGCATTCGAAATTCCTTGCATAAGTGCCCTGTAACGAACTCTAGTGTTGTCTAATTGTAGTAAAATTGTGTCAATATGTTCTGTGATGATGAAGTGTTGGAAAAGTGATATGTAACCTTCCATTTCGTTTAATTTATCTACACTTTCGAGAGCTAAGTTTTCTGCCTTTTTCAGATTTTTCTCAATTGTCCTGTGATGAATTTATCTTGGTATGTTAGTACCTGAGCTACTTTATTAAATTTGTTTATTTCTTTAAGGTCATCCTCTGTAGCCAATCCAAAGATGTTCCCAAGAACTGCGCCACCCAGGTCGAACAAGCCTCGCTTTTGGCGAGTACATGTGATATTGTTTTTGTCGCTCAATATCTCCGTTCCATAAGATGGGAGATCTTGGATCATGATGAGCATAGTTGAATTAGCCTGTTCTATTTTCCATTTCGCTAACTTCACTATTTCATTCACTTCCTTTGTGTTATCTGCTTGTGAAACATAGCCTCCTATCATGAAGGTCAGGGTTCGCATTGGTTTCGCGATATTTTCTAGATAAGAAGGTAATTCATACAAGTAGTCCAGACTTATTTCAGTACTCATGACGTCTTTTACGATTGAAATCGTGGCCGTTGGAGCTATGAGGCATCCTTGTCGTACTATGTGTTGGGGGTCTAAGTGCGCATATCCTCTTGCTATGTAGAGGAGAATGCAAAGTCCCTTCATTGCTACCTACCGACAAAAAAAAAAATCTATTAATTTCCTAACATGGTCATGCTGTGGTCGATGATAGTGATGTGCGTTACGGTTGAGTGCTATTTCATTTATAGAAGGAGTTTAAATCGATATTTAATTCTCGTAAGTGATGTACTGTATATTTTATCGGAACAGTTGCACCTGTTTGATTGTTTGGTATGACCTTAATTTATATTTCTAATTATTGTTGTTTTCTTGCTTGGTTTCTTTAGTTACGTTCGCCTGTTCGGTTGTATCCGATGCTGCATAATTATTGGATAGTTCCCTTGAAACTCGTTTTAAATGGTCAATATGAACTTCTTTCTCTTCACCACTAGACAATTATTTAATTAAAACTTTGTTTGCTTTTATGTTAATTACTCTATGGGCCCTCAAATTTCGGGGATAATTTATTGTCTCTCGTATGAATGACACTATAAACAATGTCTCCGAAGCTGATAGGTGAATCTCTTGCCTTCTTGTTAAATTCCTCCTTTGACATCGTTAATTGTTTTTTGACTTTTGTGAATGTCCTGGAATTCTCGTAAACGGAGTTTAGATTAATCATCGTAATTGTATATGGGCAGACTGTCACCTTCTAGGAGCTCATATGGTAGTGTTTTATCTGTCCCACATATAATGAAATGTGGTGTGTCACCTATGGATTTATTTATAGATCCATTAATTGAGGCTTCTACTCTGGGAATCCAATCATCCCAGCTTGCATAATTTTCACTGAGAATGTGTCGTAGCACATCTAATACTTTTTTGTATTGTCTGTCTACTAACCCATTAGATGCTGGGTGATAGGCTAAAACGTTAACCTTTTTGATGTTTACATATTTCTTGTATGATATCAATTAAATTCTCCTCCATTATCACTTATTTGTACCTTTGAGGTAGAAAAGCGACATATTACATGATCTGTTATTGCCTTTGCTACTGTCTCTGCTGTTTTACCTTTAATTGGAGCTAAAATGACATAACGGGAAAAATGATCCGTTGCTACGAATAGGTTTTGGTTATTATTGTATGATAATGGCATCTTGAGTAAATCAACAGCGACAACGTCCCATGGTTGATGTGGTACAGGGTAATTACCCATCGGTGCAGGTGTGATTGGGTATCCTTTGTGTTTTGCACATGATTCGCATCTGTCTATATGATTGTTTATATCTTTTCGTAATGAAGGCCAGTAATATAACAGCTGGGCTTGTTTGAATGTCTTATCCTTTCCAGGATGTCCTGCATGTGGGCTATCTTGTATTGTTCGTAATACTTGAGGTATCATGTCATTAGGTACTACCAACTGGTTAGTATTTCTTTGGCGTTTTGGTTGTTTCGGGTTGATCTTGTAAAAAGTATTATTGACTATTGTGAATTGTTCGAGTGGTACAGTCGCGAGCAGCAATCGGTATCCCCCATCTTGGCTGAAGCCATGGCCAGAGAAGAGCAGGTAATCGAACAACCTCTCCCGCCACCCTCCACCTCCACCCTCACCCTCACCCACACACACCCACCCCTCACACCCCAACCAAGACCTCGCCCTCACCCTCACCCCCACCCCCACCAAGCCCTGTTAAGAAAGTTGCTGGGTAGGCGTGTTAGCACCGACGTATTGTGTCCACATGTCAAGTGGATGTGTTATTCCAATAATATATGATATGTTACAGTCCGTCACCACCATCCCAACACTCCACTGTAGTGCCAACGAACAAAACCACAAACACGAAAGAATCAACCAACACATTTGAGAACTGTATATTGCTTTGCCATAGCATACTGCAGATGTGCCGATAGTATCAGTATCAGCAGTATTTTCCTTTGTATCTAGTTTCTTTATCGGGCACGTGAAAATATGGACGATATACCGCACCTTATCTGGTTTACATATGTGAATCAAGGTAAGCACGTTTCATGACACTGATTAACAGGTGATTATATTATTATATGTAGTTACAGTATCATATGTATGAACTACTACCCGACAAGCTTTCCAACTATTCCTTTCCCTCTCCCCATGGCCATGGCTTCAGCCAAGATGGGGGATACCGATTGCTGCTTACGACTGTACATGCAGCTTGGGTAATTTTGTCATCTCCACTTTCTAACTTGTATATTACTTTAGACCATATTGGGTCAAGTCTGTGCTTTTGCGATATCATCGTGGTTTGGGATATTTCCTTTGAGATCTAATGCCGCGACCTGAATTGTATTCGGGTTCCTAGATAATGTGTCTGCTACTATGTTCATTTTACCTTGTATATAATGGATTTGTACATTGTAGATTTCAACTGTACATTTCCATCTTGCTCTCCTCCCAGAGAGGAGTTTTCCTTTAAACATACCCACTAGTGGTTTATGGTCGGTGAATAAGTGGTTTTCGTAACCATATACTAAATCTCGATACTTTTGTAATGCAAAAACCACTGCAAGTGCCTCTAAGTCTGTAGTGCAATAATTTTTCTCTGCACCTTTTGTTTGTCTGCTGGCAAATGCAATTGGTTGATTCTTTCCTCTTTTATCATCTTGCATCAGTACAGCCCCTAATCCTTTAACTGATGCGTCTGTACAGATTAAGAAATGATTTTGTGAAATCCGGATATGCCAAACAAGGTGCATTTGTTAGTTTAATTTTTAGATTGTTCAGTGCCTTTTTTTGTTCTTCTTCCCACTGGAATATAGCATCTTTTTTTGAGTAGTTGGAATAGAGGAAAGGCTATATGAGAGAATTGTGGTACGAATGACTTATAGTACCCAGCTAGACCTAAAAATTGTCTAACTTCGTCAGTCGTAATGGGTTCAGGAAAATCTCTCTGCCTGTATTTTGTCATCAGTGGTCTGAATACCATTAGAATTAATTTGTGGCCTAAGAAGTTTATTTCCTTAAAGCAAAATTTGCATTTAGAAAGCTTAATTTTTAAACCAGCATCATTATGCTTTTGTAAGAGTAAGTAATTTCTTGAGATGATCTGTAATATTTTTCGTTGCGATTATAATATCGTCAAGATAAACAAATATTCCCTGTCCTAAAATGCCGGACAATACGTAATTCATAAGACGCTGCAATGTGCCTGGGGCTGTCTTCAGTCCCATCGGATCCTTGTATATTGGTAGTGTCTTCTATTTGTGGAAAAGGCAATGTATTTACGTGACTTCTCTTCAACCGGTATTTGGTAATAGCCATTTAATAGATCGATTGTTGAAAATATATTATTTTCCGGTCCAATATTCTGTAGAACGTAGCTTAGCAATGGCATGGGAAATCGGTCTGGGATTGTGTGATTGTTTAGTTTACGGTAATCTACCGCGCGCATTTCTCCATTTCGTTTGGGCAAGAGGAATAATGGGGCATTCCACGGGGAGACTAAAGGTTCAATAATTCCAAGTTTTAACATTTCATCGATATACTGATTTGCAAGTGTACGTTGGGAGTGTGGGATGCGGTAGGCTGGTACGAAAATTGGTGGTGTTTCTGGGTGCACATTAATCTTGTGATTAATCAGGTTAGTACACCCTAATTGTTCTCTGGGTAATGCTACAGTGTCCCTGTGTGTTTCCAGCAGGGTTAACAAATCATTTTCAAAGTGAATTAAATTCTCTTTTATGCTTTCTCTATCCGTAGATTTTACCTCACTTGTCACTCCAGCTATAACTATTTCCTTAACAGGGGCCGGACATTTTTCAATATTAACTATGCAAGTCCCCTTTTTCAACTGAACTTCCCCATTCATGTGATTAATTATGAATATCTGAGTTTGCCTTCGTCGTTCATCTGACAATGCGTTTTCTACTGACAATCCCTTTACATAATTCTTATAAGACAAGAACAGTACTATTCCGTAATTTGCTGTTTATGGTAACTTTCATATAGGAATTAGGTGGTATAACTAAATCATTGGTGAGATGGGCGGGAAAAACTGATATATCAGTACTGTTATCTGGGTCTCTAATTCTGGAGGCTGGGGCTGGTGGTGGGAGTTGATCTATACCCTCATCTTTTTGTGTATGTTTAAGCTTTTAATATTACCAATTCTTTTCGGTTCTCTTTTACTAATCGGTGAGGGCTCTGATGGTATTTCCTCTATCAGTTCATTGTCATAGTCTATTCCATTCATTTGTGGGAGTAAAGTTATGTTCTCTGTTCTCATGCACCTTAAGCCCAGTAACATATGAGCTTTAATTGATAAGATTTCAACGATATAGAAAAATGCAGAGAATGGTCTTGTAGTCTCTGTGAAACTGATATTTAACCTTATCATACCTTTTACTGTAATTTTTTTTCCATCTACCGTATATAAATCTGAATCAGCTTCTTCCAGAAAAGTTACTTTCTTCTTATTTTTAAAAATTCTATTTCTTCTTGTTTTATTAAATTCACTGGAGAGCCTCTGTCTAAAAATAAGGACATGTTTTGATCCTCACATACAGCTGGTATCAAGATCCACTCATTTCCCAACATGCCTCATATGTGAATTTTAGACTTGCTTTCTTTACGTTTGTTCGTTTTTTGTCATGACTTGGTCTTCCCCCGATTTGAACATAGACACAATTTTTTCTACTGTTTTGCAGTTTCTGATCCAGTGCCCTTGGCATTTATGATGCCTACAGTAAGAACCAAATCCTTGTGTCTTTTGTCTATCAACTTTTGTTTTGATAAAGCATTCATTCCTTGTGTGTCCGGGTTTTGCACAATAATGACATACAGTAGAATGGACCTATCTCTTGATTGTGACCTACGAGGTGACTTCCCAAATGTAGTGTTGTTTGTGGTGCGAGATCTGCTCGGGCTGCGTGAAAACTCATGAAACTGCCTGTAGCCTGATGTTTGTGATCGAACCCTCGACACGTTTAGTTGTTTCTTCTGCCTGCTTTCGGGTCGCGATCGATTTTGTTCTCTGTTTGGAGTAGGTGTAGATGTTTTCACAGCTGATACTGTCTCAGGTACTCTCATTCTACTAGAATGTGCGGGTGTGTCGATCATACCTGCTTTACTGCACTGCATCTCTACCTCGTTCATTAAGTCTAGTAAGCACCTGCCTGGGGTGTACGCGATCGTCTTGGCGATCTTAAGGGTCCCATCAGGTAATTTTCACAAGGCAGCTACATAACCAATGATATCCACGACGAGGTCTGGGGACATCTTTCCATCATCTGTTATCCAATTTGAGTCTTCCAAAGTAACTAACAATGTTCTTTTGATTGTGGAGACATCAGCAGTTATTTCACTGAGCACATGGTTTGTAGCGTGCTCCCTTACAAGATCTACAATCTTATGTAATTCTGGAATTATACCTGGCAAGAAGTTCATACCTCCAGAAAATTTCTTCAAAAATTTTAAATTCATCATATGTCCTACCTTTGAGGAGCTTCCAATTGCTTGCTGGACATCTTTCCTGGCTTATGTAAAATGAAAAAATGGCAATTTTCTCTTGTTCATCTAGTATGTGTCGTTTGATAAAGATTAGTTCGCACTGACTGACCAATTAAATGACGTCAATACGATCTTTTTCTGTGCCAGAAAATTTTGGGGCAGTTTTATCTTCATGGTAAACATAAACATAAGGTGGGGATGTTTGATCCGCGTTATTTGTTGTGTTATTCATTTTCACTGTTTGCTCTGTTAATTTACCTTGGACTTGTTTATCGTTGTGAGGGAATGGTGGAATATGATTTGCCTTGCATGTTGAACTATATCAAGTATATTTTCATAGGTATGCAAGGCAGAAACTAAGTCCTCACTTGCTACGGCAGAGGGGGTTTGCCACTCATCATCTAGAACTGACGTATTTGTTTCTTGATCTTTAGTTTGTGTTGAATTTTGTACAATGGGTGTGTTGCCTTGGTGCTCTCCTAATTGTGAATCCGTTGTTGGAGCTAATTGTGTTTCATCTGGTATTAACGTGGGTGGTGGCGAAAATATCCGTCATTAAGGTATGGTGTTATGGAATACGCCTTTTGCTTATGTCCTAACTAAGTAGATTAGTAAATGAGTTGTAATAAATGATAGATAGTGAGCGTATGTGTATATATAGAAATAAGTAAAGGAGTTGAATATACTTAATTTTAGCACTGAGAAGAAATGAGTAAGTATAATTTCACCCACTTGATACAGATAGGAGAGGCGTGTCGGTGCAACTGTCGATCTCGGAAGAAAAATGCAGGGTTGATTGAAGATCTCTTGATAATTCTAGGCCTGTGTTGCTGGACGATATTACTCAGGAAATTCCATGGCCTGGTGCTTGTGGTGGTTAACAGCTCCTAGAAACAGGCAAACCTCAACATAGAACGTCGAATTTCCAACTCAATACTGTGGAAATAAATGATTACGAGTAGGAGCTATGTGAATATTGAGTAATTAGTAGTGGGTGAGAAGTGCCTGGAGTGTCACATGTTGATTGGCGTGGCCTTTTGTCAGCAAACTGGCGTGGTGATGTCATCTCAGCAGATACACATGGTGACGTCGGCTTCCCACACTGGTAGCTGTGGTGAGTAACTGAGTAGCGATGCATAACCTGGATGAAGAAAGGTAAGATGCGTTATAAATGTGGCTCTGGTGTTTTGCTGTGTCGACCTCTGCGTCAGCGATGGAGGTAGGCGGGAGAGAGTGTTGGGGTTTTGTGTGCTTGTTGCTTTGGTCTTTCTTTTTCTTTACTTGCTTTGTTTTTTTTATTCTTCTTGCTGCTGCTTGAAGTTACTTGAAGATTATAGAGTTGTTTTGTAGACTTGTAGGCTCGTAGGCTCGTAGGCTGTATTTTGTAGGAATTCACTGTAGAACTGAAGCTAATCTTGTAGAGTCTCGCCTGCTTTTGTAAAAATTCACTGTAGATTCGTAGACGAAGTCTGTGCGTTCGCTGCCTCCAATGTGACTCTCGATTCTTGTAGTAGGAGTTAAAGATGAATACAGGGAACTCAATCTTGATTTATTATCTTCAGAGAAAATCTTGAGCAGTGTATGTATTACAGAGACTGAATATACTAAGTCTAGTTGGACCCCTCTTCTTGTTCACTCTCTCCACTACCTGTCGATTCTATAGCTAGCCTCCTTCTGAGCTCTGCTTCCTAAATTCTGGTGTAGCAGGGGTCGTGTCACGTGTGTTACACTGTGGTTGGAATATTCTAGAAACCTGTGTGTGTATGTGTGTGTATGGTCACTAGGCGCTGTCGTGTGTCTGTAAAGCATTCCTTGAGTTAGAGTGTGTAAGCATGTTTAGCATTGCTCAATTCTCGCAGACACAATACCTCTGATTTGCTGCTTCTATCTTTCTGTCGATCTATCTATCTATCTATCTATCATGTTTTCTATAATTGTATTTATAATATGGAGTCCTAACACTGCAACTATCGTCAAATTGCTTTAACATCTGTATCTCAAAAGTTTTCAAGCCAATGAAGAGGGAAACCTGTACTGTACACAGGAAAAATCATCTGGTAAATTACCAATATGCTGGGAATCGAACCAGGGACTCTCAGGTGAGAGCCAGGCAGCATACCACTACAAACACGGGATGAGGCTATGGCACACCTAATGTCTGACTTGGCTCGTATCTCTGACTGGGGTAAAAATAATCTGGTTGTTTTTAATGCATAACAAAATCTTCCACAGATATACCCACTAATATTTAATAACATTCAGCTTAATCCTGCATCATCCTTGAACATGCTTGGGGTTTCATTTACTCGGGACTTCTCTTGGAAAGATCATGTTACATCTCTTGTAAAATCTATTTCCAAGAGATTAGGTGTGCTAAGCCGACTCCGTTCCTTCTTTACCTCTGCACAATTGTTGACTATACAGGGGTGTTATCTGCCCCTGTGTGGAGTACAACTCCCATGTGTGGGGAGGCTCCCTACATACAGCTCTTCTCAATAGGGTGGAGTCAAAGGCTTTTCGTCTCATTAACTCTCCTCTTACTGACTCCCTTCAACCTCTGTCTCTTCGTCGCATTGTTGCATCTTTATCTCTTTTCTATCGCTACTTCAATGGTCACTGCTCCTCTGAACTGTCTGCATGCATTCCTCCACCTCTACGACAGGCGTGTAGCACCCGTCTAGCAGCAAACTCTCATCCCTTTTCTGTCCAACTCTCTATTGCAAGAGTTAACCGTTACTCCCAGTCCTTGATTTTGCTACTGGTCAGCTCTGGAACTGTCTCCCTCTGTCTGTATTTCCTGCTTCCTATGATTAGTCTTTTAAATGCAGTGTGTCCAGGCATCTCGAAACGATAGGATCTTGAATTTGGCTCTCTCTCTTGTATTTTGTTGTTTCTCTTGGAAGGAACAACAATTGCGGGTCCGCGACCTTTGGTTCCTTCTTCCTCGCATTAAGAAAAAAAAAAAAAAAAGCAGAAGCATAAGTATGTAGGTCATATTTTCACAGGTACTAACACTCCGAACAGTGGTAACTCATATAGAAAAAAATAACAAGCTATTGAGTCAAACAAAAAAAAAAAAATCAAATTAAAAAAAATCTTATAAAACTAATTTTGTTGATAAAAAGAAAAAAAAATGAGCTCATTTTAAGTGTAATTCGATTTCTTGACATATGTTATCTATCTGAACTTGTTTTCTTTATGGCAATTCTTGCTCCTCCCAATTTATTTTTTTTTTTAATTTTAGGAACAATTTGGTGTTTCCTACAAAATTATCCTTATATTTTTCGAAGTTCAATGTATAATTATTTCATCTAAAAGAAACATTTTTTTTTTTTTTTATAGCTTGAGTTTAGTAAAATTTTATTTTCTTTATTGAACAAAATTCCATTCTTAATAAGAAAAAGAGGTATTATCCATCATAATTGAATTACTAAATAATGAAATTCATAAATATATACAATATTGCCAACGAATTTCTGATATTTTAGTAAAAGTTGGAAACAAATTACAGACTTCAAGTGCCGTTATAAATGCCTCCGATTGATTGTTTGCTATTTTAACTTTGCTAAAATGGTCAATTAAATTACAGTTTTTCGTTCAACGTTAAAATGGCCTATTAAATGACAGTTTTTCCTTCAACGTTGTCGTAATTTCAAAGATAAAATCTATTACCATGTTCACTTGTTACAGTTGAAAGCAACTGCTTGATGTGTATATCCAGAAAGTTCTAGTTCAACGACGCTAAAACTCAGGGATTTCTTGTCAAAACGGTAAATATTCAACTTCGACAAATAAACCCAAATTTGTTGATTAACAAAAATTCTCGGGTCACACGACATTTAAAACATTCCATACCAGTGCTGCTGCAGGTTTGATTTTTTGTTTCTACTTCATTGAGGAAAAATCTGCGGACTTGAGGAGCCAAATTCTTTTTTTTTTTTTTTTTTTAGTTTCATATCAGTAGCTCAGTGATGTTTTCACCTTGAATGCCTTTTTGATCTGTCACTACCTTGGCATTTTTTTTATATCACTGTTGGGAGTTATTTTTCCCACGGACATATGTCTTATATACTGAGACCACACTATGTGACACTGTTTTAAATAAAATCAAGGGACGAAAGGTGTTGCTTTTAAGTTGTAGTCGCACTGATAAAGTAAATCTGTTCACTTAATTCTTTTACAATAGCATCTCCACCTCTCCTTAACGCAGAGTTTTTTTTTCCAATATCTGATTTTTACTCCTTTCATATGTTTTCTGAATTTTAGGAAAAATTTGATGTAGTTTGAAACATATTTGGGGTGCATTAGCCAAAGTTGCATAATTAGAGTTTTCTCCCGCCCAAAACGTTTTTCCATCCCTCCAGTGGAACTATGTTTAATAAGCGGTTCCTTTTGATAGTAAGAAGTCCGCATTCTGCACACTTCTACATCTCTAAAATGATGTCTTCATTGAATGAAAAACTAACATATAAAACGCTGTTTCCTAAGGTAAAAATAAAAATATTCTCCCGGCGACATTTTTAACAGTTCGTCAGTATTCCTAAAAACTGTAATTTGTTTGTAAATGTTATGCTTGGAAAATCTACTTGCAGTCTGTTTATCGATTTCAAATAATATTAGTTTTTTTAATTTTTATTTTATTTTATTTGATTTTTTTTGCTATCACGATTGGGAGTTATTTTTAATACAAATGCTTTAACGCGACCATTTATAATAAACAACTTTTTTCTCAATTTCATTAGCGGCTTAAGATGGTATTTCAAGGCCGAAGAGGTAATCAAAACAAAACTTCTAACTAGAACTTTTCCACTTTTTCGACTACCTCATCGTTCACATGCTACTCGATTTCGTTTTGTATGGAACATCACCTCTCTTTATAGTAGCCATTTTTGTTATCTTTCATTTCGTTTTATTTACTCCTCAGCATGAAGGTTTTTTTAATTTTAGAATTTGCGTTTTCCCAAAAATATAGAGGAAATTTCTCTAAGGTTTATAGCTTTACTCTTTCATCAAAAGATACTGTTTTTTGCGACCTTCCGGTAGTATTTTTCAGAATAAAAAAACGGTTACTTTCAATCGTAAGAAGTTTGCAATTAGCGCTACTTGTTTTGCTTAAAGAGATCGCATCCTTGAATGAAAAGGTGATACAAGAGACCATTCTACTTAAGGTCAAAACCTAAACAATCTCTTTGATCCTTTTTAAAAATGTAATATTTTTGCTCTAACCTTTTGTTTTTATAATCATTCACTAAAAATCTTTGGCTTGTTGAACCAAATTCTATATGCTTATCAGTTTCATACCTGTGTTCGAGTGTCGTTTTTACTTTTTCGAATTCATTTTTATTTAATTGTGAAAATTATCACTTCGGAGTCGTATTACAACCGGAACTGTTTTAAATACTGCCAACCCAAAATAATTTTTTTTAATTTTAATTTCAATCGAGGCCAAAGAAGTTTTAAAGCATTACACGGAGAATTAAAAAATTAATAATATTTTCATGTTTTCGACGACGCAGTCATCAAACGAAACTTATTGATACTTTTTCCGCTGTAATAATAGTTTTTTATACAAAGTTTCCATTAAGTCTTTCACTGATTTAGGATATTAATAACTTTAAAACCATGGCAGATAGAACTAGAATGACATCAGTAGAGCGCATACCTCCTCAAGGCCCAACATGCAGTTCCTTTTAATTCAGTCAAGTTTAATCCAATATCAAACGCATAACCCTATAAGTTGTAACACCCGCGCCAAACAGTACACATTCGTAGATACAATCATAAATATGCCTGATTTATCTCAGGATCCATGCAATATTCACTGAAAATTTTACAAAAATATCGAAAAACGACCTATCTTGCAATGTTAAAGAAAGGAAGGAAAAAAAATCCTGGATCCGCACCTTTATCCGGATCCGCATCAAAATTTAATGGTCTATTCAGGGAAAAAGGCTATTCTTCAACCAAGTTTAATGGAAATCCGTTCAGTAGTTTTTCTGTAATCTTTCCCACAAACCACACAAAAAACAAACAAACGGACAGGGGTGAAGACACAACCTCCTTGGCAGAGATAATCAAGTAACTTCAGGCATTATACAGACCATTTATTTAATTTTGATTGTTTACAGATGGCTCTGTGATCACCTGATTCGACAGTTGGGCCCACAGTAACAAAATGGTGACTGCAGGAAAAAGCTCAGTGCTTGTTATGGTATTATGAAACAAGCTCACCAATTCCAGTGCGACGCAAGTTCAGACATGAATATGGACGAGATCCTCCTCCTGTTAATAGCATCAAGAATTGGTATGAAAAATTTTAAAAGTGGCAGTGTTGCATGCTGTAAAAACTGGTAGGCCCAGCGTGGATGATGAGTGTTCATGCCATGCAGTGTGCTTTTCAGCTCAGCCATAGGAAATCAACTCGTCGTGCTTCAAAGGAACTTGGCATACATAGGAACAAAGTGCATAAAGCGTTGCATGCATAGTGCAAACTGTTCAAACTTTGGAGGCAAACGATCGCCCCCGACGTGCTGCTTTTGTTACGAAGATTCTGAATCACATTGATGAAGATAATCATTACCTTCAGCATGGTGTTTTCTGGGAAGGTCAATAAACACAACATCCGCATCTGGGGATCAGAGAACCCAAATGTTTTTAGAACGAGAGAGGGACAGCCCTAAAGTGAATGTTTGGTGCAGAATAATGCATGTTTTTTTTTTTTTTTTTTTTTTTTTTTTTTTTTTTTTGAGCCCACAATATCAGCAAACGTCTACATGGACATGCTGGATCTTTACGTTGCACCTCAATTAGAAGTTGCAGCCACGGGTACTCTTTCAACAAAATGATGCACTTCCACACCCTAGCTTCTTGCATGCAGACTTTCCCAACCGCCGGAATGGGAGGTTTGGTCCAACCCCATGACGACGACGTTCACCAGACATTACCCCTCTAGATCTTTTTTATGTGGGTATACTAAGTATAAAGTGTACAGTACACCAATACATGATATTGAAACCTTGAAGGCAAGGAAAACATATGCTCTAGCGACGGTGACTGAGATGTTGGAGAATTCTTGTCGTGAAATTGAGTATCGCTTAGACGTACTCCGGGTAAATGGAGCCTTCTAGAAGTTTATGAATGTAAAAAAATACTTTGGGAAGTAAGGTTAAATTTCCAGAAAATTGGATGTCTGTACCTAGCTTAGTTTTTGTGTAATAAATGTAATCAAATAATCATTTTTTACTCACGATTGTTCATTCTTTTCGGATCAGTATGGTGTGTCTCCCAGCAAACTTGGATTATATTTATTTAATGTGCATTTTTTTTTTTTTTTTTTTCAAGCAAGCAAGAGTTCTGAAGTATTTGTTTGCATGACTCAAATGGGTAAATTGCAGCCAAAACAAGTTACATCAAAATTTTTTATCCATGAAATGACGGCTACGTTCGATAAAAAAAAAAAAAAAAAAAAAAAAATTAACCCATTAAAAGTTATTATTCAATTCACTTTCGGCATTTTAAAGTTTTTATAGTTTATGCTCCTGCAAACTGGTATTTTATTGTATCTCATGTACGAAAACTCTGCGGACCCTATGACCCTAATTTATATGTTAATTACTTTCATAACTAAGTATTGCAGTGATGTCCATTTTTATATGGTCATGATTTTTTTTTTTTTTGTCATCATAGTTCTGAGTGATTTTAGGAACGGAAATATGTCTTGCACACTGATAACCTAATATAATGTTTTTCTTTTTCTGTCAAAGTTAATCACCGGGCTAAAGATCAGGTTTTTTAACCTTAATCGAACAGAAAATAACAGACTTTCTCCTAATCTAAATTTTCAACCTTTTTAAAAGACTGTCATTTAAATGAAAATTATTCATTAAATGCCTCAAATGACAGTTCATGTTGAAATCGATTTCTTTTTATATTCTACTTCAACTATATTGCATTTTTTTTTTTACTCGTCAAATGTTTTCTAAATTTACAGAAAAAAAATTGTTGAAAAACTTGGAATAAATATTTTCAATTTTTATGACTAGCGTTTTCACACATTTTTTTTTTCAGTCAATTTGTTAGTTTTTTTTAATGAATTAATGTGATAGCTACTTTTATGGCGGAAAAATTTCTTATGCCCTAATATTACCATTTGTTGTGAGATTTTTTTTTTTTTTTTCAATTCAAACAAGATGCTCAGTATGCTATTTTAACGTATTCCTTTGAAGATAAAAATAAAGTTCTTAACTCGAGCTTAAAAATCTCTCGGCAATATTTAAAATAGTTCATATCAATTATATTGCAAGTTGGATTTTTTTCATAGCGTTTACGAAGAAACTGTAGATTAACCAAACTCTTCATGCATATCAGTTCTATATTTCGGTAGTGCAATGATGTTATATGAGTTATATGTAGAAAGAGAGGTGAAAAGATTAGTAAGAGTAAGAAGAGAGTGGATGAGGAATTTGGAAGGAATTTGTGTAAAGTGGAGGGACTAAGAAAATGTTTTGAAAAGAAGTGAAAAGAGTAAGACAGGGTGGAAGTGAAGTTAGCAGGGGAGTGAAAGATAAAAATGGTAGATTACTAGTGGAGAAGGGAGAAAAAGTGAGCAGATGGAAAGAACACTTTAAGGATTTGTTGAACGTAGAGGATGGAAGTAATGCGAGTATAAGTGGCTGGGGAATGGCTGGGAGAAGGAGGGAGATGAGAAGACAGGAAGAAATCAGTAGGATAGAAGTTGTGGAAGCAATGAAGAAAGTTAAATCGGGGAAAGCCCCAGGAATTGATGGAGTGTGTGGTGAAATGCTGAAGCACGGGGGAGAGATAGTAGTAGAATGGATGTGGAAGATGTGCAGATTGGCCTGGGAGGAAGGTAGAGTCCCGGAGGATTGAAAGTCAGGTATAATTATTCCCTTGTACAAAGGAAAAGGGGAAAAAAAAGTGTGTGGTAATCATAGAGGCATTTGTCTTCTTAGTATAATAGGAAAAGTGTATGGTAGGATACCTATTGACAGAGTTAGAGAAAGAACAGAGAAATTAGTTGGAGAAGAACAGGGATGCTTTAGGAAGGGAAGAGGTTGTGTAGATCAGATATTCATTCTTAGATCTTTAGTGGAAAAGTTTCTGGAGAAGGGAAAGAAGTTGTATGCGGCTTTCATGGATTTGGAGAAAGCATATGGTGGATAGACAAGGATTGTGGAAAGTGTTAAGCATATATGGAGTAGATGGGAAGTTGTTGAATGCTGTGAAGAGTATGTACGATGGTGCGAAGGCTGCAGTGCGTGTGGATGGTGAACTAAGTGAATTTTTCTCTTTGAAAGTTGGGTTGAAACAGGGATGTGTCATTTCTCCATGGTTGTTCAATCTGTACATGGATGGGGTAATAAAAGAGGTACAGTCACTCATAAAAGAAAAGACCCCCCCCCCTGCGTTAGAGGCAATATAACTCGGGGTATTCAGTGTTGGTAACAGTGTATTTGACGTCAGCCATATGGGGGGATGAGGAGGGGTGTTTGAGAGGAGGGCGGAGTTAATCTGCACGAAACACTGCTTCAATCCACAATTCGAGTCAAACATACATTATATCTAACTTGTTATGTTGTCCTTCACACAAAATTAACTTTATGCTACAAGAACAAAGAACTTTCAGGTGATAACACAAACCAATACCCGAAACATTTATGCATTAATGCCGCACATGATGCAAATGAAACCCCCGGCCTCAAGGGTTAAATGAATGGGCTCAACACACTTGGAATGATCTTTGAATGAACTTCCCCCAAACGCAGCTTCATACCCCCACACCTGACGTCATTTACAGTGTTAACAGGACCGATATCATATTGGTTGAAAGGTGTCTTGGCCGGGGGGTTGTTTCTTTTATGAGTGACTACAAGGTAGGGTTGTGGATGTTGGAGTGGCCCTGGTGAGAGAGGATAGTGTTTGGAAACTTCCTGTACTGTTGTTTGCAGATGATACTATGTCGTTGAGTGAATCTAAAGGTGAATGTAGGGAAGAGTAAAGTGATGGTCTTTGAGAGGGGTGAAGTCAGTGAATGTACAGCTCCGTTCAGAAATTCGTACCACACCCAATGTGGAAGGCGCTAGTCTCGGCCCCTCCTTCCCAGACGACAGGTTACAGTTTCGAACCTCCCACGAGCAACCAGAATTTAGCTTGTATCAAAGCAGTGTCATTCGCTCACCGACTGTTAAATGAAATGAGAATTTTATTTTCATACTCGTAGATATCAGTCAAGCTTACTACTGATTAAATGATGAAATTGTTTATATTCGCGTGCCTTAAAAAATATAGTACAGTACTAATAGCAGAAATGCACATAACAGAATATAAGAAGTTCGGCTATGAATCAGTGTGATTAGGCGAGCTAGTGAGCTATCACATGTCTTACTTCCTAGACACAGGCATTATTTCAGCAAACCATCTTAGCTCAGAATCTATGATCTGTTCCACCGCTTCAAAGAAAATCCAAGCAGCTAAAAATAATTTGTATGCAGTCAAGATATGCAAACATTTAAGAAATATCAGAACAGTTAAAACTCATATTCATACTCAAAACCAGATGAAGACGATTGGTGGAGTCTAAGGAATAATGGAAATTATATGTTTTATGATGAAGTAGCCTACATGATGTTTCCCCTACATAACTACATAACCGTCGGTCTCTCTCTCTCTCTCTCTCTCTCTCTCTCTCTCTCTCTCTCTCTCTCTCTCTCTCTCTCTCTCTCTCTCCACACACACACCACTGTTCATCTGAATTCTCTGCTTCCATCTCTCCCCCATTATGACTGAAACGAGGCACCAGCCTTGCCCCATCCTCCCACCCACTCTGCAATGCAACTTTTAACTAGTAATCTGTCTTTCTTGTATACGACTTTATTTTGTGGAATGTCTTAGCATTTCTTCCAATGCACAGTGCCCCATTATTTCACAGTGTGTCCAGGCATCTCAATGGAATAGATATTTGTGTGTTTACGTTTCATTGGAAGGAACTGACAGTGTTTTGATTTATGACAGTCACATACAAATAAGTCCTAGTCATTCTAAGAACGAGACTTCAGTTCCCATCTCTTGATGTATAGCTGTTGTTGTTGTTGTTGTTGTTGTGTAACCCTGGTCTGTCTGGCCAAGCAGAGCCATGAACCACAGTCAAGCAATCGCCTCTGCAGGGCTGTCCCGTGCAGTGATGGGGTGAAACCAGGATATTTGGCCTTAAGCTGCATTTAGTCTCGCTCCACAATATGTCTACCCCCGATGTATATATGTCCCCCCCCCCAATGCATAGGCAGTAGTTTGTTTAGTGCAGCAGTTGCCCTTGTAACAATATTTTCATATATAATTTATTTAAACAAGTATGCATACTCGTAATGTTATTCCAAACTAGATTTTCGGCATTGATTTTTATTAGCGCCATATTTACTAATAGCGAATACTTTCATACACTGAGGTGGTTTGGCCATGTGGAGAGGATGGAGGGTGAAAGACTGACGAAGACAGTGTATGTGAGTGAGGTGGAAGGGGGGAGAGGGAGGGGGAGGCCGAGGATGAGATGGAGGGATGGGGTGGAGAGGTATATGAGAGAGGGGGGTGTGAGTTGGGAGCAGGGCAGTGAAATGGCGAGGGACAGGGTTGTACCCCCTCCACAATACAGTATGTCTACCCCAGATGTATATATATCCCCCCCTCCCAATGCATACATGCCCCCACTAAATTTGCTAGGTCAGCATGCTTTCCCACGCCTGAAGACGGCGTTACTGCATCAGTTGATAGCAGACAGCCGAGAAGGGCAGACTATTTTACTGTGAGCTTGTAATAAACTTATCTAGCTGTTTGTACACGGAGTTTCTATCACCAAAGTATTGCAAGTTACATTTGGTAGCAGCGGTGTTTTGAACCATCACATTCTGACTGCCTCCTTGGATTTTTTGTGATACAACAAGATACACGACGACTCGCATCTGCCAGCCTCGCCCCTCCTCCGTGCCTCTATCCCTTGGCTGTGCTTTTCGAGTGTACCATTTTTCTCACCAGTGCTCACCTCTCAACCAACCGCACCCATACTCCTTGTTCCTGACCGCACGTGTCACCGTCGCCGACCTACGCACCTGTTGCACCTGTTCCCAGCACCTGTTCCATACTCATCATAGCTCCTGCCCCCACGGTTCCACTTATCACTGTCTGCTCGCTGCCTGCCCACCACCATTCCCTGCATTTGCAATTCACCAGCTCTACACCTGCCTTGCGCCGACATCTGCCCTCCCCACCCACCACTGGCCTCCGCCGTCGCCCGCATCTGGTCTGCATTACGGAGCCTCCTAAGACCGCCACTCCCTGCCGGTGATTCATCGCGGCGTCTCTTCTCCTCTCCGCCCAGCTGTCTCTCCACTGCCGCCCCGCCCCGCCCCGCCCCGTCGCCCCACCCCGCCCCAGCCCAGCTACGCCCAGCCACCCTGCCCGTCATCCATCTCGACACTCCCACTTCTACTGTGTAACTATAGTATATCTTTCCTTTCTATAGAGATTATCCTCGATTTTCTCTACAGATTGGTTATTGTAAATATTCCATCTCATTTCCATTACCCCGTTTTCATTTCCACCTACGTATCCATCTTCATCCTTTCATCTTCCATTGCCGCATTAAATGTCATACTTTCCACGTCAACCGCTTACCACCAGCCCTCTCGACCCGGAAACATCACCTGCTCATACCCCGTCTGCCGACTCCAACACAATCACTCATTTACGAAGTGGCAAAGAGTACCACCGCCCTGTACCTGAGACTCCCGTTTCACTTCCCGCAGAATCACTTACTACCCGTCCTACCCTCGTAAATCCAGATACCTCCTCCTCTACTCCTGCCTCTACACTCCCTTCTTCTTCCTCTACTCCTTCCCCTGTCGTTCCCTCTCCTGCCTCCCTTCATACCCCGTCTTGCTCGCCCTTAACTGCCACTACCTTCTCTCTCTCCCACACCTCTCCTGCCGCCACTTCTACACTTCCAGCCATGGCCAACCCTCCACAGTCTATCTTGACGATGCCAATCGTCCCAAATTTACCGGCCAGGACCCAACTTGGTCTGTCTATGATTTCCTCAGAGAAGTCGAAACAGAAATAAACAATAGACAAATTACCGAGGAATCACTCAAAGTAGCTTACCTCCTCGGTCGCTTGCACCACGGTAAATCAGACATCGGATCCGCGATCCGTGCAGGACATTTCGATAGCATTCGTACCTTTGCTGATTTTCGTATGGAACTCATCAGCCTTTGTTGCCAGCATTCAAATACCGCGTCTCTCATGGGATTCATTAATCTCCTAAACCAACTAGATGAGGACTTGTGCATCCCAGCGCAATATGCCAAGCTCCGCGAAGCTGCCGCCGCCATGAAAGCAACTAGTAGCGAGATGCTCCAATTACTGGTAGGCACGAAATGGTTAGAAGACAAGAATGGCGTTCCAATGCTTTCACTCACCAACTTTGCTGACTTAATTGGTTACCTCAGATTCCTTCACTGGCTTACTCCTAAACAGCGAGAGCTAGCCTTGGAAATCGGTTTCAATCCAGGAGATAAAATTATTCAGGTCACTAAAGCCATTCATGAAAGAACAGGTTCGAACTACACGCGTCAGGGCACCACCCAACCCTTGGCCTCCTCAGTCTGTCACACCTCCACTACCCCAGACCAATCTCGCTCCAGTCCCACCACACGCGGCAGACCTGCCACACATCACTCTTCTACCGCAGGTCATGATCAATCTAGCGCCCGACGAAACAGACAATCTTCGATTCTTTGCTGGTACTGTGGTCATCCTGGGCATCGAGCATCCAGTTGCGACCGTACATACAGACGTCCTCACTCCCAAACCAGACAGCGTACACCTTCCCGCTCATGTCGTCCACACTGCAAATACCACAAATCAAGCACGACTCACACCACTGAGGAATGTTGTTACCTCAACCGCCCACAGTCGGGGGAAGCGCCGCGCCCTTATCGGACCAATATCACGTAGAACCAGAAACCCAATTCCTCATCCGCCATGTAGGTCCCATAACATCCTCGGGTTTAGTCATTCTCGGCAGCAGTCATGACATCCCAACGTCATTCTTCTTGGACACAGGATCTATAGTACATCTCATCTCCGAAAATTCCTTACAAATTATTGCCATCACAACCACGTCAGTTTCCTAGAACCACCAGACATTCGCCTATGTGGTGTTAACGGCTCAGAGTTTAAGGTTAAGGGAAGAGTCACCCTTGAAGTCAAACTCCACAGAGATTTGCCCCCTATCCTCATTGAATTTCATGTCACTAATGACTTGCAGTATCCCGCAGATGCCCTTATTGGTTTCTCCACCATGGCACAACATTCCATTGCATTATTACCTGCTTGTGGTAGTATAGACATTTCTGGATTCCCGGTTTACACTATGGAATGTCCCCGTCCTGTTCTTACGATCAAATCAGTCCTTCAATTACCTCTGTCCCTATCACTACCAAGGAGTCCAGCCCAGCCCAAACCACCACTATCATCATCTGAGAATACAGAGATCATTCCTTTACTGACTGCGAGCAAGGACATAAATTCCTCAATGTCTCCTGATACATCATCTCAGCCCTCGAACATGGCTCTTACATCCTCTCCCGACAACACTATCGCTGACTCAGACATGTCTCAGTTACCTACCTCACACAGTCTGAATGATCTTCTTCAACACGCAGAGACGAAACGTGCAGTAACGAATACGTGCACAATTTTGTTACCACATGAGTTCACCAAAGTCTCTGTTTGTGTTGCCGGTGCGAAAGAAGGAGTGGATGTACTAACCCTACCTGAGACGTGTTGTGTGAATGGCTTGACTTATGAGTCAGCGTGGTGTACAGTCTTAGAGGACAGTTTATGCTACCTGTACTTGCTCAATGTCACAAATGCTCCACTAAAACTTAAAAGTGGTGTAAAGATTGGAGACTTCCTAGTATACCCAGCGGCCATAAAGGTGTGCCAGGATTCCTCAGTTCCTACTATTCAGACTGATGATACGCCAATCGGTGTATGTACTATTAACTCTACGGAATCTGCGCCGACGCATTCACCCGATAGTCTGTTTGTGTTGCCGGTGCGAAAGAAGGAGTGGATGTACTAACCCTACCTGAGACGTGTTGTGTGAATGGCTTGACTTATGAGTCAGCGTGGTGAACAGTCTTAGAGGACAGTTTATGCTACCTTTACTTGCTCAATGTCACAGATGCTCCACTAAAACTTAAAAGTGGTGTAAAGAATGGAGACTTCCTAGTATACCCAGCGGCCGTAAAGGTGTGCCAGGATTCCTCAATTCCTGCTATTCAGACTGATGATACGCCAATCGGTGTATGTACTATTAACTCTACGGAATCTGCGCCGACGCATTCACCCGATATGCTCTCACATCTCACTTGCACAGATTTCCCAGAAAATACGCCTCAACTCCTCGGCCTTCTGACCTCGTACAGAAACGTGGTTGCCTTAGCCGGTGAACCGATGGGTAGAACAGACCTTGTCAAACATATGATTGAACTACTCCCAGGAACTCAGCCGATTTACATACCAGCGTATCGATTGCCTCACAGTCAGAGAAAGCAAACAGATCAAATGGTACAGAACATGTTAGACCAGGACATTATTGAACCCTCCGTCAGTCCATGGAATAGCCCACTTTTCTTAGTACCAAAGAAGGACGGCAACTTTAGACCAGTAGTCGACTATCGTAAGGTCAATTCTGTCACCGTTCCAGACCGTTTCCCGTTACCTGTCCTCACTGATCTGCTAGAATCCCTTGGTGAAAATAACGTAGTCTTTTCATCTTTAGACCTCCTCAGCAGTTACTGGCAGGTCGAAATGGAAGAGTCCTCTCGCCCAGTTACAGCCTTTAGCACCCCTTCCGGACATTTTCAGTTTAAGAGACTCCCTTTTGGTCTGAGAAATGCTCCTTCCGTGTTCATGCGACATCCATTCAGTCTTCAGCGGTATGATGGGACACTCTCTTTTTGCTTACCTAGATGATATCATTGTTGTGAGTAAATCCATCCCTGATCATTTTACCAAACTCCAGCAAGTCTTTGAACGCCTCCAGCTCGCAGGCCTGAAAATCAATCTCAGTAAATGTGACTTCCTGCGAAAGAAAATCAAATTCCTAGGCCATGTCAGATGCACAAGGCATTCATACTAATGAGGATAAAACTAAGGCGATCATTAACTTCCCAGAACCTACCACTACCGACGCTGTACGAAGTCTCCTGGGCCTCAGTGGCTATTATCGTCGCTACATCCGGAGTTATGCACAGATCGCCGCTCCTCTGACCCACTTACTCAAGCAGAATGTGCCCTTTGTTTGGACTAACGACCAGTCACAGGCTTTCCAAAAGCTAAAGACAGCTCTTGTAAATGCCCCTATTCTAGCGTTCCCTGATTATACCACACCCTTCCTTCTCTGCACAGACGCCTCAGGCACTGGACTTGGTGCCATTTTGATGCAACTCGATGAAGCATCAAGGAAGCGCGTAATAGCGTATGCTAGTCGCACCCTTACAACCGCTGAACGTAACTACAGTGTCACAAATCTCGAAGCGCTAGCGGTAATCTGGTCCTTGAAACATTTCAGAGATATAGTCTACGGTTATCCAGTGCATATCCAAACAGACCACCTTCCACTATGTGATTTGTTCAAAAATCGCAACCTAACAGGTAGGTTAGCTAGATGGTCTGTCATCATCCAGGACTTTAATCCCACTTTTCAATATGTACCAGGCAAGTTCAGTGTAGTCGCAGACGCACTCTCACGTCACGTAGCAGCAGCTATAACATCACTGCAGCCTGAAGTAACTGAAAATACTACACTAACGTCAGAAGTTGTTCGAAACTTTCAACGCCAAGACCCCATGTGATCCAAATTCATTTATTTCCTAGAATCTGGCGATGCCTCGACCTTACCTACTCTGCCAGTATCACTAGATGAGTTCATGCTAGATGATGATCTCTTGTACAGAAAAACACTGCTAACAGGCAAAGATATGCCCAATCGCGAAGTACGCCAACTTGTTGTCCCCACTGCCCTGATACCAAAGGTTCTTCATATTGTTCATAATACTCCTCAAGCTTCCCATCCAGGTAAAGACCGATGCTTGCGCCAAGCACGTCTCAAATACTATTGGCCAACCATGCGCCGCGATATCAATGCCCACTGTGACTCTTGCCTCTCCTGCCACCGCCACAAAGGATCAACCGGCTTACCAGCACCTCTCTTACAATACCCAATCCCATCACGACCATGGGAAACTGTCTCAATCGATCTCTTAAAACTTCCTCTCACAGAATCTGGCGCTGAGTACTTGTTCGTAGCGGTCAACCACTTCTCCTGCTACTGTGTCCTCGTTCCCCTCTCCGACAAGACCGCGAAGAGCGTTGCGCGTGCCCTTGTCGATCACGTAATTTGCCCGTTCAGTGTCCCTCATACCATTCTTACTGACAACGGTACAGAGTTCAACAATAGCCTTCTCGATGAGATCTGTCGCCACTTTCGTATCAGTAAGTGCAATGTCGTGCCTAACCATCCGGCTTCCAATGGCCTTGTAGAACGCCACAACAGAAAAATCTTAGAGTGCCTCAGACATCTAGGCTCCCATAGTTCATCCTGGGATGACTGGATTCCCCAAGTGGCATCCTTCATCAATAGTTCCATCAATGCATCCATTGCTGAATCTCCCTTCTTCGTCCTCTTTGGTTTTGACAAGGACCTCCCATACTCTCTCATCCTCAAAGCCAGAACCCATCTACAACATGGATGATTATGTTCAACTACAATTGGCCAACTTCCAGACAATCCACCAGTATGTCCAATCCACTTTGGCTTCCTCTCAGGAGGACATGCTGCAGCGCCAACATAAGTCCGCCTCTCCTATCACTATCAATGTAGGCGATCTTGTCTTTGCTCATTCCCATACGCGTTCCTCCAAGTTGGATGACAAATTTACAGGGCCCCACCGAGTCCTCACTCAACAAGGCAACAAATTTCACCTCCAGGACCTGTCCACTAAGGACACCAGAAGGGTCCAAGTCGATGACTTAAAGCGAGCACCCCGTGGCCTCGTGTTGGAAGAGTCACTTCCACAACCTCCTGCCCCCTCTTCCCCTCCTCCCATCCCTCAGTCTGTCTCCACCTATCCCTCAGTCTCCTTCCTCTCCACCTCCACCTGCTCATTCATCAACCAATCAATATCGGTCCAAACTGCGCTCTGCCCATCAACCTCTTCACGACCTCCCCCATTAACTCTACCCCGATTTTCTAGGTACGATGTTAGCGATCTCCCTGCTGGCAGTGCTGACCCTCCTGGGGTCTGGGTCAGGTCAGGACGATGGTGGAGTACGTCCCGGGGCCTTGGTCGGCTCGGGAGGCAAGGTAATGCTTATCGACGACATCGCCTCTTTGCGCTACGATCTTGCGCCCTTGGCCGACATAGCCATTGCCCTACCTGCGTACGCGCACCAGCTCTACGGAATCAGGAACCATCTCACGGCCCTCATGGGGACACACAACCCGAATGAGTATCTCTATAACCTTTTCCTCCCACTCTCCTGCCAATTCCAATACATAAGTAACAGATTCACTGAGCTCAATGACACATTTTCCATTCAGACAACCGTGGGTCGTTCTCATATGAAACGAGGTCTCTTCGACTTCGGCGGTGAGATTCTGAGTGGCTTGTTTGGCGTTGCTACAGCCCGTGACATTTCTGGCTTCAAATCTGATCTCACTCTTAGCTTCAGCCCTAGAATCACAACGCCGAGTCATTAAAATCCAACACACTATGTTACAGAAGCTCACAACCCAACTCAAGGAAGTCACATCCACTCTAAACAATTTCATTGATATCTTACAACGCCACCTTTCAGATCTCAACGTTATCTCCCAGTTCTTCTACCTCAAACTCAACATGGATAATCTCCAACTGGCCGTTGACTCTCTCCTGTCTCAAATCTCTACCTTGGTTCGTATCCTGGTCGATGCTATCAATGGACGTGTCACTGCCGACTTAGTACCTGTCTCAGCTCTCCGTTCTGTCCTGGAATGGGCTCACTCCACCTTCGGTCTCTCCCCAGTCCTCCCTTACACCTCCCTTGAATATTATTATCCTGTTCTCGAAGCCACTCTTCTCACTACATACGTCGTCGTCCATATTCCTCTCCGTTCTGCCATAACCTTTAACCTTTTCCACATCATTCCCTTCCCTTTCCGCCTCAACAACTCCTTGTTACAGGTATCTGTTCCTTCAGAATATTTCCTCCTCTCCCATGATCATCTTTCCGTTGCCTTCCTTTCTTCCACAGACCTCCAGCAATGTTCCTCCCTTACTCCGACCTCTCGTCTCTGTGCTGCCCACCTTTTCGCTATCTTCCCTAGCAGTGCTACACCCTGTGAGTCTGCTTTAGTTCGCAACCATTCCATCTACTCGGCCTGTTCTTTTGTCCCAGCTCCTGACCTCTCGGTCCACCATGCTCACCTCAACCATGTCCAGTACTTCTGCTGTTCCCATCTCTGTCACAGTCATGTGTCCTGGTTCTTCCGTTCGCTCCGTCCCCGCTAGTGGTCTCTACAAAGCACCTGACTATTGTACCGTCAAATCAGAGTCCGTCATCCCTTACGCCACTCACTATCACCAAGCTGTTCGTAAACACTCCTATGACATCTTTCAACCAATCGACATGCCTTCAACCCTACCATCTGTCAACATTACCATCACCTCCCCTCACTTGCGCATGCTCACCTTCCTCAATGACAGTGATTTCATTATGGATCAATTTTCTCTGGCCTTCAGCCGTTCATGGGTTCATCCAACAGTTGTGTTTCCCCCTGTGGTTATCGCTTTCATAGGTTTTCTACTCATCATCTGTGCAGTGCATTGTTCTGTCAGAAAAATGGAACGTCAACTCCAGGAAATCAGAGTTGCTACCGGCATAGTACGCCCTACACACGACGTAGAAACTCCCCGTACTTAGTGCCCTCGCATTCCGTGACTACCATTGCCATCTAACATTTAACCAAACTGTGAACAGCACTCTGCCTACTAGAAAATGATGGTATTTCTTTCATGCCTTACTGAGTGACAGTGTATCCTACAGAAAATACACACACCAAAAAAAAAAATAGAACTCTCATATCTACTCCTTGTTTATCATGTATCAACCTATTATTGTGTAATTCCCATTATGTTTATACATACCTTCGACCCTTACTGGATTTGTACCTATTAATCCTTGTATATCTTATCTGTATATATCCTTCTAATTCTTTCCACTCAACATGGCCATGTCTCCCCTACTGCCCCTGTATCATACTTATCCCTTGTACAAACCTCCCCGGTCCTGCTTTACTACAATAATCACCCACCACTTAACTCCTGGTGTCAGGAGACACCATCTCAGCTACCCGTGGGAGTAGTGTACCCCCTCCACAATATGTCTACCCCCGATATATATGTCCCCCCCCCCAATGTATACATGCCCCCACTAAATTTGCTAGGTCACCATGCTTTCCCACGCCTGAAGACGGCGTTATTGCATCAGTTGATATCAGACAGCCGAGAAGGGCAGACTATTTTACTGTGAGCTTGTAATAAACTCCTTATCTAGCTGTTTGTACACAGAGTTTCTATCACCAAAGTATTGCAAGTTACAGGGTGATGTGGAGGCGATTTGTTTGTGGCCACCCCGAAAGGGATTGAGGCTTCTGGCAATAGATAGATAGAATAGAATACGTGCATGTTAGAAAGGACGGGAGCCCCTCGAAGAACCACCCAGGCTGAAGATTCTGTTATTGTCGGGGCAACAGAGCCAATTCCCCTTACGAACGCGGTGCCCATAAGGGACAGTCTTCAGTTAGATGTGTCTGCGCTGACTGTCAGGGGAAGGCTGCATGACGCTGGTATACACCATAGAATTCCAGCAATGAAGGAACGCTGGGCACAACAACACAGAGAGGGGAGGTTAGCCTTTGTTCAACGCTACTTCCAGGAGAATCTAGACTTTTGGTCGCGAGTCATCTTCACGGATGAGAAGTGTTGCTCCTTCACCTCGCATGGTAGGGTTCACTGCTGGAGGAGAAACAACACCAGGTATATGATATTACCATTTTTATTGCTGATAAAATTTCGTACTCTTATTGCTCCCCTCCAGGCTCTGTCTTCGTTGCAGTCATCTGTTTTCTATCACTCTGTTACAGTGATTAACCGATATTCAGACTTTTACGTATGGAATAGGTCAATACTGAAGCTGCCTTCTGCAGTCTGCATACCCCTCCATTATTGATTTCCAGTCTTTTAAAGGCAATATGACCAGGCATCTCAAATTATCAGGATCCCTTATTTTGGTCTTATTCTGTTCATATTGTCCTGGAAAAAGATATGATTCCTTCTACTCTTTGCCTCTGTTTTCTTTGTATAAAAATGCCAAGAAAAAAATGTGATCAGTACTAAATAATATAAGGTTAGGGGGACATGTCGTCACCTAGTATTCTGTCTCATGGCTGCAGTAATTAAAAAAAAAAAAAGTAAATATATATTTAACATGCAGATACAAGAGGGTCAACATTTGTGATAAGGCACGATCGGGTCACGTTACCTGTAACATCTAGGGGATACCTGACTACATGGCCTGGGTGACTTGTCCAGCAACGACGGGCGTTATACTGCTGACCAGTATGTCCATATCCTGGAGGAACGTTTCCTGCCATCTTGACGCGCAAAGGGTTTTCCATTCCCAGATGGACCTATTATTTTCATGCATGACCGGTGCCCCATCCACACAGCACGTGTAGTACAGCAGTGGTTTCAGAGATAAGACACACTTCAGCTCGTAGACTGGCTCGCCAAAGGGGCTGAAATGGTTAATCCCTGGCAGCCAGGAGACGAGAGAACAAGAAATGAACTCCTCAACCACGTAAACGCCCAGTGGGAACTTTGCCGGCACAGCATAACTTCATCCGTGGCCTTCTAAGCTCCATGCCTGACAGGTTGCAAAGCAGTGATTGAGAAAGAGGGAAGCTGGGCCCGAAATTGATGTGAAAAGTTAGGCAACTGTTATCATTATATTAAGGATATGTATATATAGATAGACAGATATAACAGATACAATAGAAATATCGATATAATAGAGATACAATAGAAAGATCGATATAATAGAGATCCAATAGATAGATATAATAGACAGATAGATAGATATGAGATAGAAATAATATAGATAGAGATAGAGAGATAATTAGAAAAATAGATATAGTACAGATAGATATAATAGACATAGATGTAGATTAGATAGGTATAATATACATAGATAGATATAATAAAGATTTAGATATGATAAACTGCAGATAGTTAGATACGGTATACATAGACAGCTATGGATATAGTATAGATATATATAGATATAATATAGATACAAATATATATATATATATATATATATATATATATATATATATATATATATATATATATATATATATATATATGAGTGTGTGTATCCACTGCAGGACCGGCCTATCCCTACCAAAGTGGAGACGATACAGCCAATGTAACTCTAAAAAGTGGCTTAGGCTGTCTAATAGAGATTGTACATAGGGTAAGAAGTGCTTGCAAGGGTAATTGTTGTGTTGGAGTGGCTTTGGATGTGTGTGTAGTCTGTAAACCAAGTGTAATCGGCCCGCGCAAGCCGTCTGGGTGCAAGCATACTTTAGTATGTGACACTGGTTCAACCACAGGACCCCTTGTGTTCGCCAATGCAGTACGTGGCCAGAAGAACGCTCCCAAAGTTTATTACCCTGGCGGGGCGCGAACCCTCGTTTTTCAGTGTACCAAAACGCACATTTTACCACTGTACTAGAGGCTTATATATATATATATATATATATATATATATATATATTGTTACATAGCCTATGATTTCATCATCCTTTGTGTAATTTTAACGCACAGTATGCTGCATGTTTGATCACGAGCGTGTTCTGCCTCAGTCCCCCCTTCTACCGTTATAGTAAAGTCGTCCTTTCTGTTGTTCAGAGCAGGATTGTCAGCTCTTTGTCCCCTATGGCTTCATTTGCGCGTCCTTCTTACAAGTTGTATCAAGCTCTGCTGGCCCCTATATAATGAGCTCAGTCTCTGCATTATTGCCACTTAGATCTACTCCTCATTTTGCTCACATCTCTGTCCTCCCCTGTACAGTTATTATTATTGTGAGTGCTCAGGAAGTCTCCAACCATCTAGCAGCTGTGTGTAATTTGAGTATAACTGTTGTTGCATTTTTTCTTGTACTGTGTAGCATAAGGTTAATTCTTAGGCCTAGTAGGGTTTTTGTAGTTTATGTAAAGGTTCTTTATGTCAGTCATCATTAATAATATTTTGTATCTGTAATAATATATCTGGCATTCACTGAGTATTATCTGGTATCTCATTTTATTAGGGCTTACAGGTAAATTTACTCTTGCTAATTCCGTGTTAATAGAGACTATTGCAGTTAACCATATATTTAACCTTTTTTTTTGCCATTACATTATCCTTATGAGTCCTGAATGTTTTGTTGTTAGTTTGAGCATTAAACTTTAACTTGTAATTTTACCTAACTCTTTTGTTTTGAACCTGGAGCTTTACGGGACAGTAGTGATTTTTAGTATTCTCACTTAAAGAGTAAATTATCTCTCTCTGTTCCGTAACATAAATTTGGCGACCTCTCATCAGGATATGCAGGATATTATCATAAGGATATTGCTTGATATTTTGTGACTGTTACTTATTCATGATGTCTACTATTACTACACTTGATGAAGCCAAAGATTTTTTGTCAAATGTGCAAACACTGTGTGATGTAGAAAACAGAACAAAGAATGAACTTAAGATTGTTGCTCAACAACTGGGAATTGCTGTTCGCTCTCATCATTCTAAAGATCAAATTGTTGACATGATTAATGAAAGCTTGTTTAATGTAACTCCTCGAAATGAGCAAACGCAGATTGAATTAGCTAAGTTACAGCTAGCCCTTCAGGAGGCTCGCTTTAAGGAGGCTGAATTTCAGGCAAATGCCCGTATTCAAGAGGCACAGGTACAGGCTCAGGCACAAATTGAAATTGTTAGGATTCAGGCAGACCATGAGTACCGCGTGAAACAATGTGGAACTGGATCATCTAGCTCTGATGATTTTGATGTGGCTAAAAATGTTTAACTCGTCCCTCCTTTTAATGAATCTGATTTAACAAAGTATTTTCAGATGTTTGAGAGGGTAGCTACAGGTTTTAATTGGCCCAAACAGTATTGGCGAGTACTCCTTCAAACTGTTCTCACCGGGAAAGCTCAAGTAACTGATGCATCTTTGCCTCAGGATCAATCTGATAATTATGATGTAGTTAAGGGCTTGAGTCTTAAGGCCTATGAGCTTGTTCCTGAAGCCTATAGAGTAAAATTTAGGACAACTTACAAGCAAGATAAGCAATCCCATGTTGAGTATGCAAAAATCAAAGAAGATCTGTTAGAGCAGTGGTTAAATTCTAAGAATGTGGATTCTGATTTTGGTAAATTTAAGCAGATGATTTTGCTGGAGGACTTCAAGAGGTGTATTTATAAAGATGTAAGCCTATATCTTGATGAGAAAAGAATAGATAATTTGCCTGATGCTGCAGTTTTAGCTGATGAATATGTTCTCACTCACAAGAGATATTCCAGAGAAAAAGGGAAAGCTGAGAGTAAGTACGTTGCCTCTACTCAGAGTACAGGTAACAGGAAAGAGAATAAAGATGATGTTTCTCAGGAGGTAAATACCAGCTTCACCTCTAGATTTCAGAAAAGTAAATGTACTTATTGTAGTAAGCTTGGTCATACTACGGAGAAATGTTTCAGGAGACAGCGTGATGTGAACAAAAAGGAGTCTTTAAATATTCAGTCAATTGGTCTAGTGTCCACTCTTGAGAGTTCCCAGAATTCTTTAACTGAGTTAACTGAACCTGCTTTGAGGGGTAACAAATTCTCATGATGGAGCTCCTCTTTTGAGCAGTAACGTGGGTGACACTCTCGAGAGTTCATGTGCTAGTTTCCTGTCTGATGGTTTTGTCAGTCCTCTGGACAGTAATGACAGGAAATCAGTTAAAATATATCGTGATACAGGTGCTTGCCAATCCCTTATGCTGACCAGTGTTATAGGCTCTAATGTTAATTCCTCTGATGAAACGGTAATTTTACAAGGTGTACGGAATAATTACTTCTCTGTCCCTCTGTGCAGAGTGAATTTAGAGTCTGGTTTTGTTGGTGGTTCCGTTATGGTTGGGTTGGTTGAGACACTCCCAATGTCAGGTGTAACTTTCTTACTTGGAAATGATATTGGTGGAAGTCAAGTGTGTCCAGCTCCTCAGTTGTCTAGTGAAACGGTGGCTGCGGCCCAGGATTGTGATGTCCCTGATGTGTTCCCTGCATGTGCTGTCACTAGGGTTAAGTCTAAAGTTACTGGTGATTTAGAGGATAATGATGATGATGATGTTATCCTAGCTGACACTTTTCCTGCTAATTTGGACCACTCACCAGATGAGGCAGTACCCCGTAGTGTTGATAATTTGTCTCGTCAAGAGTTGGTTGAGTTGCAGGTTGCTGACCCTGAGTTGAAAGGTCTAGCTAACTCTGCTTGCAGAGGAAGAGTCAGCCGGTGATTCTACTTGTTATTATATAAAGTCAGGAGTACTTATGAGGAAGTGGAGACCCCCAACAGCATCAGCCGACTGTGAATGGGAGGTTGTACATCAAGTTGTCATCCCTCGTGTTTGTAGGCAGGATATCATTAGAGTGGCTCAAGATTCCAGTTTGGCAGGACACCTTGGAGTGAGGAAGACTGTGGCACGCATTTTGAAACACTTCTACTGGCCAGGTATCTTCAGGGATGTTTCCTGGTATTGTAAGTCTTGTCACACCTGTCAAGTTGTGGGGAAGTGTAATCAGACCGAAAAGGTTGCACCTCTAGTTCCCATTCCTCCTTTTGAGGCGCCTTTCACCCGTGTGTTGGTGGATATTGTGGGCCCTCTTCCTAAGACTTCTTCAGGATTTTCTTATGTGTTGACCCTGATTGATATGGCTACTCGTCATCCTGAAGCCATTCCACTTAGAAATATCTCAGCAAAGAACGTGGTTAAGGAAATGCTAGGGTTCTTCACAAAGTTTGGTCTGCCCAAGGAGGTACAGTCAGACCGGGGAAGTAATTTCATGTCAAACGTTTCCAAGCAGTCTCTGAAAGAGTTGGGCATCACCCAGATCACGTCTTCAGCTTACCATCCCCAGACCCAAGGAGCGTTGGAGAGATATCATCAAACACTCAAATCGATGCTCAAGAAATACTGTTTGGAACATCAGAAAGACTGGGATAAAGGTCTTCCATTCGTTGTATTTGCCGCAAGAGAATCTCCAAATGAATCACTGGGCTTCTCACCTTTTGAATTACTGTTTGGCCATGAAGTAAGAGGACCCCTTAAGCTACTCAAGGAATGCTGGCTGTTGGAGGAAGATGACGTCAACCTGCTGGAGAATGTGATGAAGTTCAAAGAACGGCTGTCCACTGCTTTACAGCTGGCGAGAGAGAATTTAGGAGCTGCTCAGGAGAAGATGAAGACTTGGTATGATAAGAAGTCCAGGTTACGCCACTTTCAGCCAGGAGATCAGGTTTTGATTCTGCTACCAGTTCATGGGCAACCTCTTCAAGCCAAGTTTAGTGGTCCTTATTTCGTGAAGAAACTCAGTGATGTCAACTATGTCATCGCCACACCAGATCGTAGAAAGAACAAACAACTATGTCACATCAACATGCTAAAGGTATATCACAGGCGGGACGAAAATAATCCAGTCTGCATCGTAGCTGTTCCACCCGAGTCTGCAAGTGAAGCTCTCCCATGTAGTATGAGCCTGAGTGATAGTTTGGGGAAGAATCCTGATATCATAAATGATCTCCAGACTAAGCTTTCTCATCTACCTCCCTAGGAAAGGCAGGAGTTTTCGGCATTACTGCAGGAGTACCCGCAAATGTTCCGTGCTACTCCAGGAAGAACCACTGTGTTGATGCATGATGTCGATGTTGGAGACGCAAAGCCAATTAAATTGCCTCCTTACCGTGTGAACCCAGTGAAAGTTCCTCTCATCGAGAAGGAGCTTGGCTACCTGTTGGACCACAAGATGATTGAGCCCTGTCAGAGCGAGTGGAATTCTGTCACTCGGGTCCCTAAGCCGGGTGGGTCACAGCGGCTTTGCATCGACTACAGACGTGTTAATCAGATAACCAAAACAGACACTTACCCTCTCCCTCGCGTGGAAGATTGCATAGACAAGAGCGGAAAGGCTAGGTACATAAGTAAGTTTGATTTGTTAAAGGGATACTGGCAAGTACCTATGACTGAACGTGCTAGGGAGATCTCATGTTTGTAACACTAGGAAAGACTTTTGCATGTTCTGTAATGCCATATGGTATGAAGAATGCACCAGCCACATTTCAGAAGCTCATGAATTTTGTAACAGAGGGTTTGGCAGGGTGTGTTGTTTATATTGATGATGTATTAATCTTCAGTGACAACTGGAAAGATCACCTATGCCATGTCAGTAAATTTCTTGAGCGTTTGGTTCATGCTATTCTTGTAGCTAATTTATCAAAGTGTGAGTTTGGTCAGGCTAAAGTTCAGTACCTTGGGTATGTAATTGGTGATGGACATGTTGCACCACCAGGAGCTAAGGTTCAGGTTATAAGTGATCTTCCCAGACCTAAAAGTAGGAAAGAGCTACAAAGATTTTTGGGAATGGTAGGTTATTACAGGAGATTTGTTCTTAACTTTTCAATTCTTGTATCACCACTTACAGACCTACTGAAAAAGGAAGTTAAATTTGTCTGGACCGATAACTGTGAATCCTCTTTCAAAAAACTTAAAGCTATCCTATTAAGTCAGCCAGTGCTCACTACTCCAAATTTTGCTGAGCCTTTTAAGATGGCTGTTGATGCAAGTGATACAGGAGCTGGGGCTGTTTTGCTGCAAGAGGATGATCAGGGTATTGAACACCCTGTATCTTACTACAGTAAGAAGTTCACTCCACCTCAAAAGAACTACTCAACTATTGAGAAAGAGCTTTTGGCCTTGATTTTGGGTTTACAGCATTTTTCATTTTATTTGTGTTCTGGTTTTGACCCCATAGTCATTTATACCGATCATAACCCACTGAAATTCCTTAGTAAGTTTAAAGATAAACATCAGAGATTGACAAGATGGAGTCTACTTCTTCAGGAGTATTCATTAGACATACAACATGTCAAGGGGAAAGAAAATGTTATTGCAGATTGCTTATCTAGACTTTAGACAGATTGTTTTAGAGTAATAAGAAATTTCCTTTGTAAATTTCTTTTTCTTTGTGGGGAGGTGTTACATAGCCTATGATTTCATCATCCTTTGTGTAATTTTAACGCACAGTATGCTGCATGTTTGATCAAGAGCGTGTTCTGCCTCAGTCCCCCCCTTCTACCGTTATAGTAAAGTCGTCCTTTCTGTTGTTCAGAGCAGGATTGTCAGCTCTTTGTCCCCTATGGCTTCATTTGCGCGTCCTTCTTACAAGTTGTATCAAGCTCTGCTGGCCCCTATATAATGAGCTCAGTCTCTGCATTATTGCCACTTAGATCTACTCCTCATTTTGCTCACATCTCTGTCCTCCCCTGTACAGTTATTATTATTGTGAGTGCTCAGGAAGTCTCCAACCATCTAGCAGCTGTGTGTAATCTGAGTATAACTGTTGTTGCATTTTTTCTTGTACTGTGTAGCATAAGGTTAATTCATAGGCCTAGTAGGGTTTTTGTAGTTTATGTAAAGGTTCTTTATGTCAGTCATTAATAATATTTTGTATCTGTAATAATATATCTGGCATTCACTGAGTATTATCTGGTATCTCATTTTATTAGGGCTTACAGGTAAATTTACCCTTGCTAATTTCGTGTTAATAGAGGCTATTGCAGTTAATTATATATTTAACCTGTTTTTTTGCCATTACATTATCCTTATGAGTCCTGAATGTTTTGTTGTTATTTTGAGCATTAAACTTTAACTTGTAATTTTACCTAACTCTTTTGTTTTGAACCTGGAACTTTAAGGGACAGTAGTGATTTTTAGTATTCACACTTAAAGTGTACATTATCTTTCTCTGTTCCGTAACAATATATATTCTAAAAAAACAGAAATAAAAATGAAATTTATTTTTGTTTGAAAACATGTCTAATTATCCTTATATATTTTCCACCGCCTACGCGAGGCAAGATCACTCACACTTAATAAATATAATGTGTTCCTTGGCCTTCCCAGACAAACAGGACGGATGAAGTAAACTATTTCAGTGTCTTTACCTCCATATGCGACTTGTTAATGCGTCGGTGGTGGCGGTCGGTGGTCGCGGCGGCGGCGGTGGTGGTGGATTATGGGGGTTGGTGGGTGACGGCGGTGGTGGTGGATTGTGGGCGTTGGTGGGTGACGGCGGTGGTGATGGGTGGTGGTAGGTGGCAGAGACGGTCGTGATGGTGGCTGTTGTTGTTATTGTTCTTGTGTGTGTGTGTGTGTGTGTGTGTGTGTGTGTGTGTGTGTGGTGTGTGTGTGTGTGTGTGTGTGTGTGTGTGTGTGCGCGCGTTTGTGTGTGTGTGCGCGTGTGTTTCAGTGGGAGAATAGTCAGCTCACAAATCACTTATTGATTCATATCAGAGTTCTTCCTTTCCCTCTAATTTGTGTATTGTAACTTGCTATTTGTATACATATTTTCATCACAACCGCAATTTGTCTACGTATTTTCTTCCTTAATAGGTAATAATACTTGCCAATATCTATATAAATATCCGTTTCATCTCAAATTTCGCATTCGTCGTCTGACTGAACCTGTTCCGGTATTTGCTGCTCTGTGTGTGGTGGCGAGAGGATCGGGGTATTAACATGTCGTCCAGAAAGAGCGGACCGAGGCTTGAGCCTTCCACTTTGGGTGTAGTACGAACTTCTGAACGGAGCTGTACAGCGAGGTTGGATGGTGAGGAGTTGCAAAATGTGAGTATGTTTAAGTAGTTGGGTAGTGTGATGAGTAGGGATGGAGGTTTGGAGGGTGAAGTGCTTGAAAGGGTACAGCAGGGAAGAAAGGTTGCTGGTTCTTTGAAAGCAGATAAGAAACAGGGCAGTGAGCATGGAACTGAAAAAGTTATTACACGACGGTATTGTGATACCAACTCTAACGTACGGAAGTGAAGCTTGGACGTTGTTGGAAGGACACAAGTCAAGAGTGAGAGCAGTGGAAATGAGTTAAGAGGAGCCTGTGGAGTCACATGGAGAGACAGGCTGGCGAATGAGGATATAAAGAAGCGTTGTGGTGTTGATGTGGATGTGATAGGAAGCGATATGAGGAACACACTAAGGTGGTTTGGCCATGTGGAGAGGATGGAGGGTGAAAGACTGACGAAGAGAGTGTATGTGAGTTAGGTGGAGGGGGGAAGAGGGAGGGGGAGGCCGAGGATGAGATGGAGGGATGGAGAGGTGTATGAGAGAGGGGTGTGTGAGTTGGGAGCAGGGCAGTGAAATGGCGGGGGACAGGGCGACTTAGAGGCGATTTGTTTGTGGCCACCCCAAACGGGATTGAGGCGTCTGGCAATAGATAGATAGATAGACAATGATGTTATACTTGTTGAATTGTTTTTATCTGTCAATGCCTTGTCAATTCCTATCATGAGTTATAACTGTTCAGATTTTATATATTTGAATAAAAACTTATAATCCGTTCTAAATATATTTTTCTCAATTTTTGGATGACCCCATAATCAACAAAATCTTTTTCTGCAATAAACTCCTAAAAAGCACCCTGATTTCGTTTATAAATTTATTTCGTTATAGTAGCTGCTTTACCTCTCCTTAAAGCAGCGTTTTATTTTTCCCACTTTTTCTCTCGGTTTTTAGTGTTTTCCTAGACATTTTTGGTCCTTTTTCGAAACTGGATATTAATCGATTTCAATTTATTAAAAAAAAAAAAAAAAGTTTATTTTCATTCCAGTAGAATTGTTTCGAACTGCTTCTGAAGCGGTTGCTCTTGATCGTTACAAGTTCACACCTACAATTTTTTTTTAAATCTGAAATAACGGCTACTATGAGTGAAAAGCTAACATTTCATAGGCCAGTTTTCGAAGCTAAAAAGCTATACAACTTTACGGTGATATTTATAACAGTTCATGTCAGTCTCATGCATTCTCTCATTTGTTTGCATGTGTTCGAAAAATGACAGCATTGAAATTGTTTTTTTATTTCCCTCACTGAGTGCGTCATCAATTTTTTAGAATGTGTTAGGCGGTTGGGGGATTATTTCATCTTCAACCCCTGACACGACTATTGAGAATGAGCATTTTTTTTTTTTTTTCAATTTACTAGAGGCTAGAGATGCTATTTAAAAGATGTAAAGATAAAAATAAAACTCCTACATGGACCTTTTTCACTTTCTAGACGTCAGCATAATCAAACGTAACTTTTTCTTTAGTAACCACCCCAAATTCAGGATGAATTTGCTCGCCAATAGATTTAGTTTTGTATGCTACTTTACATTTTTTTCAAATGCCTGAATAATTGACACGATTGTTTCCCAAAAATATAAAGTATCCTTTTTCAATATGTACATTTACGGTTCTACCCCAAATAAAACTTTTTTTAATCAAACGTCCAACAACATTTTTTATTTTTTTGGACAGCCCTTAAATAGGTTGATTTGAGTTTTAACCAGTTCGAATTTGGCACTATTCTACTTGAAATCTTGGCTTCGATAAATGAAAAAATTTATAATAAACATCTTCCAATGGTAAAAATCGAAACAGTATCACGAAGTATTAAAAAATATATCATCTCCTGGAAGCTTACATTTTTTGAATCGTTAAAAAGAAAATCTGCCCAGGTTAGAACCAAATTCTCTGTTAACAGGTTTAATATATCTGAAGTTCAATAACTTTTATTTTGTCGATTTTTTTTTAATGTAAAAAAGAAATATTTGTACATTATGAATGATCGCCTTAGACCATTAGCCACAATTCCTTAGGTAAAGTCTCTTAAAACTGTGATTACTCGCGAGATGGAATATTGTTGAGCTTTTCACTCACAAAATTTAAAACAAGAAAGTATAAAAACTACTGTAATACCGATATATAATTAATTACCATTTATACCTTTATTCCTCCTCTTTGTAGATAAGTAGTGACTGAAAGCGACTAAAAAAAAAAAAAATTGAATGAACACCGACTGAACTGTAGTAGTGTCTGCAGAATGTTTGGATTTTTACGTTAGGAAGGTCATTTGTGACTTTTTCTCATTTGTAGTCGTACTTCCAAGATAAAAAAAAATGCTACAAGTTTTGTTACGGCAAAAGCATTGGCTTGACGAGTAATTCAAAACTAATATACTGGATTAATCCTAAAAACCGCATAATTGAGGGTGAAAACACTAAATATGCAACTTTCACAAATGTACTCAAAATTAGTTGGGAAACATTCCCAATTGTATCTAAAATTCAGAAAACATTTCTGAGTATGAAAAAATTCCAATCAGAAAAATAAAATCAGTAACAAGGCTAAATGAGGTAACATGTGCGACGAGATTGATTCACAAAGATGAAGGCGGTATTTGAGGGTTTTAAGCCTAAAGAATTTCTTTTAATTAGACGTGTAAACATCTTAGAAGTTCAATGACAAAACGGATATTATTAATGTCTGTATAACTATGGCTTTAAAGTCGCATCTTGATCCTCTTCATCAAAAATGGAATATTTTCCCACTATACCTTTTCGTGTGATATCATTATGCATATTGACCAACCTAAAATCACCCCAAAAGGTTATAAATCCTTTGAAAAGAAATTATTTAGCTATTGATTATCTGATACAAATAATAGGAAAAATCAAATACATACTGTAGCTGTACTGAGATACAAAATATACTTAGTTCCTTATATACGCATATCACTTGTTCATGATACGTCTAAAAAAAAAATCAGGTTTAAGTGCATCGACCTCATCCATTGTGTATATCGCGTCGGGGTTGACTGGATTTTTAATTTAGAAAGAGAGTTTTTCTTTTCTTTTCATTTTAACCATGACCAATGATTAAAAGGAGAGCCAATTGAACTAGTTACGGCTGATAATATATGATTAAAACTATTTTACTGGAGTGATGGCTGTATAAATATTGGGGCAAAATCGCTAATTAGGCATCTTCCACAAATATACTCAAAAATGGTTGTGAAATATACCCAATTACTTCCAGTACTCAGATGAGACTTCTGACGGTGAAAAAATCACATTTAGGCTACATATAACAAATCGATTCACACGCTATGAAAGCTGACACCGGAGTTATTTCATAAACAAGAATATTCAATTAAGAAGGGTATCATAGACATAAGCGAAAAATTTCGATTAAGAAAAGAAATCTTTTTCATCTGCAGTGGTAGCACTTTAAAAATCTATCGATCCACCTGATTATATATATAATATATATAAAAGAACAAATATGTGTACATTATGGAGGTTCGCGTTAGACCATAAGCCACATTGCCTTAGGTAAAATCTCTCGGAACTGCGATAACTAGTAAGAAGGAATATTGACAATCAATAACTAAATAATATGAAAAAGTCAAAGCATTGGGGTACAGATATATACTATTATAAACATTATTTGGTTCTTCATATACGCAATTATTGTTCAGAATAGGTCTAGAAAAGAATCAGGTTGCAGTAGTATCGACCTGAATATTTATGTATGTCGTGTTCACATTGACAATTTATAATATTTGAAGAGAGCTTCTTCCCGCTCCCTCCTCCCCATTTTTTTTTTTTTTTGTTCATCGTAACCATGACGTCAGTGATAAAAACGAATTCTAAATGTGAACTTGTAACGGCTGATGGAAAACGAGTTGGTGTACAGTTGGCCGCACTCCCGCGAGGGCCACCTTAGTGTTGTCAACGCTGGCCGAGATAGTAACCGCGAATCATTAGTAGTGAGCTCTGATCGAAGCATTCACAGGACTGAGGGAGGGAGCGGGTTTGAGGTGGGTAGGTGGGTGCCTGTACACGAGAGGCGAGATATGACGATTGTTGAAGCGACAGAAAAGTGTAATATTTATTAAAAGAATTTTCTTTTTTCGGTGTTACTTTTGCCATCATGAAAAGTAAAAAGATCAACTTTAAATATTATACTGCAAAACAAAGACAACCGATCAAGATTCATAATTGTAGACTTTAATCGTATTTTATTTTCTTGTCGTTTCCAAGCAATGGACGCTGTAAAATACACACAAAAACTGCCTGAAAATAATGAATCAGAATGCTGTTTATTAATCACATGTAACAAATGTAACTTCATCCGGAATGTGGCAGCTGCTGACACCACTGGCACATATCAACATCGCCCATATCTAGCGTTACCTAACAAGCAGTTTAAAATCGCATCGTTGCGTCATCGCATCGTGGAGTTATCAGGGCTCCCATTCACCTTCACATAATAGCAGAATATATATATATATATATATATATATATATATATATATATATATATATATATATTATATATATATATATATATGTATATATTGTTACGGAACAGCGAAAGATAATGTACACTACAAGTGAGAATACTAAAAAATCACTACTGTCCCGTATAGATCCAGGTTCAAAACAAAGAGTTAGGTAAAATTACAAGTTAAAGTTTAATGCTCAAACTAACAACAAAACATTCAGGACTCATAAGGATAATGCAATGGCAAAAAAACAGGTTAAATATATGGTTAACTGCAATAGCCTCTATTAACACGAAATTAGCAAGAGTAAATTTATCTGTCAGCCCTGATAAAATGAAAATACACTGGGTAATGCTCAGTTAATGCAAGATAAATTATTACAGATACAAAATATTATTAATGATGGCTGACAATAAGAACCTTACATAAATTAGAAAAACCTTACTAGGCCTAAGAATTAACCTTATGCTACACAGTACAAGAAAAAATGCAACAACAGTTATACTCAAATTACACACAGCTGCTAGATGGTTGGAGACTTCCTGAGCACTCACAATAATAACTGTACAGGGGAGGACAGAGATGTGAACAAAATGAGGAGCAGATCTAAGTGGCAATAATGCAGAGATTGAGCTCATTATATAGGGGCCAGCAGAGCTTGATACAACTTGTAAGAAGGACGCGCAAATGAAGCCATAGGGGACAAAGAGCTGACAATCCTACTCTGAACAACAGAAAGGACAACTTACTCTACTATAACGGTAGAAGGGGGGAGTGAGGTAGAACACGCTCGTGATCAAACAGGCAGCACACTGTACGTTAGAATTACACAAAGGATGATGAAATCATAGGCTATGTAACAAATATATATATATATATATATATATATATATATATATATATATATATATATATATATATATATATAGATAGATAGATAGATAGATAGATAGATAGATAGAGAGAGAGAGAGCAAAGCTCACTTATCAATGAACAGATAAACATCAGCAAACCTGAACTGGTAGTTGTCCAGCTCACACTTGAAGACCAGTTGCCATGAGACATTTTGATAGTGCTTCCTCTGTTAGATTAAATCCATATAAATGGGTTTTCTATGGTGGTATCATAACCTACAACTTAGATATACTCGTATAAATTCCTTTCTATTAGGTTTAATTGAATCCTTATAATTATGAAACTACTGGTTTGTGTGGCATTATTGGGTAACACCCTGATGAAAATATGATGGATGTTATAAATATGTGTCGGTAGTATTGATACTCCTGATACTGGGGGAAAAAAATCATATAATCTCAGAGTTTGTTGTAATTGTATTAAATGATATAAATGTTGCTCGCATTTATTTTGGTGTTTCGTGTATCACACAGATATGATCGCAAACATAGGAGTCGGACACCTTACGCAGTCAGAGATCGAGGGGACATGGAAATGACAATAAAAACAGAAGAGAAGGGAAAAAGAAAAATGACAAACTTGTTTCATCCTATACGGTACAGACAATACTCAAGGGTACGGTGTCAGCCCTGAACAATGTATTGTACTGTATGAAAGTTAACACATTCGGATACATTACAGTCAATTAGGTGCTAAATAAATAGTAATAAGTTGTAAACAAGCTACTGTACTGTACGGTATCTAGAATATGACACTCCTGTTATCATGCGAGAGATAAGCGAGCCAATGTTGTCGGGTGTTAGGAAACGCTTGATAAGGAGGATACGGAGGTGTGTGCTAGGGGTGTCAGCAATTACCGCATGCAGTATTAAGAATTCACATTTGCTATATTCAATAGCATTATGCTTTATGGTTTCCAAGCATTAACTGTGCCACTTTTCACAGCGGTAATAACTTGACAATAAAGGTATTAAAATATATATGATTTGTTACCAGGTATTGTAGATTTATATCATATATAGCTTCCAGCCTTCCACTCATCTGTTTCAGACGTCATCCCTTACCTCTCGTGCATAGATATCCCCCCACTCTCCTCAAACCCCCTTCCTCCCTCCCAAACTCTCTCTGTACGACTCTCTCTTACTGGCTGTGGATGCTTCGAACGCATCTCTCTACTAGTGTTTCAGAGTAAATATCTTGGCCAGCGTTGACAACGCTGTGGCCCTCGCGGGAGTGCGGCCAGCTGTACTTCAAAACTATTTTACTGGAATAATATCTATCTATCTATCTATATATAGATATACTCTATATATATATATATATATATATATATATATATATATATATATATATATATATAATTTTTAAATCTCTTGGAAAACACACACACTTTCAATGCTCAAATGACGTTTCTGAGGGTGAAAAAAATCACATCCAGGAAAAATATAACAAGATTTCAATTCACACGTTATGACAGCTTACATCTGGGGGTTTTAGGAATAAGAAGTTTCAATTGATGTAGGGGTTACCGAAACACGCGAGAAATTTCGAATCAAAGTATTTCTTTTTTTATCTGCTGTAGTAGCACTTTCATCGAACTTCCTTATTGTTTAAAAAAAAAAAAATCCTGTTAAATCATAAGCCACATTGTCATAGGTAAAATCTTTCAGAACTCTGATAACTCGTCAGAATGAATATTGATGAGCTTTTCTCTCACAAAAATTATTACGAGAATTTATAAATACTATACCAGTACCGGCATATATATTTATCATTTATAATTTATTCCCTCTTTCCTATATATAAAGTGAATGACAGCTCCTAAAAAACGAGGAGCGAATAAACACCAGTTGAACTATATGTGTCATCTGGAGATTAGATTTTTACGTTAGGAAAAAAGTCATTTAACTTTTTTCACGTCGGTGTACTTTCATGTTAAAAAATAACACAACATTTGTTACGGTAAAGGCATCGGCTTTAGGAGTACTTGAAAACCATTGTACTGTTGTGATCCTAAAAACAGCATAATTGAGGGCGGAAAAAAAAAAAAATTCAGCTTCCAAAAATGTGCTCTAAATTAGCGGGGAAACATTCACAATCGTACCTAAATTCGGAAACCATTTCTGCAGTACTCCAGAGGTGGATGGCAAGCTCGTTATAGGGAGAGCTGGAGCTCCCGTTTCACCAGCCCTCAAGACTTGATCCTGACCATCCCCCTTTGCTGAACATTTTCTGTGCTTTCATTTACACAGAGAGTAGGCCAGCATACACTCAATACCTCAAACTTAAACTGTCTACACCACACCACATGAGCATAACATATCACACCTTCTGTTTCACTCTCTTAGCAACGGGCGCTGCAATTTTACTTTCAAAAGAGGTGGTACCTCGGATTGCCACCACCGGCAGGGTGGGGTTGGCGGCACAGGGTCCTACCGGTCTCCATCAAGCGACTGTGCCAGCAGCGACTAGTGCGATTTCTGGCCATGCTCGTCAGTGGAGAAGTGAAAATGCCGCCTTATTCTTCACCAATATCCGTGGGCTTAGTACCAACTTAAATTCAGTCCATTTTTTCCTACAGTCCATATCCCCTCTGGCCCTATTCCTCACAGAACCACAAATCTCACCGTCTACTGAAATATCCCCATATTGTTCTCCTGGTTACCATCTCACAAACTTCTGTAATAAGGGTGGCACCTGTTGTTATACCAAATCCCAATATGCAGTTGACACCATTTTAAACTTCACTTCATGCAGTTTTGATTACTCGTTGTATAAACTAAACTGTCAAAATATTACCAAATATATCTGTGTAGTTTATCGCTCCCCCAATGCTTCTTCTGAACCCAGTGTATTTGATTCCATTTCCACACAGCTGAGTAACCTTAATCTTGCCCTTAACACCGAAATTACCATCTTGGGTGATTTTAACATACATAATGTTGAATGGTTATTGCACTCTGCCAGGAGTGACGAAGCTGGACTAGAGTGTGAGCTGTTTGCAGAATCGTTTAATCTCACGCAACTGGTAACCAGAATACCAGATAATCCTGACCATAATGCCCATCTCTATTACTGACAAATAATCTAGATCAGTACAAGATAGAAATAATGTCTCCACTTGGATCCTCTGATCACAATCTCATCAAAGCCTCATTAGTTAGCCCCCCCCCCCAAACCTCCTCATTCTGAAGCTGTCAGGGCGACCCGATGGCACTTTGATAGGGCAAACTGGGATGAATTTAGAAATTATCTTGCTGGCATTCCATGGCAGTCTTTTTTCACTAGTGATGTCAATTCTACCCAGTCCCACATTTGCCATTTAATACCAGCTGGTATGGTTTATTAATACCATCAACAATTCACTAAAAGATCGAACTCTCCTAAATGGTTTGATAGCAACTGCGACAGAGCAACAGCCCATGTCATCAGCATATAACTATTAACTGAAATAAAAAAACATCTGAATCACTCTCAATTTAAAATTGCTAGAAATCATGCAAAAGCTGTAATAAATCTTGCTAAATCAAACCTTCTTCAAAACCAAGCATCAAAACTAATTAACAACCCTAATGACAATAGAGTAATCTGGTCAACTCTTAAAGCTTTCAATAATAACTTTAAAAAGGCACCATCCACCCCTCCACTAAAATCTCCAGATCGCAACATTACAAATGACCCGCGTGGGAAAACATATGTCTTTGCTAGTACATTTGCCAGAAATTCTACCTTACAGGAAGCCAGCCAGAATGTCCCAGCACTAGAACTTGATTCTCCCGACATTGTTCCACTTTAAATACAGGCATGTACGTGAAATGAGAGAGGGGGGTGTGAGTTGGGAGCAGGGTAGTGAAATGGCGGGGGACAGGGCGACTTGGAGGCGATTTGTTTGTGGCCACCCCAAACGGGATTGAGGCGTCTGGCAATAGATAGATAGATAGATGTACGTGAAATCCATCCTAGACAATCCAGATGGAATTCCGCCAGTTGTTTTGAAAAAGTGTTCCACAGAACTTGCCTCTGTTCTTGCAAAATTATTCGGACTATGCATACGTACTTCTTCATTCATGGAAAGAAGCCAATATCCACCCACCTCCAAAGAAAGGAAGGTCCTCTGACCCCTCTGATTACAGACCAATAGCTGCCACATCTTGGTAAGGTTTTTGAAACTGTAATTAATAAGCACATAGTTAAACATCTTGAAACCAACAGCTTAATTAGTGATAGACAATATGGTTTTCGCCAAGAAAGATCTACCATTGACATACTCAATCTCCTGACTCATACCATCCATCAATCAGTTGACCTACATGGTGAAACTCATGCAGTAGCCCTGGATATTTCTAAAGCTTTCGACAGAATGTGGCACCGTTTCCTGTTGTCCAAACTCCCAAACTCTGTTTTGTTCCTTTGATTTCCTCATATCTCAGCAAGAGAAAAATAAGAGAATGTAGATGATGTATACGCCTGTGTGCCGTAGGGATCAGTTCTGACACCAACCCTGTTCCTCGTTCATATTAATGATCTCTTATCTGTCACCCACAATCCCATCCATTCATATGTAGATGACTCAACACTTCATAGTTCATTCACACTCAGACATCCATTTACAAAGTCCGATATCTCTTTATATACATCTCTTTAAATATCTCTTTAAATCCATCTCTTTAAATCCATCTTTAAATCCATCTCTTTAAATCAAGACATCCAGGATCAGTGAAGGGGGAAAAATAATCTTCTTATTTAATGCTAGTAAAACTAAATACATACAATTTACTAATAGACAGGTATTGCCCGAATCGTATATTACCTTCAGTGCTACAAATATTCCCATTTCCAAAGTACTGAAATTCTCGGCGTCTCACTTAACAATGCCCTCAGTTGGACCTCTCATGTAAGATCACTTTCTAAAACCGCCTCAAAGAAACTTGGATTATTGTACAGAGTCCGTAATTTCTTCACTGATGAACAGTTAGCTGTAATTTGTAAGAGTCATGTGTGCTCTCAGCTTGAATATTGCTCACCCTTGTGGAGTGGATGTGTAGACAAAATTAAGAACAAAGCTGTTAGAATTATTAATAACCCTGCTATTACTAATAAACTACCTCCCCTACAAGTAAGAAGTAATGTTGCCTCCTTTGCATTATTTTACAGATATTTTTATATCAAATGCTCAGACGAAGTCGCGTCCATGATTCCACCTCTCCATGCCTTCCCTCGTGCTACACGGGCAGCTGGTAGCGCTCATGACTGGAATGTCACTGAGCCATACTGCAGAACTTCTATCAGAATTCTTTCATTTCCCCAACTGCATCTCTCTGGAACTCGCTTCCCCAGAGATGTTTCCCTCCAGACTTCAACCTACTGCTGTTCAAGTCTGTTACAGATATTTTAAGAACAGAGGACACCAGTAATCTGGTGCATGGATTTTTTTTTTTTTTTTAATCATTTGTTTTTCCTTCCTCTGTTCTGTTATTTAAAGGGGAAAAAAAAAAAAAGTAAAACACGGGATAAAATTGATTCTCAGGTAAAGAAGGCTGACATTTAATGTTTTTAAGCCTAAAGAGTTTCGTTTCACTAGAGATATGTAAACAGCTTGGAAATAAAGAGTGCATATGGGCCTTTCAAGTAATGTTTGAGTAACCGAAGCAAGGGAGATATTTCAAATGAGAGGATTATCTCCATTATTAGCACGTTGAAACTACATCGAACCTCATGATTAAATGTAAAATATATATATATATATATATATATATATATATATATATATATATATATATATATATATATATATATATTTTTCCATATTATGAAGATTCGCGTTATACCATAAGCCACTTTGCCTTAAGTAAAATCTCTCAAAACTGTTAAAAATTGAGGATGAATACTGATGAGCTTTTGTCACTCAAAATTTAATACAATAAGGTATAAATACTAGACCAATACGGAGATATATAATTGGTCACCATTAATAAATTAATTTCCTGTTTCCCTAGACACAGTGGATGAAAGCTACTAATAAAGGAAGAGTGAAAGAAAACCGATTGAACTATATTAGTGTCGTCTGGAGAATGTTTGGATTTATCCTTAGCAAAAAAGACATCTGACTTTTTTTTCATTTGCAGGATAAAAAAATTGTACAAGATTTATTACCGTTAAAGCATCGGCACCCCGCTGAGGGGGGTCACCTTGACGTGGTGGCAGGGCTTGAAGCGTGGCTGGCAGTGCCACCTACTTTGGAGGCATGCCTACCTTTGTAGGGTTCGGCATTTGTCAGTGTCGTGGACCAAGCACCCCCTACATCACTGGTAGAGGAGGCCTACTGGTGATGTGAGTCCCTGCCCATTTGCCATCTAGGGCGGGACTGTTGCCTCCCCACGTGTTTGCCGTGCGTGGCGTCCCGTACTGCTGGGAGACGGGAGTCCTGGAGGTTGAGTGATGCTGCATGGTGCGCCCTGCAGCTAGCAATACACCTCTTTGGTCCCTTATTCTGGCTAGACGGGTGGCCTGGTTGGGCCCGACCAGGTCAATCGGCTGGTCACTGGCTAGCCATTCAGGCTAGTCACCTAGTGGCTTTAGGGTCAAGCGGGCACTGGGGGACCTGGTGGCTCCTATCGTCCTGGAGTCACCCTTGTCAGGGTCCCTTGGTGGTTACCTGCGTATACTTCCCCACTACCTCTGGGGTCGCCAGTGGTGCTTTCACTGGCATATGGCCTCCCCTTGTTGGGCTCCATGGTGGGTGGAGGGGTGAGGGAATGAAGGTGGTTATTATTATATATGGCTTCCTTCACCATTGTTACAGCTGACGACCCTGGTTCCGTCCCTGACCATCCTTCAGAGTCTCCCTCCTGTGCGCCTCATGTGCCTCTGGCTGGTGAGGCCCACATTGCCACCTTGGAACCATACCTGCCTGGTTCCAGTGGTTTGCGGTCAGTGGCCACAACAAAGAAGAAGAGCCGGCAACAGACAACAACATCTTGTGGACTTGCCCGTGAGGTCCTGCCAGGTGTCTATGAGAGGGTTGATTTCCCAAGGTACTACACCATTCGTACTTTGGATGGTCAGCCTATTGGGAATTTAGATATTTTTACGGTTCATCGGCGCATTATGTCAATCTGTGGGAGAGAGCCGAAGATTTCACCTCGGGGGGATGGTAGCCTACTAGTGGAGGTTACATCCCCTGAAGAGGGTTCCCGGCTGGCTGCCCAGTGTAAGGACCCGGATGCGCTATTTACTTGTGTCCCTCATGCTTTTTTCAATCAGAGTCGAGGTGTTGTTTTCTCAAAAGACTTACTCCGCTACAGTGAAGAGAAGCTCCTTGAAGAACTCCAGGTCCACAGGGTGGTTAAAGTGGAGAGGTTTCGGAAGAAGGTTGATGGTGTACTTACCCCAACTCCATCCTTGTTGCTGACATTCGACTGTAATGTTCTACCTTCATCCATCAAGGTAGCTTGGTTGTCCCTTAGGGTCAAACCCTTTGTACCAAACCCACGACGCTGCTACCACTGTCAGATGTATGGGCATGTTGGGCGAGTCTGTCGTCGTTTGCAACAGGGCCTCCCAGTGGTGTGTGTCAGTTGTGGAGAATCCACTCATGCAGGACAGGACTGTCCTGGACCTGTTTGTTGTTTGCACTGTGGCGAGGCACATCCTGCTTCATCTAAAGACTGTGCCCGGTTTTGCTTGGAGAAGGAGATCCTCCTCATCCGTAATCGTGATAAAATAAGCTTTTCTGAGGCCAGGAGTAGAGCCATGTCATTTGTTTTCCGTAACGGAGTGTCTTATGCGTCAGTTTTGTCCGGTCATAGCCGTCCTCATCGTCCTGTCCAGCAGCAGACTCGAGTTCCTCCAGTTGTGTCAGCTCCTATGCCTTCATCTGTTGATACCATGCCAGTGCAACAATCTCCCGCACTTGCGACAGTTGCCGCTACAGTTCAAGACTCGACCTCTACATCTATGGTATCCCCTAGTAGTCATCGTGCACATTCTTCATTTGCTAAGCGTCATCGTGGTTCCTCAGAGTCTTTGAGTCTTGAAGATCCTCCAAGCAAGGTGTCGGTCGTGGAGTCCACATCCTCTGTAGTTAGTCCATCTGTGCAACAGCCCTCGGACCCTGCTTCTGGGTCTTCGGGGGCTTCTGGGGTGTCAGGTCAGTCTGGCACCTCTTCCTCCGGGGAATCGGATGTTCCTCCTCCGGTTACCTCTGAGGATCCTGTCCTGCCCCCTCCACGTTTGGAGGCCAGGACCCCAATCCCTCCTGCTCGACCTCTTGGTTCACTGGGGGCCCCGGGCAGGGTTCGGAGTAGCTCTTCCTCTCCTGCTGGGCAGCGACGGGTGTCTGTGAAGTCTCCCAACACTTCGCAGACCCCAGGCCCACGTTCTAGCCATGCTGCTGCCCGTGGCAAGCCCCTTAGTGGGCGTATCCGCATTCCCAAGAAGATTGTCCCCCAGGGTCGCTCAGTGGTTTCCACTAAGTGATCCTTTCTTTTGTGTATATAGTTCCTCCATTTTAATATTTTTAGTATTTTTTTATGGTTTTCTGTTTGTCCCTTTCCCCTGCCCCTTTTTATTTCAGTAGTTTTAATGGCTAATATTATTCAATGGAACTGCCGTGGTTTACGAGCCAATTGGGAGGAACTCCGTTGGCTTCTGGCTGAGTATTCACCTGTGTGTGTTTGCCTACAAGAGACAATGGTTGGTGATGCTGCGCCTCCCAGTCCACCTGGTTACCAGGTTTTTTATTCAGATCCTCTTCCTGGACAAGGTCATGGTGGGGGTGTGGCTATTCTGGTACGCAGTGACATACCTTTCACTGCTGTGAATCTTAACACTCCACTGCAGGCTGTTGCTCTCCAGATTTTCCTTCCCCATCGTTATACTGTGTGCTCTTTGTACCTCCCTCCTAGTGCCACTATTGAGAGGGTTGATCTTGAAAATCTTATTCATGCACTTCCCTCACCCTATTTCTTGCTGGCTGACATGAACAGTCATCATCCCCTGTGGGGTGGCTCCACAGCTGATGCTAGAGGTACTATGTTAGCCTCCATTGTGGAGGATGTGGACCTGTACATTTTAAATTCTGGTGAAGTTACTTACTTCCATAGTCAAACGGGTATTTTTACTTCTATTGATTTGTCTCTGTGCTCTGCAGGGGTAGCCCTGAATTTTACATGGGCTGTATTACCCGACTTACATGGCAGTGACCACTTTCCTATTTTATTAAGATCGACGCAGAGTGCGTCTCGGCATCGTCTTCCCCGCTGGGGCTTGGATAGGGCAGTCTGGCCGGTTATTGAGGAGCTGTGTTCCCCGAACCGATGTGTGGAGGATTTTGTCAGCACTGATGCTGCTGTTGAGTATTTCACAGACTTACTACACTCGGCGGCACTGCAGAGTATTCCGAGAACAGCTGGTCACTTTCCTTGCCGTCCAGTTCCCTGGTGGACTGATGAGTGTGCTTCTGCTGTTCGGGCTAAACGTGCTGCTTTCTCCCGACTTCGTAGTCACCGAGGTGACCCTGGTTATATAGGAGGGCCCGAGCTCATCCCCGGCGGGTTATGAAGGAGGCTAGGAGGAAGTCTTGGGCATCATTTGTTTCTTCAATTTCTTCACAGACTCCTCTCACAAAAGTGTGGAAACGGGTGAGGAAGATTTCAGGGAAATTTCCTGTTCCCTCTCCTCCTGTTTTATCTCATGCAGGTGTGGTGGTGGCTCATTCTTTGTCTGATGCCGAGATATTTGCAGCTCATTTTGCTAATGTCTCTAGGAAGGACACCTCATCCCCGTCGGCACGCCGCCGACGGCACCTGGAATCTTTGGGCATTAGTTTTCCATCTACTGTGGAGGAGTCGTATAATGTTGCTTTTTCTGCTTCTGAACTTCAGATGGCATTGTCGCAGTGTCGTGACTCGTCTCCAGGCTTGGATGATGTCCCATATGCCTTCTTACACCACTTGCCTGATGCAGGCCTTCATTTTCTGTTGTCACTGTACAACAGAATTTGGTGCAATGGTGGGTTTCCGACCTCATGGGGTGTTGCTGTGGTTCTCCCCATCCCTAAGCCGGGTAAGGATCACTTGCAGGCCACTAATTATCGCTCTATCTCGCTGACATCTTGCCTTTGTAAGGTCCTCGAAAAGATGGTGAATAGTCGGCTCATGTGGTACTTAGAGAAGGGTGGTTACTTGTCACCAGTCCAGTATGGGTTTCGGAAGATGCGGTCGACCACAGATGCTCTCCTTTCTTTAGAATCTTCCATCTGCCAGGCTTTTGCAACTAACCAGCATCATATCACAGTGTTCTTTGATTTGGAGAAGGCGTACGACACTTCCTGGCGTCATGGTATATTGCAATCTCTTTATGAGTTTGGTCTCCGTGGGCAGCTCCCCACTTTTATCCGGGAGTTTTTATCTAATCGTTTTATTCGGGTCCGAGTCGGGAGTGAGCTGTCTACTGCACGTCCCCTTGAGGATGCTGTGCCACAAGGGAGCATACTAAGTGTTACCCTTTTCGCAGTGGCAATTAACAGCGTTATTTCTGTGCTCCCTGATGGTGTTCGTGGCTCTTTCTATGTTGACGATTTATCAATCTCTGTCACTGCCTCACGGATGTCAATGGCAGAAAGGAGGATGCAGATGGCTCTCAACCGTGTCTCTAGATGGGCTGATGAACGAGGTTTTCGATTTTCCTTCAAGAAGACCGTTGCCATGCATTTTTGTCGCGTTCGTGGAGTCCACCCTGACCCAAACCTTTTTTTAGATGGGCGTCGTATTTCGTGTTTAAAGGAAACCCGGTTTTTAGGGCTGATTTTTGACAGCCGGTTGACTTGGGTCCCTCACTTGAGGTACGTAAAAGCTGAGTGTCTCAGAGCATTGGGTCTCTTGAAAGTTTTAGCGCACACATACTGGGGAGCTGATCACAAGACCCTCCTCCTCTTGCATCAGTCTCTGATTTTATCCAAACTTCATTATGGATGTGAAGTTTATTCCTCTGCCTCAGAAGCCCGGCTTCGTATTTTAGATTCCATACATCATGCTGGTGTTCGTCTCGCCACTGGGGCATTCCGATCTTCCCCGATTTCGAGTTTGTTGGCTGATGCTGGTGTCCTTCCTCTAGACTTGCTCCGCTCTTCCCTTTTGATGAGATGTTGGTATCGCTTATCTCGTCTCCCAGACTCCGTGCCCTTTCTCAAGGTCTCTCAAGATTCTCGGTCACCTATTTTTGCCACTCGGCCATCCTTTCCAAAGCCCTTTGGTTTCAGGGTGCAGTCGATTATGTCTAGCTTCTCTGTTCCTTCTGTGCCGATCACTCCCCACCGTGTCCCGAGGGTGGGCTACTGGCTTCTCCCCAGGGTGACATTTTGTCGTTTCTTCTCATCCAGTAAGGCCTCCCTTCCTTCTCAGGTTTTATTTTCTCTGTTTTTAGAGCATGCCTCTTCTCATGGGGACTCCATACCAGTTTATACTGATGGATCTAAGTCTGATGCGGGTGTGGGCTTTGGTGTGGTGTTTCCCACCTTCTGTCGAGGTGGGAGCCTCCCTGTGACTGCTTCTGTTCTTACGGCTGAGCTGACTGCTATTTTATTTGCCCTTCAGATTCTCTTCACTCTCCCCCACACTGCTTTTACTGTTTTTAGTGACTCACGAAGTGCTCTTTCTGCAATGGAGTCTTTTAATCCCTCTCATCCTTTGGTTTTATCCATTTTAGAGTGGCTTTTCCTTTTAGGGCGTCGTGGACGTCGTGTAGATTTCTGTTGGGTTCCAGCTCACGTAGGAGTGGCAGGGAATGAACGAGCTGATCAGCTGGCCAAGGCGGCAGCGGCTCGTCCCCATCTTGCACAGTCCCCTCTGTATCGTCTGCCTGCTGCAGATATGCGCTCCTTTATTGCCTTCAGGGTTTGGTGCTGTTGGCAGGAGCATTGGGATGCTGTGGGTGCCAATAAGTTACGCTCGATTTGCCAGAAGGTGGGCTCATTCAGTTACCAGGGCTTCCCTCGTCAATGGGAGACTGCTTTGTGCCGCCTCCGCATTGGCCACACCCGTTTCTCTCACGGTTTTTTAATGGAGAGGGCTCCTCCTCCATTCTGTGATGACTGTCTGGTTCCCTTGACTGTTCGGCACCTGTTGGTGGAGTGTCCTAGTCTTGAGGATTTGCGGCGTCGGTTCCTCTCTGACCACCAAACGGATGGAGGTGTGTATCATCTTTCCTCCGTGCTTGGGGAGGATGCCTGTGCCTTGGAAGGGGCAACCCTCTCCTTTGTGAAGGAGGCAGGACTTCTTGAAAATATTTAGAATTTCTCCTTTTTTATTGTGTGGCTTATCCTCTATTTTTTGTTTTTTGCTTTTTACTTCTTTGTTATACGGCGGCATATGACCCTGGCAGTTGCGCCGCCATGATTATTATAAAAAATAAAAATAAATAAATAAAGCATCGGCATTAGGAGTAATTAAAAACTATTATGCTGGAGTGATCGTACATCAAAACTATTGTGCTTGAAAAAGCACAAAAGTAAAGAAGGCCCAAATTAGAGGGTTTAAATCTAAATTTTTTCTCTTCATTAGTGTGTAGACAACGTGGAAATTGAAAGATAAACAGGATATTATTTTCTTATGTATAACTACGGCTTTATATTCACATTTAGAACTATGGGATCACATTTAGAACCATGGTCAAATCACCCCGAAAGTCAATAAAACGTTATAGAGAAATTTTTTAGGAACTGATTATCAGATAAAGATTATAGGAAAAACTAAATTTAAGTATACTGGGCCATACTGTTTGCAAACATTATTGGGTTTCTCATATACGCATTTTCATTTCTTAAAAAACAATCAGGCTGCAGTACCATCAACATTAACAGTTGTGTATGTCGTGTTCATTCTTTCTGGATTTTAAATTTTGGAAGAGACTATTCGTTTTCTTTTCTTTTTTTTAGTTCATCGTAACCATGACGACAATGATAAAATGGAGTTCCAATTGTGAACTACGTAAGGTTGATGGCATCCGATATGTAGTTCGAAACTATTTTATTAGAGATATTTGTATAAACTTTTTTTAATGGAAATCGCTAAATGTGCATCCTAAACAAATTTACCAAAACTTCTCGGAAAACACCATCAATTACTTGCAATACTGAGATGACATCTGAAAGTGAAAAAATCACATTTGGAAAACATATAACAAGAAATCGATTTATTATTACAAGAGCTAAAACCAGATGTGTTTTAGATCAAGAATTTTCAAATGATATGGGATTCTCCGAACCAAGCTAGAAATGTCAAATAAAATAGAATTTCTTCAATTTTTCTGCTGTAGTAGCACTTGACTCGAAAATCCTGATTGAATGTTAAAAAAGAAAAAAAAAATCTTTGCAAATCATGAAATTTCGCTTCTGACCAAAAGCATTAGGTAAAATCATTAATGTGATTACTCGTGACAAGGAATACTGGTGAGCTCTTGCTCATCACAAAAATTACAGATATATATAAAAAATATCATTTTTAACTTTATTCCATATCTCCGAGGATAATTATTGAATGACACCTTCCAAAACGTGGTCCTAAAATTTTCGAATTTTTACTTTAGTAAAAGGGTCATATGTGAATTTTTCATTTGTAGTGGTACTTTCAGGACACAATATGGTACAAGATTTGTTATGGGAGTAATTGAAAGCTATTATCCTGCAGTGATCCTAAAAACATTGCATTATTCAGTGCGAAAAAAAATAAATGTTCTATTTGGCCAAATGTATTCTAACACTCCTAATTATCTAAAAATTCAGAAATCATTAATGTGGGCGAAGAAATTCTGACTCGGAAATATAAAATCAGTAAAAAGGCTAAACGAGGTAACGCGTGGGACGAAACTGATTCAGAGGCAAAGAGGGGCAGATATTTGAGGGTTTTAAGCCTAACGAGTCTCGTTTCGGTACATGTGGGAACAACTTGGAAATTCAGAGATAGAGGAAAATAATTTTGTCGATAACTACGAAATCAAAATTTTATCCTGAACCTCCTGATCTAAATTAATGAATGGAATATTTTCCCACTCTTACAATTCGTGAGATATAATTAGGTATACTTATCAGGGTGGATTCAGCCAGAAACGCTATAAAATGTTTGAAAGGAAGTTTTTTTAATTAATGATTATCTGATATATATAATATGAGAATGTTAATATATAACAACTGAGATAAACAATTTATGAACTTTACTTGGTTACTCATATACGCATTTAATTTATATATGATACATCAATAAAAGGAAAAAGGTTGCAGGAGCATTGACCTCAACTTTTGTGTGTATTACGTAAGGATTAACTGTATTTCTAATTAAGGAAAAGTCTGTTTGCTTTTTTTGAAAATTCATCCTAATCTTGACTACAGTCATCGAAAGGAGTTCCAACTGTAAACTAGTTACGGCTATCAGTATACGGTTTGAAGGTAGTTCAAAACAATTTTGTTGGAGTAATGTTTGTTTAATCATATTTTGGATGGAAAATACTTCCACCTACATCCAATAAATCACGTTTAGATGTTTAACAAGAATTCGATTCACACAAAGAGATGATATCTTAGGTGCTTATAAACAAGAATTTTAAACTGATTTGCGAGTCAGATATAAGCGAGAAATTTCAAATAACTGATTATGGGCTCAAAGATATAAGGATTTACGTATGTAACAAGAATTTGATTCACACATAAATAGAACTGACATCTATGGTGTTCATAAACAAGAATTTCCAAATAACTTATATGGGGCTCAAAGATATAAGCGATAAATTTCTGTTAAGAAAGGATTTCTATTTTATCAACATTTGTATCACTTTAAAATTCCATCGATCAAGCTGTGAATAAGAAAAAAAAAAAAAAAAGGATTATGTGCACAAAATGTGAATATTCGCGTTGGACCATAAACCACAATACTTTAGGTAAAATCTCTCCAAACTGTGATAACTAATGAGAAGGAATATGGATTAATCTTCGTTTCTCACAAAAAGTAGTACGAGAAAATATAGACACTGCTCCAATTAATTACCATTATAACTTTCTTCCTCATCTTATACTGAATGGCAACAACTTTAAAACGAAGATTGATGGAACTCTGATTAAAATGTATTTGTCGTCTGAAGATTGTTTGGATGTTTACATTACGAAGAGCGTCATTTGTGACTTTTTTTTTTTTTTTTTTTTGTCGTGGTAATTTCAGGATAAAAAATCGTACAAGTTCTTACGGTGAAGCATCGGCTTTATGAGTAATTCAAATCTATCATAGTGGTTTGATCTTAAAAACCGCACACTTGAGAGCAAAAACACTAAATATTCAACTTCCAAAAACAGACTCTGAATTAGTTTCCGAGACATTCCCAATTGTATCTAAAACTCGGAAAAAGAATCTGGGAGGGAAAAAACTCTGAATCGGAAAAAAAAAATAGTAACAAAGCTAAATGAGGGTATGTGAGCGACGAAATTGATTCATAATGAGAGATGGTTGGTATTTGATCCTTTTAAGTTAAAAGAGTTTCGTTTCATTATAGAAGTGTAAAGAACTTGGAAATTCAGAGATGAAATTGATACTATTCTTGTCTATTTGTCGTGGTACTTTCAGGATAAAAAATATTACAAGTTCTGTTACGGTAGAAGAATCGGCTTTATTATAGTGGAATGATCCTAAAAACCGGAAACCTGAGAGCAAAAATACCAAATATTCAACTTCCATAGACTCTAAATTAGTTTCTGAGACATTCCCAATTGAGGGGGGAAAAAAAAAAAAAAGGAAAAATAGTAACGTCTAATATGAGGTTATATAAGCGATGAAATTGATTCACAATGAGAAATTGTTGGTATTTGATGCTTTTAAGTTTAATTTCGTTCATTATAGACCTGTAAACAATATGGAAATTCTGATACAAAACTGATATTTTTGTCTATCTACTTTAAAATAGCATTCTGAATCTCTTGATCAGATTTTGAAAATGGAATATTCTATGACGTCGTATATCATGATGTATCTTTTCCATGGTACAATCACCCCGAAACTCAATGAATCGTTTAAAAGGAGATTGTTTAGGTTTTGATTATCTGATATACAACTATATATGTACGGAGATATGCAATATATAAACATTATTTGTTGCCTCATATATGCATTTTTCTTAAGAATAGGTCTAAGAATGAATTTGGTTGCAGGATTCACAGTCTGCTACCAAGGCCGAACAGCCCGGGTCAACCTCCGCATGTCACCACTTCTGCGCTAACACCAACCGTCCATATTGAAAACATGCTAGGGCAGCCTCATACAGGACTGGTGTATTGGTATTAGCGGGGGTATTTTTACGCCATGTTGGCGGGTCTTCTGGTAGATCGGTAAAGCCTGATTTATTGAATTTCAAATCCTTATACTGTTCCCTGCCGCAGCCGGGATTTGAACCTGGGTCCGTTAGGACTGCAGGCCACCTCTCTACAGATTGAGCCACCGCCTCCCCCGACAAATAAACTCAGAATTGTTTAGAATACAATCTCAGTTAATTTCATATATAAGATGCCATTACAGAAGGTGAAAAATATCACATTTAGGGAGCACATAACAAGAAATCAATTCACAGTTAAAGAAAACTGATTTCTAAGGTGTTTTATAAGAAGTTTCAAGTGATGTTTGGATAACCGAAAAAAGGGAGATATTTCAAATGAGAGGATTTATGTTTTACCTCCATTAGAAACTCTTTAACTCTATGTCGAATATTAAATATTAAAAAGAAAAAATGAATATTTCCACATTATGAAGGTTCTCGTTAGATCATTAGCCACAGTGCGTTAAGAAAAATCTCAAACTGTTAAAAATTGAGGATGAATACTGATGAGCTTTTGTATCACTCAAAATTCGATACGAGAAAGTATAAATATTATACCTTACGGAGATATATAATTGATCACCATTAATAAATTAGTTCCTCCTCTCCCTGGATACTGTGAATGAAAGCTACTAATGAAGGAAGAATAAAGGAAAACCGATTGAGCTGTATTAGTGTCGTCTGAAGATTGTTTGGATTTAACCTTAGGAAAAGGGACATTTGTGACTTTCTTTCATTTGTGGGATTAAAAACTGTACAAGATTTACTTCCGCAAAAGCATCGGCATTAGGAGTAATTAGGAGTGATCCTAAATACCGCTTATATATAAGATGCCATTACAGAAGGTGAAAAAAATCACATTTAGGGAGCACATAACAAAAAATCATAAAAATTAATGCAAGAAAGTATAAGTAGAGTACCATTAAATTTTCATTTTTAACTTTATTCCTTATCTCCGTTGATATATATTGAATTACAGATTCCAAAACTTGAAGATTAAAGGATCACCTGTTAAACTGTAAAAGTGTCGTCTTAAAATTTTTGGATTTTCACTTAAGTAAAAGGGTCATCTGTGAATTTTCATTTGTAGTGGTACTTTCATAATACAATATGGTTCAAGATTTGTTACGGTAAAAGGATCGGCTTTAGGAGTAATTGAAAACTATTATGCTGCGGTGATCCTAAAACGGCATTATTGAGCGCGAAAAAACCCTAAATATTCCACTTCCACTAGTGTATTCTAACACTCCTAATTATCTTAAAACTAGGAAAACATTTCTGTGGGAGAAGAAATTCCGACTCGGAAATATAAAATCATTAAAAAGGCTAAACGAGGTAACGCTTGGGACGACACATTAATTAATGGAATATTTTCCCACTCTTAAATTCGTGATATAATTAGGCATATTTAGTGTTGATTCAACAAGAAACGCTATGAAACGTTTGAAAGGAATTTTTTTAAGTACTGATAATACGAAAATGTTATTATATAACTGAACTGAGATAATTTATAAACTTTACTTGGTTCCTCATATACGCATTTAAAATGTATATGATCAATATATAAAAGGAAAAAGGTTGCAGGAGCATTGACCTCAACATTTGTGTGTATTACATAGTTGTTGACTATTTTTAATTTAGGAAGAGAGTCTAATCGCCATTTTTTTTAATTCATGCTAAGCTTGACTACAGTGATTCAAAGAAGTTCCACCCGTAAACTAGCTACGGCTATCAGTGTACGGTTTGATTGTAGTTCAAAACTATTTTGTTAGGGTGATGTTTGCTAAATCATATTTTTGAGCGAGGGTTGATCGTATTTTTAATTTGGGAAGAGAGTCTATTCGTTTTTTTTTTTTTTTTAATTCATCCTAAGCTTGACTACAGTGATTGAAAGTTCAAACTGTAAACTAGTTACGTCTATCAGTATACGGTTTGGAGGTAGTACAAAACTATTTTGTAGTGATGTTTGCTAAATCAAATCTTTTACAGCGAAATCGATAAATATGCATCCTCCACAAATAAACTATAAATTCGTTGGGAAATACTACCACCTACATCGAATACTCTGATGACATTTCTGGAAGAAAAAAATCACATTTAGGAAATATATAACAAGAATTCGTTTCACACAAAAAGAGAGATGATATCTGAGCTGTTCATAAACAAGAATTTTAACTAATAGGCGTCAGATATAAGCAAGAAATTTCAAATAACTGGTATGGGGCTCAAAGATATAAGCATTTACGAAATATGAAACAAGAATTCGATTCACACTTAGAGAACTGACATTTGTGGTGTTCATAAACAAGAATTTTCAACTGATATGCGTCATAAATATAAGCGAGAAATTTCAAATGATTTCTATTTTATCTACATTTGTATCACTTTAAAATTCCATCGATCCAACTGATTGAATAAAAAAAAAAAAAAAGAATAATTGGACAAAGTTTGACGATTGGCTTTAGGTAAAATCTCTCCAAACTATGATAACTAGTGAGAAGGAATATGGATTAATCTTCGTCTGTCACCAAAAATAGTACGAAAAAATAGAGACACTGCTCAAATTAATTACCATTATAACTTCATTCCTCATCTTATAGTAAAATATAACTACAAAAAATTGAAGAATGAAGCAACTCTGATTAAAATTTATGTGCCGTCTGGAGATCGATTGGATGTTCACATTACAAAGAATGTCATTTGACATTTTTATTTGTCGTGGTACTTTCAGGATAAAAAATCGTACAAGTTCTGTTACGGTATAAGCATCGGCTTTATGATTAATTCAAAACTATTATAGTGGAATGACCCTCAAAACCGCATATTTGGGAGCAAAAACAGTAAATATTCAACTTCAATAAGTAGCTTCTGAGACATTCCCAATTGTATCTAAAATTCAGAAAAAGATTCTGAGAGCGAAAACCCTGTCTCGGAAAATAAAAATAGTAACGTCTAAATGAGGTTATATGAGCGACGAAATTGATTCACAATGAGAGATGGTTGGTATTTGATGCTTTTAAGTCTAAAGAGTTTCGTTTCATAATTCAGAAACAAAACTGATATTATTTTTGTCTATTTATCTACGGCTTTAAAATAGCATTCTGAATCCTCATATAAAATTTTGAAAATGGAATATGCTATCACGTTTGTGTGATGTCAATGATGTATCTTTTCCAAGGTAAAATCACCCCGAAACTCAATGAATCGTTTAAAAGAAGATTGTTTAGGTGTATATATATATATATATATATATATATATATATATATATATATATATATATATATATATATATATATATATATGAAAATGTAAACAAATTGGTGTACTGAGATATAAAATATATAAAAGTTATTTGGTTCCTCATGTACGCATTTTTCTTAAAAATTGGACTAAGAATGAATTAGGTTTCAGTACCGTCGACCTGGACAATTATGCATGTGTCGTTTTCATTATGACTGGATTTTTAATTTTGGAAGAGATAACTTTTTTTTTTCTTATTCAAGACAACACCCCAAAACTCAATGAATCGTTTAAAAGGAGACTGTCTACATACTGGTTACCTGACATGTATATATAAAAGGAAAATGTAAATAAATTGGTGTACTGAGATATAGTATATATGAACATTATTTGGTTCCTCAGGTAAGCATTTTTCTTAAAAATAGGACTAAGAATGAATTAGGCTGTAGTATCATCGAGCTGAACAGTTATGTATGTGTTGTTTTCAGGATGACTGGATTATTAATGTTTGGAAGAGATTATTGTACTTTTTTTTTTCTTACTCATAACATGACGTCAGTGATAAAAAGTTTCCAATGGAAACTAGTAACGGCCGATGGAATACGACTGGGAGAAAGTAGTTCAAGACTATTTTACTGGAGTGATGGCTGTATATGCATATATTTTTGAAATCGATCTTCCAAAACTGTACTCAAAATTGCTTGGAAAACAAACCCATTTACTTCAAATACTCTGATGATAAATCTGAAGGTGAAAAATATCACAATTAGGAAATATATAACAAGAAATTTATTAAAACTTTAAGACAGCAGATATCTGAGGTTTTAAATATTGTTTAAATTGATGTGAACGTCCACAAATGTTCTAAAAATTGGTTAGAACACACTCAGTTACATCCAAAAATAAGAAGACACTGCTGAAGGTGAAAAAGAAAAATCACATTTAGGTAGAACTTAAGAAATCAATTCATAGGTAAAGAGAGCTGATATCTGACGATTTCAAGTGATTTTTGTTTAACCGGAACAAGTGAGATATTTCAAATGAGAAAATTTCTATTTTATCTGCATTAGTACCATTTTAAAACTATATAGAGGCCCATGATTGAATGTAAAATAAAATGAATATTTCCATATCATGAAGGTTCACGTTAGATCATTAGCCACAATTCCTTAAGTAAAATCTCTAAACTGTTAAAAATTGAGGGTGAATACCGATGACGTGTCACTCAAAATTTATTACGAGAAAGTATTAATGCTATACTAATACGGAGATATATAATTCATCATTAATATATTAAATCCCCCTCTCCCTAGGTGCAGTGAATGAAAATAAATGAAGAATATAGGAAAACCGATTGAACTGTATTGTTGTGGTATGGAGATTGTTTGGATTTAACCTTAGGAAACGGGTCATGTGTGACTTTTTTTCATTTGTAGGATAAAAAAATTGTACAAGCTTTAATACCGTAAAAGCATCGGCATTTGGAGTAATTCAAAACTATTGTACCGGAGTGATGCTAAAAACCGCTTAATTAGGGCAAAAAAAAATCGTAAATATTCAAGTTCCGTAAATATACTGACAAAAAGTTCAGAAACAATGCCAACTGTGTATAAAATTTCAAAAAAAAATCTGAGGGTAAAAAAAAATTCTACCCGGAGAAAACAGGAAAAATGAGGTAACACGTGCGATGAAATTGATTCACAGGTAATGAAGGCCGGAATTTGAGTGTTTAAGCCTAAGTAGTTTAGTTTCTTTATAGATGAGTAGACTACTTGCAAATTTAGAGATAAAAAGCATATTATGTTTATCTGTATAACTATGGCTTTAAATTCGCATTTTGAATGATGGGATCGTTAAAAAAATAAAAAACTATAATGTTTCGTGTGATATCATTATGCATACTTACCCTGGTGAAATCACCTCGAAAGTCAATAAATTGTTTAAAGGGAAATTCTTTAGGGATTGATTATATGAGATTATAGGAAAAAGTAAATAGGTAAGTGTTCTGAGACATACTTTTTGCAAACATTATTGGGTTCCTCATATACTTTTTTTTTTTTTAAATCATGATACCTTAAAAAAGAATCAGGCTGCAGTACCATCGACCTTAACTGTTGTGTATGTCGTGTTCAGGCTTTCTGGATTCTTAATTTTGGAAGAGAGACTGATTCCTTTTCTTTTCTTTTTTTAGTTCATCTTATCTGTGACGACAAAGATAAAATGGAGTTATTGTTAACTAGGTACCGATGATGGTATACGATGAGGTGTAGTTCAAAACTATTTTATCAGAGACATGTTTGTATAAATTTACTTTTAATGTGAATCGCTGAATGTGGATCTTCAACAAATAAATCAAAACTTCTCGGCAAATATCCACAATTACTTGCTATACTAAAATGAAATCTGAAGGTTAAAAAAAATCACATTTAGGAATCATATAACAAGAAATCGATTCATAATTAATCGAGCTAACACCTGAGATGTTTTAGATCAAGAATTTTAAAATGATGTGGGGTTCACCGAACATAGCGAGAAATTTCAGATAAAATAGAATTTCTTCTTTATCCGTTTTGAATCGAACCTTCTGATTGAGTAAGAAAAAAAAAAAATGTTTGCATATCATGAACTTCGCTTTTGACCATAAGACATGTAAAATCTCTCAATACTGTGATAACTCATGAGAAGGAGTAATGATGAGCTCTTGTTTATCACAAAAATTAATCCGAGATAGTATAAATTGTATACTAATACCGAGATATAAAATAAATTATCATTTTTAACTTTTTTCCTTATCTTCGTAGATAAATATTGAATAACAGCTTCCAAAACGTGGAGATTAAAGGAACACCGTTTAAACTGTATTAGTCATCTTAATTTTTTTGGATTTTTACTTTAGTAAATGGATCATGTGTGACTTTTTCATTTGTAGTGGTACTTTCAGGATATAATATAGTATAAGATTTGTCATGGTAAAAGAATCAGCAATAGGAGTATTTGAAAACCATAATCCTGCAATGGTTCTGAAAAATGCATTATTGAGGCGAAAAAAAACTAAATATTCCACTTCCACAAATGTATTGTAACGCTTCTAATTATCTAAAAATTCAGAAAACATTTCTGTGGGCGAAGAAATCCCGACTCGGAAATATAAAATCAGTAACAAGGCTTGAGACAAAACTAATTCACAGGTACAGAGGGGGGGGGGGAGCATTTGAAGGTTTTAAGCCTAACGAATTGCGTTTCGTTGCATGTAGGAACAACTTGGAAATTCAGAGATGACAAAAAATAATTTTGTTAACCTCGGATTCAAAATAACATGCTGAACATCCTGATCAAAATTAATGAATGGAATAATTTCCCACTGTCCTTTCGTGCTATCGCATACTTACCAGGGTGAATTCACCCCGAAACGCTATTAAACGTTTCAAAGGATGTTGTTTTGGTACTGATTATCTGATATATATAAAACAAAAAAGTTAATATATAGATGAACTGAGATACACAATTTATAAACTTTACTTGGTACCTCGTATTCGCATTCAACGTATATTATTCGTGTAAAAAAAGAAAAAGTTGCAGGAGCATTGACCTCAACTGTTCGCTTTTTTGAAAATTCATCTTAAGCTTGACTACAGTGACTGAAAGGAGTGCCAATTGTAAACTAATAACTGCTATCAGTGTACGATTTGAAGGTAGTTCAAAACTATTTCGTTGGAGTGATGTTTGTTTAATCATATTTTTGGGCGAGATCGATCAATATGTATCCTCCACAAATGAAAAATTGGTTGGGAAATACTTCCACCAACAAATAATCAGATCACACTTCTGGATGAAAAAAATCACATTTTGGAAATATATAATAAGAATTCGATTCACACAAAAAGAGCTAATATCTGAGATGCTTCATAAATAAGATTTTTCAACTGATATGCGAGTCAGAGATAAGCGAGAAACTTCAAATTACTGAATTGGGCTCAAAGATATAAGCATTTACAAAATATATAACATGAATTCGATTCACACATACACAGAACCGACTTCTGTGGTGTTCATAAACAAGAATTTTTAACTGATATGCGTCATAAGAATAGGCGAGAAATTTAAAAAAAACTATGGGATTCAAAGATATGAGCGATAAATATCGAATAAGAAAGGATTTCTATTTTATCTACACTTGTATCACTTTAAAATTCCATCGATCAAACTGATTCAATGTAAAAAAAAAAAAAAAAAAAGGAGGAAAAATATGTGCACACGGTTTGAAGATACGCGTTGGACCATAAGCCACTATGCTTTAGGTAAAATTTATCGAAACTATGATAACTACTGAGAAGGAATATGGATTAATCTTCGTCTCAAAAATTAGTACGATAAAATATAGACACTGCTCCAATTAATTACCATTATAATTTTATTCTTCATCTTATAGTGAAGAACAGCTACTAAAAAATGAAGATTCAAGGGTCTGATTAAAATTTATGTGTCGTCTGGAGATTGTTTAGATGTTTACATTACGAAGAGTGTCATTTGTAGCATTTTTATTTGTCGTAGTGCTTTCAGGATAAAAAATAGTATAAGTTCTGTTACGGTAGAAGCATCTGCTTTATAACCAATTCAAAACTACTATAGTGGAATTTCCTAGAAACCGCATACTTGAGAGCAAAAACACTAAATACTCAAATTCCATAAATAGACTTTAAATTAGTCTCTGGAACATTCCCAATTGTACCTAAAAAAAAAAAAAAAGATTCTGAAAAGGAAAAAAAAATCTGACGGAAAAAATAATAGTAACAAGTCTAAATGAGGTTATATGAGCGACGAAATTGACTTACAGTGAGAGATGGCTGTATTTAATGCTTTTAATTCTAAAGAGTTTCATTTCATTATGGACGTGTAAGCGACTTGGAAATTCAGAAATAAAACTATTATTTTTGTCTACTTATTACAGCTTTAAAATAGCATTCTGGATTTCCTGATCTAATTTTGAAAATGGAATATGCTTTGACGATTCGTTTGATATCATGATGTATCTTTTCCAAGGTAAAATCACCTTCAAACTCAATGAATCATTTAAAAGGAGGTAGTTTTGATACTTATCTGAAATATATAAAAGGAAAAAGTAAACACATTGGTTTACTGATATATACAATATATATACATTATTTTATTCCTCATATACGTTATTTTTCTTCTTCGGAATAAGTCTACGAATAAAATAGGTGGCAGTAGCTTCGACATGAACAGTTATGTATGTGTCGTTTTCCGGGTGACTACATTTTTAATTTTCGAAGTGATTTGTATTTTTTTTTTTTCTTAATTATCTAAACCATATCAGTGATAAAATGGTGTTGAAAATGGGAACTACTGATGGGTGAGGGAAAATGATTGGGGGTTGTTCAAAACTATTTTACAGCAGTAATGGTTGTATATACATATTTTTGTAAGAAATAGATAAGTATTTATCATCCACAATTATTCTCAAAATTGCATGGAAAACCCAGAGAGTCATTTCCAGTACTCCGGTGACTTTTCTAAAGGTTAAAAAAAAATCACAGGAAAAATATAACGAAATAATTTCACACACTGACAGCTAACATCCTAGGTATTTAAGAATTTGAAGTTTCAATTGACGTTGGAGCCAATGAAGCATGAAATAAGTTTAGAATTAGAAAGGATTTCTTTTATGCAATCTGTAGTAGCACTTGCATCGAACCTACGGATTGTTAAAAAAAAAAAAAAAAAAAAATCATGTTATTAATTTTCGTGTTAAACCATGTCATATTATCTTACGTATAATATTTCAGTTCTCTGACAACTCGTGAGAAGGAGTATTGATGAGCATTTGTCACAAAAATTATGAGAATATATGAATATTATGTCAATCTTGGCATATATAATTAAATATCAATTTATTACTACTATCCCTAATCAAAAATAGACTGACAGCTTCCAAAAATGAGAGAATGATCACCGCCTGAATATTATTAAGGTCATCTGGAGATTGTTTCGATTTAACGTTTGAAAAATGGTCATTTGTGACGTTTTTCATTTGTAGTTGTACTTCCAGGATAAAAAACGGTACACCCGGCAACAGTTCCGCCTGGGCCCCCCAGTATCGAGATATAGTAGATGTGGCAGAAGTGTGTGTTCGTTTGTACATGCTCGAAAAATGTTCGGATCGTCAACTCTCTCACTCTATTGTGAGCGTGATTCGGCCTTTGTCAGCAGTTTTAATTAAAAGACAAATCCTCTTTAATCTGTGCTGATAATGCTTTATACTGATTACTTAATGACCTGAGAGAGAGAGAGGGAGGGGGGGGAAGTTATGGAGGATATCCAATCATCGTGGAATATATTGTAACGGGTAGCAATGCAACAATTTCATTTTTTTTTATTGTTTTTAGGAATACAAAGTGTCAGTAAACTGAAACGATCCACAATAATGACTGGGAAAACTATTATCATGTCCAATACAAACAACCTAGCTCTTCGTCCCCCACAACTCCGACCCACTTACCGTCCTAACCTCCTGTCTCTCCCCCGTAACCACACACCACCATCTATGGAGTGAACTCAAAGGCCGAAACACGTTCACAATGGAGTGAGATAGTTGACGATCCGAACATTTTTCGAGCATGTACAGACGAACAAACACACACACTTCTGCCACATCTACTATATTTCGCTACTGGGGGGCCCAGGCGGAACTGTTGCCGGGTGTACAAGAGTTATTACGGTAGGAGCATCGGCAATAATACTATTTCAGAACCGCTTGAGGGCGAAAAAATCCTAAATATTAAACCTCAACAAATATTTTTAAAAAAAATTTAGAAAGTAAAAACTGCGTCCAGAATTGAGCAAAAAAAATCTGAGGGTGGAAAGAATTTTGACCCGGAAAAACAAAATAGTAACAAGACTAAATGATGTAACACGTTGGATGAATTTGATTCACAGCTAAAGAAGGCCGGAATTCGATGGTTTTAAGCCTAAATAATTTCATTATAGATTTGTAAACTCGAAATATCATAGATAGGTCAGATATTATTTTCATCTGTATAACTAAGGCATTTTGGACCATCAAATCAAATTTTTAAAAATTGAATATTTTCCCACTATGATGTCTCGTTTGATATAATTATGCATACTTGCCATGGTGTAATCATCCCGAAAGGCAATAAATCAATTAAAGGGAAATAGTTTAGGTATTGAGTATATGATATACATTACAGGGAAGGGTAAATACATAAAGGTACTAAGCCATATTAATTATAAACATTCTTTGGTTCCTCACATGCCCATTTTTTTTTTTTTTTTTTTAATCAGGTTGCATTAGCATCGACCTAAACAGTTGTGTATGTCGTGTTCACGTTGAGTGGACTTTAAATTTTTGGAAGTTTTTTTTTTTTTTAGTATCATCTTAACCATGACGGCAATGACAAAAAAGTTCCCGTTATAAACTAGGCACGGCTGACAATTTACGATTGGTGAGAGAACAAAACTATTTTGCTGGAGAGATGGTCCTATAAATATATTTTGGATTGAAATCGCTAAATGTGCATCATGAAATTTACCAAAAACTGCATGGAAAAATATCCAATTACTGTACTTGAAATAAACAAATGACATCTGATGGATAAAAAATCACATTCAGGAAATATTTAACAAAATGTCGATTCACACATTAATAGAGCTGAGCTAATACCTGAGGTGTTTTAGATCAAGAATTTTCAATTGGTCATAGATCCGAGCGAGAAATTTCGAATAAAATAGAATTTCTTTTTTATCTGCTGTAGTAGCACTTGCATCGAACTTGCTGAATGAATGTTAAAAAAAAAAAAAAAAAGGATCTTTACTTACCATTAACCTTCGCCTTAGATCATAAACCACATTGGCTATCTCTCAATACTGTGATAATTAATGGGAAGGAAAATTTATGAATTCATGTCTCCCCAAAAAATTATTTCCAGAAAATTTAAATGGTATAATAATACCGAGATAATTATAATTTTTTAAACTTTCTTCATTACCTCCGTAGATATTTAGTGACTGACAGGTCCCGAAACGAGAACATTGAAGAAACACCGATTTAACTATATTAGTGTCGTCTGGAGATTTTTTGATTTTTACTTTAGTAAAAGTGTCATATGACTTTTTTAATTTGTAGAGGTACTCTAAGGATAAAAAATGGTACAAATTTTTTTTTCGGTAGAAGCAATTGAAAACTATTATACTGTGAGCACCAAAACCAGGCTATTGAGGGCAAAAAACTCTAAATCTTCCACCTCCACAAATGCACTTTAAATTATTTTCAAAACTCCTAATTATCAAAAAATTCAGAAACCATTACTTGATGCGAAGAAATGCCATCTCGTAAAAATAAAAGCACTTCCAATGCTAAATGAGATAACTAGAGTAAATGAGGTAAAAAGTACAATGAAATTGACTCAGGTAAAGAAGGCCCGAATTTGAGGGTTTAATTTGAGGGGTTTCGCTTCATTACAGATTTTATGACAACTTGAAAATTGACAGATAAAAAGGATATAATTTTTGTCTGTAACTACGGCTTTAAAATCGCATTTTGAACCATAGGATCAAATTAAAGAAAAAAAAAATGTTTTCTCACTCTGAAGGCTCGTGTGATATCACCCTGAAAGCAATAAATCGTTTAAAAAGGGATTTTTTTTTAAATTGAATATCTGATATAGATTATAGGAAAAAGTAAATACGTAAGTGTACTGAGACATACTATTTGCAAACATTATTGGGTTCCTCATTTAAGCTTTTTTTTTTTTTTTTTTTTTGACCATGATACTTTAAAAAAGAATCAGGGAGCAGAAACATCGACTTGAACAGTTCTGTATGTCGTGTTCAGGCTTTCTGTATTCTTAATTTTGGAAGAGATTTTTTTTTTCTTTTTTTTTTCATTTTAACTGATCGAATACGATGATGTATAGTTCAAAATTATTTAACTGGAGAGATGTTTGTATAAACTTCTAATGGAAAAAGCTATACGTGCAACTTCAACAAATTTACCAAAACTACTTGGAAAACACTACCAATTTCTTGCAATACTTAAATGACATCTGAGGGTTTAAACAATCACATTTAGGGAACATATAACAAGAAATTCATAATTAATAGAGCTATCTGAGGTTTTTCAGATCAAGAATTATTAAATGATGTGGAGCTCACGGAAGCAAACGAGAAATTTCGAATAAAATAGGATTTCTTTTTTATCTGTTGTAGTAGCACTGGAACCGAACCTTCTGATTGAATGTAAAAAAAAAAAAAACTTTGCATACCATGAACTTTCGCCATTGGTAAAATCTATCAGTAATGTGATAACTTGTGAGGAGTATTGATGAGCTCTTGTTTTTCACAAAAATTAATGCGAGAAAGTACAAATAGTATACCAATACCGAGATATATAATAAATTATTATTTTTAACTTTTTTCCTTATCTCCGTAGAAATATATTGAATGACAACTTCCAAAACGTGAATATAAAAGAAACATGGGTTAAACTGTATTAGTGTCGTCTTAATTTTTTGGATTTTTACTTTAGTAAAAGGGTCATATTTTGCTTTTTAAATTTGTAGTGGTACAGTCGTCAGCACAAATTCGCTGCAAGCCCGCTCGTGTGATGTGGGTCGTTTTGTCTGGCAACGGTGTATGGGAACTAGTTGCCACACAGGTTTTTATACGCTTTAAAGACGTGTTTGTAAGAATTAGTATCATAAATCACCCATAATACAAAATTCTCTATATCTGATAAGCGTAAAAATGTGCAAAAGACGACAGATGAATGCTGTCGAATCGTGAAACTCCTGTTCTCTCCCTCGTATCCATCCCTTGTCCCTCCCCACCCTCCCCTCCTCCTTCCCTCTCCCGCTATCCTTCATCTCCACTCCTCTCTCTCTCCGCCCTGTTTACCTTATATCACCCACAACGCTAATCTACGTAATAAACCGCATTCTTCTCTATTTCTTGTCTATTCCTGTAACCTTTTTGCTCCTCAACATTCGAGAGTTTCATGCCATGCAACAGTCTCTTTCTCCCACTCGTTACTCCACACATGATGCAGCAGTTCGAAACTTTAATGTTTCTGATACTGCTTCGTGATTCAGTGAACAGCATGAGGAGAATGGGAACATTTTCCTAGGGGAGAGAGAGGGCGAGAAGTAGGAGGAGTGGGCACAAATGTTTGTTTAATTTCGCCTAATGACATAATAGGCACAGACTTCCAGGCTCACTTAAACAATTACTAACAGGGAATACATCACAAGAACGAGACCTCAATGTTCCTGTATCTTCCGGCTGTTGGTAGTGACAAAGGGTGGAGAACAGAAAGACAACTGGAGAGGAGTGGGACGGAGACAAGGAGGGTAAGAATGGGACTAGAACAGGAAGGAATATTGATAATAAACCTTGGATATAGTTGATGGTACTGCAAGCAACTGGGAATAAGGCAGACTGGGTTTAGAAAACAGTCAAGAGAGAATTGCGATGCGCCAGTCGGGTTAGTGCCGTGGATAAATGAATAAAGGTAGAGAGGGTGGGGAGAGGAGACAGTGGAGAGGCATGAAAGTGAGTAGGGGGTAGGAGGGAGAGGGAGGGGTGGAGGGGACATTAGGAGGAGTAAGGGTGGAGAGACGGGAAGAGAGGTTACACACTGTTATAATGAAGAATACCAGAGTATTACTCTCATACGTCGTTCCATAATTGTCAACTCTTGCAGTTTTTTTACGCTAATCATTTACGGTATACAGAGAATTGTACTCTAGACAGTCTCTAGCACCACTTTTGAAAAACACATCGTTAAAGTGTATAAAAGTGTATGTGGCAACTCATCCCTTTACACTGTTGCCAGAGAGAAGGACTCGCATCACAAGAAGATATGCAGCGAATTTATGCTGACGACTGTACTTTCAGGATAAAATGTGGCACAAGATTTGTTACGGTAAAAGCCTTGGCTTTAGGATTAATTGAAAATTATTATCCTGCAGTGATACCAGGGTGAATTCACCCCGAAACGCTATAAATCGCTTGAAAGCAAGTTGTTTTGGTACTGATTATCTGATATATATATTATACGAGGATTTTAATATATAGATGAACTGAGATACACAAGTTATTAACTTTGCTTGTTTCCTCATATATGCATTCAACTTGTATATGATACGTGTATAAATGGATAAAGGTTTCAGAAGCATTGACCTCACCTGTTGTGTATTTTGCGTAGGGGTTGTCTAAATTTTTAATTTAGGAAGGGAGTATATTCTCTTTTTTGAAAATTCATCCTAAGTTTGACTACAGTGATTGAAAGGAGTGACAATTGTGAACTAGTTACGGCTGTCAGTATACGATTTGGAGGTAGTTCAAAACTATTTTCTTGGATTGATGTATGTTTATTAATATTTTTGGGCGAGATCGATCAATATGAATCCTACACAAATAAACTCATAATTGGTTGGGAAATACTTCCACCTACATCCAATACTCAGATTATACTGGAGTGATCCTGAAAAGCCCATTATTGAGGGCGAAAAAAATCAAAATAATCCACTTCCACAATTTGGAAAACATTCGTAATTATCGAAAAATTCAAAAAACATTCATGAGGGCAAAAAAATTGACTCGGAAAAAAAAATAAAATAATAACAAGGCTAAATAAGGAAACGCTTGGGACGAAAGAAGAAGGGCATTTGAGGGTTTAAGCAGAAAGAGTTTCGTTTCGCTGGAAACTTGTAAACAACTGTGAAATTCAGTGATAAATCGTGTATTATTTTTGTCTCTATAGCGACGGATTTAAAGTAGCATCTTGATATCGCACGAAGGGTCTTAGTGGGAAAATATTCAATTTTTTAAAATTTGCCAGGAGGTTCATTATGCATATTTACCACGGTGAAATCGACCGGAAAAGCTATAAATCGTTTGAAAGAAAACTAGGTATTGATTACCTGATATATGTAATACGAAAAGTAAATACATAGCTGAACTGTGCTATACAATTTATTAACTTTACTTCGTTGCTTGTATATGCATTAAACTTGTACTATTCTGGTCAGGAGTTCTTAGCCACCCTCGTCCAGCCAACCCGTGTATGTGGCTGCGTCATATTCACGAGCACAGAAATTGCCTTCGATGCATTTCTGTCGAAAAATATCCCTTCAGCTTTGGGCTTGTACTAATGGATAAAGCAATAATAATATTTACTTTGAAGGTTTGACTGATAAGAATATATCATACTAATTATCTAATACCTTGTTTCTCGTATAGAGCCAAGCAAGTGTCAAATATGTATATTTGGTTCCACTCCACGACTTCCTGTAGGTTTGAACCTGCGAACACAGAGTGAACAAGTTCGAAGCATTCATTTGTTACCAGGAGGGAGAGAGAGAGAGAGAGAGAGAGAGAGAGAGAGAGAGAGAGAGAGAGAAAGCGTGTATGGTGGGCGCCTGTGAATTTTGGAATGAGGTGGAGGCAGACTGGCGCAGGGAAATGCAGCAGATGAGAAACCCTGATTCGTGTGATCCATTGGAAACAGGCCACAGTGTGACTATTTCTTCCATCGGTCACTAGAACTTGCCTTGTTTTGTGATATATATTTTTTCTTTTTAGGATTGCTTTCGTTGGAATAATGAATTAGGAGATAAAGCATATTGATTTAACAAAAAGCTGTGCTTAAGATAGTAATTTGCCTCTCTGTCCAGAGAGAGATATCCAGTTAATGAGATAAATACTCATGAGTTTGCCAAAAATCTCCAGGTGCCAACCACTAGAGAGAGAAAAAAAAATGCGAACAAGGCATTTAACAGAAGTTTCGTGGCCTGCCTAATTATTTGACAGTCAACTGGCGTTACCCAGAATAAAACCCATCTTTCATTTTGTCCGGCGAGACGTTATCCTGGGATAAATAAACTCCTTCGTCATTAGCCAAAGGAAAAATTCTCTGTTTAGCTCGAGCAACATATTTACTCATATCGCATAAAATCATGTGTATGTAGTCGGAATGAAGCCCCTTATCTACGGCCTGGCAAACTCCCTGTAAAGAGTACCCGGTACTATTTCTGCCGACAGACTGAGTTAAGCGGTGAGACATCTTTCGTGTAAGGAAATCCACCCCACCTCTGTGTGTGTGTGTGTGTGTGTGTGTGTGTGTGTGTGTGTGTGTGTGTGTGTGTGTGTGTGTGTGTGTGTGTGTGTGTGTGTTGAATTGCGAGTCATCTGACTTGTGGTGCATGGTATGCTGGTTGGTAGGTTGGTGACTGGGTGGGTGGATTGGTTAGTGTAGGCTGGTTGTTTCACAGGCGGATTAGGTGGAGTGGGTGGGCGAAAGGGAGGGAAAGAGTTGTTGGGCTGGTTAAGTGGGGTGGAGTGGGGTTCGTGCATTGTTTAAATGGGGTGGGTGGTGGGGCTACCTGTAGGACAAGGCAAGAGACGGGTTTGTGTCGTCCTACTCTTGAGACATACTGTATTGAGTAAGGTTGTATGTGCATTGATGGGTGGGTGTGTAGATGGATGGACGGATTGTGGGAAAACAGGCCACTGCGGTTAGGTGATCTGAATTAATGTCCGAGTTGGGAATATCGTTGCACAGGGGATATTATTATGGAATCATGCTGAAGTAGATATATATATCCAGTGGGTTACAGCAGGTCCACCGTGAAATACGTCTGTTGGTTAAGAGGTGTGTGTTTGTACTGCATGCATCAGTGGGTGATATAACCACGTCGAATAACAGGTTTATGGGGAATATAGGTTCATTGCGAAAAATACATCCATGGGTATACGTCCATGTAGGAAACCTGCATCCATGGAGAGATTCAAGGTCGACGGAGAAATTGGTCCGTGGGGAGAAAATACATCAATGGGGAAAATTAGTTCGTGGGAAAATAGGTTACGTAGAAAAGTAGGCGCCTTTGAAAAAAAAAAAAAAAAAAAAATCAAGGAAAATAGTTCCATGGGGGATTGTGCTCCGAGTGGCGAAAATGTCAATTGATAAAAATATTCATGGGGTGAAAATAGGTTCATAGGGGCATACACCTACTGTAAACATACATGGAGATATTTACAATAAATGGGACTTAAAATATCCAACTTTTAACAGCGATCGTTGCCTGAAATTAGGCTTACCACTGCACACCTTGGACCAAACAACTATTAGCCAGACCCTATTATCAATTTGTCATCCAGTTATTATTTTCATAATTTACCTTCATTTAGTCATTTACGCATAGAAATCCAACCGAAACGAAAGGAAAAATCCCTGTTTAACTGTTTTGAGCACCTCATTTCTCCACCTCATTCCTCTAAAATTCACGGGCTCCCGCAACTCTCTCTCTCTCTCTCTCTCTCTCTCTCTCTCTCTCTCTCTCTCTCTCTCTCTCTCTCTCTCCTGGTAACAAACGAATGCTTCGAACTTGTTCATTCTGTGTTCGCAGGTTCAAACCTACAGGAAGTCGTGGAGTGGAACCAAATATATATATTTGTCACTTGCTTGGCTCTATACGAGAAACAAGTTATTAAATAATCAGTATGATATAATCGTGTTATCAAAGACAAACTTTCAAAGTAAATATTACTATTGCTTTATCCATTAGTAAGAGCCCAAAGCTGAAGGGATATTTTTCGAGAGAAATGCATCGAAGGCAACGTCTGTGCCCGTGAATGCGACCCTGCCACATACACGGGTTGGCTGGACGAGGGTGGCTAAGAACTCCTGGCCGCAATAGTACATGATCCCTCAAAAAAGAAAAAAAAAAAAAAAAAGGTTGCAGTAGCATCGACCTCGACTGTTGTGTATATCGCCTGGGGGTTGACTGTATTTTTAATTTAGGAAGAGAGTCTAGGCTATTCCTTTTTTTTTTTTTTAATTCATCTTAACCATGTGCCAATTGTGAACTAGTTACGGCTGACAGTATATGACTTGGGGGTAGTTCAAAACATTTTTTAATGGAGTGATGGCTGTATAAACATATTTCTGAGCCGATACATATGCATCGTCCACAAATGTACTCAAAGTTGCATGGAAAACACGCAGGTACTTCCAATATTCAGATGACTCTTCTGAGGGTACATAAATCACCTTTTGGAAGCATATAACAAGAAATCGATTTACACGTTGACAGCTGACATCTGTAGTTTTTAAGTTTTAATTAATATGGGTGTCACCAAAACAAACGAGAAATTTCGAATTAGAAAGGATTTCTTTTTTTATCTGCTGTAGTAGCTCTTCCATCAAACCTCCTGATTGAATGTTAAAAAAAAAAAATTTGCACATTATGAAGGTTCGCGTAAGATCATAAACACCACATCTCTCAATACTGTGATAACTAGTGAGAAGGAAGACTGATGAGCTTTTGTCTCACAAAAATTAATACGAGAAAGTATAAATCCTATACCAATACCGAGATATGTTTTTATTTTATTTTATTTTTTTTTACATGTCCGACTCTGGGCCTATTTCTCGGGGGAAATGACCTATCCTATGACCCAGTAGTCCTGCTACACCTCCACATGTGACCGCTTCGGCGCTAACACCCACCATCCATATTGAAAACATGCTAGGGCTGTCTCATACAGGACCGGTGAATTGGTATTTAGCGGGAGTATTTTTACGACATATCGGCGAGTTATCTGGTAGATCAGGAAACTCTGCTTTTTAGGATATTCAAATCCTTAAACTGTTCCCTGCCGCAGCCGGGATTCGATCGTAGGTCCATTAGGACCGCAGGCCGCCTCTCTACCGATTCAGCCACCGCCTCCCCCCAAATAAATAAATACTATTTATAATTTATTACTATCTATAATTCATTCTTCCTTTCATTGATATATAGTGGATGATAGCTACTATAAAACGAAGATTGAAGGAACACCTGTTGAACTGTATTACTGTCGTTTGGAGACTGGATTTTCACGTTAGGAAATGCGTCTTTTGTGACTTTTTTAATTTCTCGTCGTGCTTTCAGGATAAAAAATTGTACGATTTTTTTTTTTTTAACGGTCAAAGCATCGGTTTTAGGAGTTATTCAAAATTATTTTACTGGGGTGGTAGTAAAAACAGCACAAATGAGGGCGAACAACATTAAATATTCAACTTCCACAAATGTACTCTAAATTAGTTGGGAAACATACTCAACTATCTAAAATTCAGAAAAATTTCCGAGGATGAAAAAATTACGACGCGGAAAAATAAAATCAGTAACAAGGTTAAATGAGGTAACACGTGGGATGAAATTGATTCACAAGAAACGAAGGCTGGCATTTGTAGGTTTGAAGCTTAAAGTGTTTCGTTTCATCAGAGACTTGTAAAGAACTTGGAAATTCATAGATAAAACGGATATTATTTTCATATGTATAACTAGGGCTTTAAAATCGTATTTTGAACCTCCTGATGAAATTTAGAAATAGAATATTTTCCTACTATGGCCATTCATGTTATCAATAGACATATTTACCATGGTGAAATCACCCCGAAAAGCAATAAATTATTTAGAAGGAAATTGTGTAGGTATTAATTATCTGATATATATCACAGGAAAAACTAAGTACATCGGTGTATTGGGATATACAATTTATAAACATTATTTTTTTTAATATAAGCGTTTTTCTTGTTCATAATAGGTCTAAAAAACAAACAGGTTCCAGGTGCAACGACCTGAACTGTTATGTGTGTCGTGTAGAGGTTGACTGGGTTTTTAAAATACGGAGGGAATTGATTACCTTTTTTTTCTTTTTTTTTTAATTCATCTTTATCATGACTTTAATGATAAAAAGGGGTGCCAATTGAGAACTAGTCACAGATGAAAGTATACGGTTGGGTGTTCTTCAAAATTATAATATTGGTATGATAGATATACAAACATAGTTTTGGGATACTCGTAAATCGCTAATTATGCATCTTCCACAAATTACGAAATGGAAAGGATTTCATTTTTATCTGCAGCAGTAGCCTCCTGCTTGAATGCATACTATAAAGGTTCGCGTTAGGCTATTAGTCACATTGCCTTAAGTAAAATTTCTCAAAACTGTGATAAATAATGAGAATGAACACTGATGAGCTTTTGTTTCACTCAAAAATTAACACGAGAAAGTATAAATACTATACCAATACGGAGATATATAATTAATCGCCATTAATTACTTATCCTCCTCTCCGTAGATGTACAGTAAATGAAGGCTATTAAAAAAGGAGGATTGAAAGAACACCGATTAAATTTTATTGGCCTCGTCTAACGAATGTTTGGATTTTTACGTTAGGAAAAGGAACATTTGTAACTTATCATTTGAAGTGGTACTTTCAGATAAAAATGTCCAAGGTTTGTTACTGTAAAAGCATCGGCTTTAGGAACAATTCAAAACTATTAAAATGGAGTGATCCTAAAAACCTCAATTGAGGGCGAAAAAAAAAACACTATATATTCAACCTCTACACATGTGCTCGAAATTAGTTGGAAACATACCCAGCTCTATCAAAAGTTCAGAAAACATCTGATGAAAAAATTTTAACTAGGACAAATATTATAAGTAGCAAGGCTAAATGAGGTAACGTGGTTTGATAATGATTCACAGGTATAGAAGGCTGCCATTTGTTGGTTTTAATCCCAAAGAGTTTCATTAGAGATGTGTAAACAACTTGCAATTTCAGAGATAAAACGGATTTTATTTTTTCTGTATTTTGAACCACCTGATCACATTTTAAAAATTGAATATTTTCCCAGTATGACATTTTATGTGATATCATTATGCATATTGACCATGGTGAAAACATCAAAAGGTAATAAATCGTTTAAAAGGAAATTGTTTAGGATATATGTATATTAGGAAAAAGTAAATACATAGCTGTAGTAAGGTATACAATTTATAAACATTATTTATTTCCTCATAAACGCATTTTTCTTGTTTACGTAGGGTAAAAAAAAAAAAAAAAAAAAAAGGTTCCAGGAGCATCGACATGAACTGTTATGTATGTCGTGCTGAGGTTGACTGGAAGATTTTTTTTTTTTTCATCTTAACCATGACTTCAGGACCGCCAATTTTGAACTATTTACGGCTGATAGTATGGGATTTGGGGGTAGTTCAAAACAGTTTTACTGGAGTGATGGCATAATCGCTACATATGAATCTTCCACAAATGTGCTCACGATTGGTTCTGAAATACCCAATTTCTTCCAAAACTGATGATACTTCTGTGGGTGAAAAAAATCACATTTTGGAAACATACAAGAAATCGATTCACACAAAGGGAGTTGACATCGGAGGTGTTCATAATAAAGAAACTTCAATTGATATGGGAGTCACCGAAATAAGGGAGAAATTGCGAGTAAGAAAGTATTTCTTTTTTATCTGCAGTAGTAGCACTTTAAAATTCCACTGATCCTCCTGATTGAATGTAAAAAAAAAAAAAAAAAAAAAAAACGTTCACTTTATGAAGGTCCGCTTTAGATCATGAGCCACATTGCCCTAAGTAAAATCTCTAAGAAATGTGATAAATAGTGAGAAGGAATATTGATAAGCTTCTGTCTCTCACAAATATTAATACGAGAAAGTATTAATACTGCCCCAGTACCGAGATATATAATTAAATACCATTATAAATGGTAAAGGCAATTAGATGATTAAATGGAAATTGTTTAGGTATTGATTATCTCATATATATATATATATATATATATATATATATATATATATATATATATATATATATATATATATATATATATATATATATATATATATATATATATATATAAATGGAAAAGTAAAAACATCCGTAGTGAGATATACAACTTATAAACAATATTCATTTCCTCATATACGCATTTTTCTTGTTCATGATGACTAAAAAAACAAAAAATCAGGTTGCAGTAGCATCGACCTGGACTGTTATGTATGTTATGTTGAGGTTGACTGGATATTTAAAATTGGAAGAGTATCATTTTTTTCATGACTTCCGCGATTAAAAGGAGTGCCAATTGTTAACTAGGTACGGTTGATAGCGTACGACTTGCGGGTGGTTCAAAATTATTCTACTGGAGTGATGGCTTTATAAACATATTTTTGGGCACATGTACTCAAAAATGGTTGGGAAACAAACCCAATTACTTCCAATACTCAGATGACACTTGAGAGGGTGAAATAATCACATTTTGGAAACATATAACAAAAAGTCGATTCATACATAAAGAAAGCAGACATCTACGATGTTTGCACAACGTCACAGCTCGCATTAGACCACAAGCCAAATTGCCTCAGGTAAAATCTCTAAGAACTGTGATAACTCGTGACACGGAATATTGATGTGCTTTTGTCTCAAAAAAATTAATACCGGGAAATGTACTCCTCCAAGATGGAGATATATATAATTAATTACTATTATAACTTTATTCCTCATCCTGTAGTGAATTACAGCTAATAAAAAATTTTTGAGTGAAGGAACAGTGATTGAAATTATGTCGTCTGGACCTTGTTTGGAATTTTACATTAGGAAGAGTGTCATTTGTGACTTTTTAAAAATTTGTGGTGGTACTTTCAGGAAAAAAAAGTATGTTTGTTATGGAAAACGAATCGGCTTTAGTACTTCAAAACAATTATACTGGAATGATCCGAAAACCCGCATAATTGCGGTCGAAAACACTAAATATTCAGCTTCCAAAAATGTACTCAAATATGGTTAGAAAACATTTCCCATTGTATCGAAAATTCAGAAACGATTTCCGAGGATTAAAATATTACGACTCGGAAAACAATCAGTAACAAGGCTAAATGAAGTAACCTGTGCAACGAGATTCATTCACAATGAAAGAAGGCTGGTGTTTCAATGTTTTACGCCCAAAGAGTTTCGTTTCATTAGAGACGTGTAAACAGAGATAAAACGGATATCATTTTTATCACCATATCTAGTTCTTTAAAGTTGCATCTTGTACGTCTCGATCGAATTTATAAAATGGAATATTTTCCCGCTGTGACGTTTCGTGTGATATCAGGATACATATTTACGAAGGTAAAATCATCTAGAAACTCTATCAATCGTTTGAAAGGAAATTGTTTTTAAGTACTGATTATCTGATATATCCCATTGGATCCCAGGAGTGCTGGGCGAGGCACTGCACTGGGAGGGTAGTAAGCGTACCGCCATCCGCCTATCGGCTCATAGTCGCGAAGCTCATAGGTCCCTACTTTATGAAGATTTGAAAAATCCCAGTTCTGTCCAATACTCGGGACACTGGGCTCCAATGGATTATATTAAATAAGAAGCAAATACTGTCACGTACTGATACACAATTTTATAAACATTTTTTAGTTTCTCATATATGCATTCTTCTTGTTCATGATAGGCCTAAAAAACAAATCAGGTTGCAGAAGCATCGGCCTGATCTATTTTGTCGTGTTCTGGTTGACTGGATTTTTAATTAGGAAGAGAACCTTTTTCCTTTGTGAACTTGTTACTGCTATTGGCATACGATTGGGGGTAGATCAAAATTATTTTACTGGAGAAATGGCAGTATATCCCTGTTTTAGTGAAATCGCTGAATATGCGTCTTTCACAAATGTAGTCAAAATTGCTTGGAAAACACACCCAGTTACTTCCAATACTTAGATGACACTTTAGAGGGTCAAAAGTCACCGATAGGAAACATATAACAAGACATAAAATCACACATTAAGACAGCTGTCAAATGTGGTTTTTAGGAACAAGAAGTTTGTATGGATGATGGGGTCACCGAAACAAGCGAGAAATTTCGATTTAGAAAGGGTGTCTTTTTAGCTTCTGTAGTAGCTCTTGCATCGAACCTCCTGACTGAATGTAAAAAAAAGAAAAAAGAAAATGCTTATTATTAAGGTTCGGGTTAGACCATAAGCCACATTGCCTTAGGTAAAATCTCTCAATACTCTGATAACTCGTGAGTAGGAATATTGATGAGCTTTTTTCTCACAAAAATTTAAACAAGTATAAATACTATACCAATACCGAGATACATAACTAATTACCATTATAACTTTATTCCTCATCCAGTAGTGAATGACAGATACTAGAAAATGAAGATTGAAGGAACACCTATTGAAATGTATGTATCGTCTGGAGATTGTTTGTATTTTTGCATTAGGAAGAGCGTCATTTGTGACATATTTTCAGGATAAAAATTAGTACAAGTTTTGTTAAGGTAAAAACATTGGATTTAGGAGTAATTCAAAACTATTATACTGGAGAGATCCAAAAAATCGCTTAATCGAGGACGACAAAAACCCTAAATATTCAACCTACACAAATGTACTCTAAATCAGTTGGGAAACTTTCCCAATTGTATCTAAAATTCAGAAAACATTTCTGAGGGTGAAAGAATTTCGACCCGGAAAAGTAAAATCAATAACAAGGCTGAATGAGGTAACACTTGGAATGATATTGATCCACAGGTAAAGGAGGCTGGCGTTTAAAGGTTTTAAGCCTAAAAAGTTTCGTTTCATAAGAGACTTCTAAACAACTTGCAAATTCAGGGATAAAACGGATATTACTTTTATCTGTATATCTAGGTCTTTAAATTCGCATTTTGAACCGCCCGATCAAATTTAAAAAAATGAATATATTCGCACTATGACGTTCAGTGTCATTAATTTGCATTCTTACCAAAGTGAAAACACCTCGAAAGGTAATAAGTCGTTTAAAAGGAAATTGTTTAAGTATTACTTATCTGATATAAAATATAAAAGGAAAAAGAAATACTTAGCTGTGGTGGGATATCAATCAATCAATCAGTCATTTCCTGTGGCACCCCACAGGATGCATAGGGCCTCAATGAACTCTCTCCACCAATATTTGTCTCTTCCCATCTCCTTCAGGTCCCACCAAAACTCCTCTCCCGCTTCTCTTTTCATTGTCCTGAACCAGGTTTCCCTCGGCCTACTTCTACCTCTTCTTCCTCTAGCAGTCCACTCTGGCACATCCTGTATTAAACTACCTTTTCTGTATATGTGCCCCAGCCACTTCCAGCGAGACAGTCTCACATATTCATTAACTGGTTACACTCTCGTAATATCCCTTATTCTTTCATTTGTAACTCTGTCTTGCCACTTGACCTCAAGAATCCTTCTCAGTGTTGTATTCTCAAATCCTAATACTTTCTAATCTGTTGCAATTGCACATGCCCATAAATTAAAATTGGTCTGAACATGGACTTGTAAATTTTCACTTTAGTATGTACCGAAAGCATATTATCATTCCAAACAGATTTCAACATTCCAGCAGCTCGCCAAGCCTGTGTAATCCTCTCCTCAATTTCGTTGTTTAATGATCCATTAGATGATGCAATCGTTCTCAACATTATTCCCAATTACACAATCGATTTGGTTCTCCACGTTCATAATTAATAATTTCAGTCTTTCCTCAATTTATTACCAATCCCGCCTTTTCTCTTTCCTCCACCAGACAATCAAGGACCCTCTGCATCTCGTAAATACTTCCGCAAATCAGTACAATATCATCAGCATAGTCCAAATCTATCAGCTTATTTTCTTTCCAGTTAATTCCTGCACCTGTTCTCCTTACAACCTTTCTCATAACATAATCCATAACCAAAACAAACAGCAATAGCGAAAGAACTCCTCCTTGAATCACTCCTGACCTAACTTCAAAAGGATCACAGAAAGAACCACCCACCATTACCTTAGAAAAAGTACCTTCACGCAGGCTTCTAATAATATTTACAAACTTTTCTGGTATACCATAGAATATCATAATTTTCAACATAGCTCCACGTGAAACACTATCAAACGCTTTTTCAAAATCCACAAAACACATACTAAGTGGCATTTTCATCTCATTAGCTTGTTGCATTAGATGCCTTACAATAAAAATATCATCATTACCACCTCGACCCTTTCTAAATCCCGCATGTTCTTTTAAAATTATATCCATTACTGGCTCTATTCTGTTCAACAAGATTTTGGGAAAGACTTTTGCAACTACAGGTGTCAAAGTTATCCCCCTCCAATTGCCACACACACTTAAATCTCCCTTTTTTTGGAATTTTTATAATCAGTCCATTTTTCCACTCTTCTGGAATTCCACCATTATCCCAAGCCACATTAAAAAGTTTCAAAAGCGCATGTATCCACTCATTATTTTCCACCATAAGCATTTCAGGAAATTTTCCATCCTCTCCTGGGGCCTTAAAATTCTTTAACTATAGATTTTGCTACTTCTTCCAAGGTTATATCCCATGTTCCTATCTGCAAATCTCTCTTGGCTGGCAAAATGCCCTCTTCAACTGGGATTGGTCTATTTAGAACAGATTCAAAATGCTCTTTCCATCTTCCTTTTATATCCAAATCTCGTACAGGTATTTCCTTCCTTCTATCTCGTACAGGTATTTCCTTCCTTCTACCTCGTACAGGTATTTCCATCCTTCTATCTCGTACAGGTATTTCTTTCCTTCTCTTTTCAGTCCCAATTAACACCTTTATGGTCTGATATGTTGCTCTTGTGCTCTGACCGTCATTTTTCTTTAATTTAATTTCTGTCTGTTGCCTTTTCACCATATAGCCTCCTCTTATCACGTCTAAGGAGTTTTTTTTTTTTTTTTACTTCATAATGTAAACTCCAGCACTTTGCTCTAAGTACTTCAGCTACCTGGCCATCAACATGTTGTTCTTCACTTCTTGACTTCGCCTCTTTCCTTTTCTGAACTGCATTCCATGTTTCATGTCATCCACTTTTTCCTTCTCGCTTTTCCGTTTTTCTTCATACTAACCTTAGCACTCATGCAAAACCTCTTTTACCTCTCTTCACATTTGATTAATATCATTGTCTTCAGATTCTATCAAAGTCTGCAGGACTAGAAACCTGTTCCTGCATTCCCACCGAAACTTTTCCCTCGTGTTCTCATCACTTCTCAGCTCATCAAAATCATAATTATTACCTCCTGTACAATTACCATTAACGTTTCTCTTAAGTTTCATTTCAATCTTCGACACAAGTTGATGATCACTACATATATCTGCCCCCCCCCCTCCTTATGCGAACATCTTGCAGATAACTCCTATGCCTTCTGCTTATTGTAATGTGGTCATTCTGGTTACAATATTTACCACATGGTGAAATCCAAGTAGTCATGTATTTTTCTGTTCAAAGATAGTTCCACCAATTATAGGGTCATTTGCCAAACAGAAGCTTCCAAATCACAATCCATTTTCTTTTCTTATACCAACACCATCCTTACCCATACAACCTTCAAAGCCATCCCTACTACTGCCAACAATCGCATTAAAATCACCAATGCAAACTATCACATCATGTCTTGCCACTCTACTACATCCTGCAGCTTCTCATAAAAGTCATCCTTCATTTCATCAGCAGCCTCTTTTGACGGAGCGTACCCTACAACCATACTGATATTACCATGGTCAGATTATAAACGAACATAAAGCAAGCACTCATTAATTGGTTCAAACTCACATATTGCCTTACAAGCATCTCTACTCAGCAGTAAGCCTACTCCTTGGTAATGATTTCCATCACTCCTACCAGAAACCAACATAGTAATACCATCTTCCAAGTTCATTTTATCAACACCAGGCAACCTTGTTTCTGTAAGAGCACAAATATCCATCTTGTATTCCTTGAACACTGAAATAAGCTCTTCCATTTTACCTGCCTGACTGAGAGTTCGAACATTTCAGTTTCCTATTCTTAAGGTTTTTTTTTGGATGTATAAACTTATTTCTGCACAGTGGGATCCTTAGCACCCACTGCCCAATTAAGGGCTGCACGGAACTGAGTTCATCAAGATTTCTTAGGCAGAAAAATATTTTACCCTGGAGCCAATGCCAGTGGCCCGAAGGAACTAGACAGTGGGGAGAGAAAATTAACTACATGAAAGTAAGATGCAGAGGGATTGGACAGACAAATTACAAGAGAAAGAGAGCAAAAAGAATGTAGATAAAAATGGTGATATACAATTAGGAAACATTGGTGTATTGCGATATACAAATTATATGTTATTTCGTTTCTCATATACGCATTATTCTTGTTCTTGATAGGTCTTAAAGAAAAAAAAAAAGGTTGAAGTAGCATCGACCTGAACTGTTATGTATGTCGTGTTCAGGTTGACTAGATTTTTAATTTAGGAAGCGAGTCTTTTCCATTTTCTTATTTCTAGTTATCTTCACCATGATCAATAAGAAAAAGGAGTTCCAAATGTGAACTAGGTACAGCTGATAGTATTGGATTGGGGGTAGTTCAAAACTATTTTACTTAGAGGTGGCTGTATATCAATATATTTGAGCGAAATCGCCAAATATGCATCTTCCACAAATTTACCCCAAATTGGTAGGAAAACACACCCCGTTACTTCCCATACTCAGATGACTGTTCTGACTGTAAAAAAATCACATTTAGGAAACATGTAGCAAGAAATCCATTCACACGTTGACAGCTGGCAGCTGAGATTTCTAAGAAGTTTCTTTTGATGTGGTGGTCACCGAATGAAGCGAGAAATTTCGAATTGGAAATAATTTTTTTTTTTATCTTCTGTAGCAGCACTTGCATCTAGTCTCCTGATTGAATGTTAAAAAAAATATATATATATTTGCGCATCATGAACCTTTTCGTTAGACCATGAGCCCCAATGCCTTAGGTAATATATCTCAATACCGTGAGAACTCCTGAGAAGGAATATTGATGAGCTTTCGTCTCTCAAAGAAATTAACATGAGAAAGTATAAAACTATAACAATACCAAGATATATAATTATTTACCATTGATAATTTATTCCTCCTCTCCATAGGTTTATAGCGAATGACAGCTACTAGAAAATGACAATTCAAAGAACACCGCTTGATCTGTATTAGTGTCGCCTGGAGATTGCATTTTTATGTTCGGAAAAGGGTCGTTTGTGAGTTTTTCCATTTGTCGTGTTACTCTGAGGATAAAGAATGGTACACGATGTGTTACGGTAAAAGCCTTGGCTTTGGGAGTAATTCAAAACTAGTATACTGGAGTGATCCTAAAAACACCATAATTAAGGGCGAAAAAACCCTAAATATTGAATTTCCACAGATGTAATCTAAATTAGGTGGGAAACGATCCTAATCGTATCCAAAATTCAGAAAACATTCCTAAGGGTGAAAAAATGTCGACGCGCAAAAATAAAATCAGTAACAAGGCTGAATGAGGTAACACGTGGAATGATATTGATTCACAGATAAAGAAGGCTCGCCTTTAAAGATTTTAAGCCTAAAGAGTATCGTTCCATTAGAGACGTGTAAACAACTTGGAGATTCAGAGATAAAACGGATATTGCTTTTATCTGTATTCAGAGATAAAACGGATATTGCTTTTATCTGTATTCAGAGATAAAACGGATATTACTTTTATCTGTAGGTCTTTAAATTCTCATTTTGAACCACTCGATCAAATTTTAAAAATTGAATATATTCCCACTATGACGTTCTGTGTGAAATCACCTCGAAAGGTAATAAGTTGTTTAAAAGGAAATTATTTAAGTATTAATTGTCTAATCTATTTAATCGGAAAAAGTAAATACATAACTGTAGTGAGATATACAATTTATAAACATTATTTGGTTCCTTATATACGCATTTTTCTTGTTCATGATAGGTCCAAAAAAAAAAAAATCAGGTTGCAGGAGCATCGACATGCACTGTTAGGTATGTCGTGTTGAGGTTGACGGGATTTTTAATATAGGAAGAGGGTCTACTTGCCTTTTTTTTTATTTTTATTCATCTTAACCATGGCTTCAGTGATTAAAAGGAGTGCCAATTGTAAACTAGTTGAAGCTGATAGTATAGGATTTGGGAGTAGTTCAAAACTGTTTTACCGGAGTGATGACTGTTTAATCATATTTTTGAGCAAAGTCCCTGAATACGCATCTTCCACAAATGTACTCATAATTGGTTCTGAATCACACCCAATTACTTCCAATACTCTGATGACTCATCTGAGGATGAAAAAATCACATTTTGGAAACATATAATACGAAACCGATTTACACATAAAGGGAGCTGACATCTGAGTTGTTGATAAAAAAGAAATTTCTGTTGATATGGGGTCACCGAAAAAAGCGAGAAATTACGAATAAGATAGGATTTCTTTTTTATCTGCAGTATTAGCGGTATAAAATTCCATCGATCCGTGCACATTATTAAGGTTCGCGTTAGACCATGAGCCAGAAATGTGATAACTAGTGAGACGCAATATTGATGAGCTTTTGTCTCACAAAAATTAATACGAGAAAGTATAAGTACAGCCCAAATACCGAGATATTACCATTATAACTTTACTCCTCATCCGGTAGTGAATGACTGCTACTAAAAAATGAGTATGGAACATGGATTGAAATGCATGTGTCGTCTGGACATTGGAAGTTTACATTAGGAATAGTTTCACTTGTGAAGATTTTTCAAGTAATTTCAGCATATAATGTAGTACAAGTTTTGTTACGGTGAAAGCATTGGCTTTAGGAGTATATAATTTAAATCTATTTTACTGGAACGATCCTAAAAACCGAGTAATTAAGGGCGAAAACTCTAAATATTCAACTTCCACAAATGTACTCAAAATTGGTAGGAAAACATTACCCAACAGAAAACATCCCTGAGGGTGAAAAAATTCCGACTCGGAAAAAAAAAAAAAATCAGTAACAAGGCTAAATGAGGAAACATTTTTGAAAAGACTGATTCACAATGTATGAAGGATGGAATTTGAGGATTTTAAGCTTAAATAGTTTCGTTGCATTTAAGATATGTAAACAATTTCGATATTCAGAGATAAAATGAATATTATTTTTATCTTATAATCTTTCTATCTTGAACGTCCTGATCAGACTTAGAAAATACACTTTTCCCACTATGTCGTTTCATGTGATATCACGATGCATATTTACCAAGGTAAAATGAACCTGAAGCTCTATAAATCGTTTGAAAGTGAATTAAGTATATATATATATATATATATATATATATATATAAAATTGGAAAAGTAATACAATTTATAAACATTATCTGGCTACTCACACATTTCTCTTGCTCATGATAGGTAAAAAAAAAAATCATGTTGCAGCAGCATCGACCTGATCTGTTATGTATGTCGTGTTCAGGTTGACTGGATTTTTAGTTTAGAAAGAGAGTCTTTTCCATTTTATTTTTTTTTTTTTAGCCCATCTTAACCATGATCAATGAAAGAAAGGATTTCCAACTGTGAACTAGTTACGGTAGATGGTATACGACTGGGGATAGTTGAAAGCTATTTTACTGGAGTGATGGCTGTATATACATATTTTTGAGGGAAATCACATGACATGACACTTCTGGGTGTAAAGAACAATCACCTTTAGGAAACATATAACAAGAAACTAGTTCACGTGTTAAGACAGCTGACATCTGTATTTTTGAAGAAGTTTGAATTCATGTGGGGGTCACCGAAAGAAGCGAGAAATTTCGAATAAGAATGGGTTTCTTTTTTATCTGCTGTATAGCACTTGCATCGAACCTCCTGACTGAATGTAAAAAAAATATATATATATATATTTGCATATTATGAAGGCTCGCGTTAAAGAGTTAGCAACATATCCTTGGGTAAATCTCTCAATACTGTGATACTCGTGAGTAGGAATATTGATGATCTTTTGTCTCACAAAAATTAATACGAGAAAGTATAAATACTATGCCAGTACCGAGATATGTAAATAATTACCTTTGATAATTTATCTCTTCCTCTCCATTGATATATAGTGAATGGCAGGTACTAATAATAGAAGATTAAAGGAACACCTATTAAACATACTAGTGTCGTCTGGAGACTGTTTCGATTATTGCATTAGGAAAAGGGTCGTTTGTGACTTTTCTCATTCCTCGTGGTACTTTCAGGATAAAAAATGGTACAAGATCTGTTACGGTAACAGCATCGGCTTTAGGAGTAATTCAAAACTATTATACTGGAGTGATCCTAAAAACAGAATAATTGAGTGCGAAAAATCCTTATATATTCAATTTCCACAAATGTACTCTAAATTTGTTGGGAAACATTCCTAATTGTATCTAAAATTCAGAAAACATTTCTGAGGGTGAAAAAAAAAAAATCGACGCGAGAAAAATAAAATCAGTAACAAGGCTAAATGAGGTAACACGTGGAATGAAATTGATTCACAGATAAAGAAGGCCGTAATTTGAAGATTAGAAGCCTAAAGCGTTTCGTTTCATTAGAGACGTGTAAAGAACTTGGAAATAAAGCGGATATTATCTTTATCTCTATAATAGGGCTTTAAAGTCGCATTTTGAATCTCCTGAATAAATTTAAAACGGAGTATTTTCCCACAATATATATTTAAATGGCATATTTACCACTGTGAAATTACCCCGTAAGGCAATAAAATGTTTAAAAAGAAATTGTTTTGGCACTGTAGTGAGGTATACAATTTATATTTATTTCCTCATATACGCATTTTTCTCATTCATGTTAGGTCAAAAAGATCAGGTTGCAGGAGCATCGACCTGAACTGTTATGTATGTCGTGTTGAGGTTGATTGGATTTTTAATATAGGAAGGCAAACTATTTCCTTTTTTTTTTTTTTTTTAGTTCATCTTAACCATGACCCCATGGATTAAAAGGAGTGCCAATTATGATCTAGTTACGGCTGATAGTATAAGATTTGGAGGTAGTTCAAAACTATTTTGCTGAAATGATGGCTTTTGAAACATATTTTTGAGAAAAATCGCTAGATATGCATCTACCACAAATGTATCATAATTGGTTCTGAAACACACCCAATTACTTCATATACTCTGATGACACATTTGTGGGTGAAAAAAATCACATTTTGGAAACATAACAAGAAATCGACTCACACATAAAGGGAACTGATATCTGAAGTGTTCATAAGAATTTTAAATTGATAAGGTCACCGAAATGAGCGAGAAATTTCGACCAAGAAAGGATTTTTTTTTTATCTTCAATAGTAGCACTTTGGAATTCCATTGATCCTTCTGACTGAATGTAAAAAAAAAAATGAATATTTGGAAATTACGAAGGTTCGCTGTAGACCATGAGCCACATTGTCTTAGGTAAAATATCTAAGAACTGTGATAACTTGTGAGAAGGAACATTGATGAGCTTTTATCTCTCACAAAATTTAATACGAGAAAGTATAAATACTGCCCGAATACCGAGATATATATTTAAATACCATTATAACTTTATTACTCATCCTGGAGTGAATGACAGCTATTAAAAAAGAGGATTAAAGGAAAACTGATTGAAATGTATGTGTCGTCTGGACATTGTTTGGAAATTTGGATTAGTAAGAATGTCATTTGTGACTTTTTTTTTCATTTGTAGCGATGCTTTCAGGATAAAAAATAGTAGCATCGGCTGTAGGAGTAATTCAATGCTGTTATACTGGAATGATATTAGAAATCGAATAATTTAAGGCGAACACTCTAAATATTCAATTTCCACAAATGTACTCAAAATTGATTGCGAGACGTTCCCCATTGTATTTAAAAGTCAAAAAACATTTCTTATATGCCTAGGCTGCTTCCCCCAAGGACGACACACTCCTCATTTACTCATCCATTAAAACACATTCATTCGCATCTTAGCCCCAAAGGGGAGAAGGGACAGAACCTCACCGCATCACACCGCACAAGGTCAACTGCGCAGTGCTATCAGTGACATCCGCGGCAGGGCCCGACAGCAGAGCTGGTTTACCCTTGCCACATCATAATAGACCCATCCCCTTACCCGCACCTGACCTGACTAGCTGATCAGACCAAATGCGGGAGAATATCCCCTCAGGGCTGTCATCATTTATTCATTCACATTTTCTCTCCATTTATTTCTGTCATAGCCACTCTTCCTTGCTCAACAGACATCCATTTCGCATCCAGCGCTCTCTTCACACTGTCCATCCATCCTATTCGTGGTCTCCCTTTCAGCCTTACACCTCTCACATCAGATCTAGTTATCGTTTTCACCAATCGCTCATTATCCATTCTCTCCATATGACCAAACCATCGCAACACCCTCTGCTCAACTCGATCAGCAATCTCCCAAACAACTCCAGTTCTTCGCACTTCATCATTTCTCACTCGATCCATACGCGTCACTCCACAAATGTACTCAAAATTGCTTGGAAAAAACACCCAGTTACTTCCAGTAAAGATGAAACTTCTGAGGGGAAAAAAAAAAAAAAATCGCCTTTAGGAAACATATAACAAGAAATCGATTCACGCGTGAAGAAAGCTGACATCTGTAGTTTTTAAGAAGTTTGAATTCACGTGGGGGTAACTGACACAAGCGAAAATTTTCGAGTAAGAAAGGATTTCTTTTTTATCTGTTGTAGTAGCACCTGCAACGAACCTCCTGACTGAATGTTAAAAGAAAAAGAATATTTGCACATTATGAAGGTTCTCAATACTGTGATAACTCGTGAGAAGGAATATTAATTAGCTTTTGTCTCACAAAAAGTAATACGAGAAACTATAAATACTATACAAATACCGAGATATATAATTGCTATTGATTTATTCTTCCTCTCCATTGAGATATAATGAATGAAAGAAACAAAAAAACGAAGATTGAAGGAACACGTATTGAACAGTATTCGATTTTTGCGTTAGAAAAAAGGTCGTTGTGATTTTTTCATTTGTCGTGGTACTTTCACAATTAAAAACTGTTCAAAATGCGGCTTTAAAGCGTTAGTTATACAGGTAACACTAATATCCGTTTTATATCTGAATTTCCAAGTTGCTTACACGTCCCTAATGAAACGAAACTTTCGGCTTAAAACCATCAAATGCCAGCCTTCTTTACGTGTGAATCAGTTTCATCCCACGTGTTACCTCATTTAGCCTTGTTACTGATTTTATTTTTCCGAGTCGTATTTTTTTCACCCTCATAAATGTTTTCAGGATTTTATATACAATTGAAAATGTTTCCCATCTAATTTAGAATACATTTGTGGAAGCTGAATATTTAGTTGTTTTTTTTTCACCCTAAATTATGACTTTTTTTCCGAGTAGGAATTTCTTCACTCAGAAATGTTATCTGAATTTTAGATACAATTGGCAATGTTTCTCAACTAATTTTGAGTACCTTTTTTGAAATTCAGTATTTAGTGCTTTCGCCCTCAATTATGCGGTTTTTAGGATCATTCCAGTATAATCGTTCTGAATTACTCCTAAAGCCGAGGATAGGAAATACGGTTTAAAATTTTTCTGTTAAGAATAGACGCGAAAACTTTTGAGACAATATGTTAAAGCAATTGGACGATAGAGGGTTGTGAATGGTTACACTTCTTTGGATTGGCTCTGTGAGAGCAAACTTCCAGCAAGAAGGAAAGGTACAAGTTGAAAGCCGAAGACGAAAGAGTTTACCTAGGGAAGGTGTAAGCACAGAAGCACAGTTCTTGGGAACAACAGGAGGGACTCCATCAGGCCCACATGCCTTGTTAGCATTGAGGCCAGTGATGGCTGAAAATGCATCAGCTGAATAAATCAGCCATAAGGAAGTCAAATGGAGGAACAACAACGAAATCGTCTAAGGTGGAACTGGGGGAGAAAGTCTGAGCGAAGAAATCTGCTTTGTCAGTAAAAGAAACAGCTACTGAACCATCAGAGTTGAAAAGAGGAGGGAAGTTGTTAGAAACGTTTTTGGCAAAGTGCCAGAAGGAAAGGGAAGAATTCGAGTTGGAGAGTTGAGAGCATTTTGTTCGATTGAAATTAGAAGAGTGAAGAACAGACCACGATTCCAGGCAGTAACATAAAAAAGATGATTCAAGGGTGGGTTGGCTCTGGTACCTATAATAGGCCCTCTCCTTGTTGCAGACAGCATTAGGACTAGCGTGATCCAACCAAGGCTTCCTTGCATTAGTCAAAGGATATGAGAGAGGAATGTATGCTTCCATCCCCGAGAGAATAACCCCCGTAATGAGCAAGGCACACCCAGAAGGCTCCCGGCCATGGAAGCAATAATCATTCAAGAGAAAATCATAGAAGTACTATCTGAGGGCCTTCCAATCCGCAGCCCCAGAGTGCCACAGATGACGTTTCTTTGGAGGGTCCACAGGCCGGAACGGCCAGGACAGGTTAAGGTAATAAGGTTGTGATCGGAGGAGCCGAACGGAGAGGAAAGATTAACAACGTAAGCAGAAAGATTAGTTGTAAGGCAAGTATGTTGGAACTCTGTCCAAGGCAGTCAGGGATACGGGTAGGGTGTTGTACAAGCTGCTCTAAGTCATTAAGGATAAAAAAGATGTACACTTGTTCACCAGGTGGATCAGTGAAAGGAGAGGAGAGCCAAAGGTGGTGGTGAACATTGAAATCTCCTAAAATGGAGATTTCAGAGAAAGGAGAAATGGATAGAATGTGTTCCATCGTATAAGTAAGATAGTCGAAGAATTTTTCAGTCAGTAGAACTAGGGGATATTTAGTCAGAGAACGACAAGAGAGCCGAGGCCAGAGCGTAGACACTTCAGAAGAATCAAGTTCAGGAACACGAGAGCAAGTCGTTCCCTACATATGCACAACATCCAACTTTGGCTTTGAAATGAGTATAGAAAAGTAGGATACAGCAAAGGATTTGCTGTCAGTGGCCTCACACAGCTGAGTCTCGATTAAGAAAAGAGGTGGTGTTCAACTGAAAGTTAGAGGAGAGGTTGCAGATGTTGCAGAAATGAAGAAATGAGTCAGACAGTGGTTCCAGGAAGCTCGTTGAGTCGTCACCGGGAGAGGGGCATATGGTGTGGACATTTATGGTCCCCCCCCCCATGGGGACTCCGAGGCATGTTTAATGTATGCCATTGTTCTTTGTTAATTTCGAAAAGGAGGTATAATGTGTACTGTGCATGTAGATTGGTGTTGACAGAGAAACTTGTACTGGAGAGAATGCTGGCCTACTCTCTGTGTTACCGAAACACTGAAAAAGTTCAGCAAAGGGGAATGGTCAGGAACTAGTCCCGAGAGCTGATGAAACGGGAGCTCGAGCTCTCCTTGTCATCAGCTTTCCATCCACCTTGGGAGTACTACTCTGCTCGACTGGTGCTACAGTTTACTCCCCTAAAAATAATGAGTAGATCATTGTTTGGATTTTTACCTTAGAAAATAGGGTTAATTAAATCACCTTTTTTAACTGAACGAAACCTCATTTCAGATATAAAATCGCACCACTTGTGATTTGTAACGATTGAAAGCAACAGGGTTAGTACTTCAAAACAATTCTTCTAGATATATGCTGAAAACAGGGTATTTTGGGGTGAAATCGCTATATATGCAATTGCAACAAATTTACTCTAAATTTGAAATAACATTTTCTTCCAAATATGCAGATAAAATTTTACAAAATAAAAAATGCTACAGAAAAAAAGGCTGCTTTAAGGAGAGGTGAAGTAGCATATGAATAATCGATTTAAAAGTTTATTGCACATTTAGTTTCGTTTAATGACGTTGTCTTCGAAAAAAATAAAACTTAGATTCAGAAGTGATTTTATTTTTCTACAAGAATAAGCCTTTTGGATCTTTAGACACGGTAAAAAACAAAATCTGCATTGTAAAGGGTGGTCTTAGTATATAAGATATTTCCGTAGGTAAAATCATGCTGAACCGCGATCTCATTAAAAAAAAAAAAAAAAAAAAAAATATTAACAGTAAGATAAAAAAAAAAAAAGTAAAAATCATTGCAATATGTTCACATTGGTTAACATGCAGAATTTAGCTCTGCAAGTCCGCAGATTTTTTGTGGAGAACAGATACAAAAAAATTTAACCTTGACGGAACATTGATATGAACTTTTTACAATGTCATCGTGAGATTACTAGGGTAAAAACTATAGAATCTCCCGGTGAAATTTCAGAAGGTTCATAGCTAAGTTCTTGCAAGCTGGAATTTTATTTTATCCTTAATGCACGAAAAATATGCGGTTTTGAGAAACCAAATTCTTCATGTTTATGTTTCACAAGTCAGTTTTGCTGTGATATTTTTCTTTTCTAGAATTAATTTTGGTCAGAAAACTTTTTTCTGTGTGTGTGTGTGTGTGTGTGTGTGTGTGTGTGTGTGTGTGTGTGTGTGTGTGTGTGTGTGTTATCACGGTTTGGAATCATTTTAAAGACGGAAATATTTCTTGCATACTAAGACTGCCCGCTATAATGTATTTTTATTACCATTATTACAAGAGGTTCACAATACTTTTTTAAAGCCTTCCTTATAGAAAGTTAAATTTCTTCATGTGAAAATATTTTACTTTCTCTAAGACATCATCAAATGAATCTTACTGTTCAATAAACACATCAAATGATTACTCATTTCACATTTCAATCGATTTCTTTTTATATGCTGCTTCATCTTTCCTTAAAGCAGCGTTTAATTTTTTCTATTAAGCATTTTTTACATGTTTTCTGAATTATAGGAAAAATTATTTGTTTTTCAAACATTCTGGGGATTTTTTTTGAAGTTGCACAATAATTGTTTTCGGCAGAAAAAACTCTAATAACTTTTCCAATACAATAATTATTAAATACTTATAAGGCGGATGCATTCAGTCGTAATAAGGTCACACTAGTCATCAACAGACTAAGTGACACAGAAATGACGGCTACGTTGAATAAAAATCTACCATTTAATAAACCCAGTTTTTAAGGAAAAAATTCAAAACAATTCCCAGCGACATTTATTACGGTTCATTTGTGCTGACAGCTGGAATTTGTATCTGTTAATGCTCGAAGAATCTGATAATGTGGAACCAAATTCTTTATATCAATTTCATGTATTGGCATTGCAATTGTTTTTACCTTCTAGAAGTTCTTTTTCTCACCGTCAATACCTTTCCAGATTTTTTTAGTGGATTATCGTTTTAGAGTTTTTTTTAATAAAGAAAACGTATCTTATGCTCTAAGCACGACCACTTATAGTGAGCATAAATTAGTTTTCCTTTTTAACTTAAGATGCTATATTAACACCGTTTTCGTTGAGACATTTGTAAAAAATCGTTGTAATGAGCTTTTTCGATTTTTCGCCGCGCTCCTCATCAAACAGAAACTTATTGTGTATAACCTCATTAAGTGACTGCTCATTTCAAGTGTGAATCTGTCTTTTTGTATGAATTTTGACCCATTCTTAGTTATTTTTTTTATATTTCGCAATATTTACTCTTGTAATAAGATTTCGGAACTTAAAAATCTGGTGATACAAGAAGAAAAACGGGTACATTTATCGATGTTACACACACACACACACACATATATATATATATATATATATATATATATATATATATATATATATATATATATATATATATATATATATATTTAGGAACCGTGGTTATTTTTTTTTAATGACCCTTAAAGCGGTTGATACAAATCGTATATATATATAAAACCCAAATTTTTTTTCTTTTTAGCAGTTTTTTTTTTTTTTTTAATGACCCTTAAAGCGGTTGATACAAATCGTAACAAGTTCACAAGTGGATTTTTTAAATCCATGAAATGATTGCTACATTGAATGGAAAATCGATAATTGGCCTTTTGTGCAAACGTAGAAATCGAAACAATTGCACCACGACTTTTAAAACAATTTAGGTCAATGCCCGTGAATCTGGATTTTTCTGTGTGTCATGCACGACAAATCTGCACAATTGAGAAACAAGATTTTAAATTTTTACCAAATTCATTTATCGGTATTGAAATGATTTTTCTACTTTTTCGATTTAATTCTTATCTTACTGTCAATACCCTTCCACTTCTTATGAGTTATGCCAGCGCTGACAGATTTTATTTAAAAGAAAATGACATATATTAAGGAAGTCTTTTATAATGGGCATTTTTTTTTTTCATTAAAGGGCCAAAGGTGCTGGTTGAAAGCCTCATTAGTACAGAGAAAAATATAATCCATTCTATTTCCAAACAGTTTACTTCTCCGAGGACCTCAGCATCAAGAGAAACTTACAATGCAAAATACACCGATAATGGCAGCCGATTTCAACCTTAAATTGATTTCTTCTTTACCTCACATTAAAGCAAGGTATTTTTTTTTTCTCAGTTTTTTTACGTCTACTTTTCACTCCTCTCAAATGCTTTCTGAAGTTTAGAAACAATTAGGTAGGGTTCCCTAACACATTTTGAGTAGATCTGTCGAAGTTGCATACCTAGCATTATCAACAGAAAATAGTGTTTTTAGCATCCTTCAATTACACAAAAACAATTGATTTGGTTCGGAACGTTTGGATTTGGCAATAGTTTATATCTGAAATGTATGCTTTGAACGAAAAACTATCATTTAATAGACCAAAATAGTTATGGCAAAAATCCAGTCTCAAGGCGACATTTCATGTCACTGCTCCAAGCTGTAATTTGCACCTATTATGCTACAAAAATCTATGGTTTTCAGGAACCAAATTTTATATGTATTTTAAATCTATATATTAGGATTGCAAACGTATTTTCATTTTCTATAGTTAATTCTTTGTTAAGTGATAATCCCATTTCAATTATATATATTTAATCAGTGCTCCTGGAAGCTGGAATTTTTTTATCATGCACGAAAAATCTGCTGACCTGAGTAACCAAATTCTTTATATTTATCAATTTCTTATTTCAGTAATGCGATGATGTTCTTTCTCAAATGCTTATTTGTCTGTCAATATCTTAACATTCTTTTCTCCGTAAGATCATGGTTCTTAGTAACTTTATTTACGGAGCTCTTATTAATTAGACAACCCATTCTAATAGGAAATATTTCCCTTGATCATGGAACTAAAGATGCAGTTTTTCTCGTACACATAAAAGAACCTTATAAATATCATTTTTCTCTTTATCGACACTGCAAAAACACTTTAAATAAAGGCTAATTCCAATGTGTTAATCGACTTTTTTTATAACAGCTAAATCACCTCTCCTTAAAGCAGCTTTTTTTTTCTCTGTCTTTCGTAGTTTTTACAAATGTGTTTTGAATTTTATGAAAAAAAATTTGATTCGCTCCCAACAAATTTGGAATACATTTGCCAAAGTTGCATATATATTCACCCCGACAATTTTTTTTTTTTTTTCATCTTTCCGGTAAAATTGTTTTTGATTACTTCTAATGACGTTACTTTTGATCGTAACAAGGTAAGAGTTGACACTGTTTCATATCTTTGAAGAAATGGTTTTAGTCAATGAGGAACTATTTTTTCATTTAAAACTGAAAAAAAAAAAAAAAAAATAGCATGGCAACGTTTTCAGCGGTTCATGACAGTGTTCCTCCAAGCTGTAATTTGTTTGTACATGTGCTTGAGAAATCTACTGACCACAAAACAAATTGTTTATCAGTTTCATATATTAATATTGAATTTATTTCTTTTTACATTTCATTTTTATCTCTGTCAATACCACCTACCTTTTTTTTTTTTTCCTGTGCTATCGTGATTGGGATTTATTTTCATTAAAGAACTATGCTCTGACAAAATAATAATTTATAATAAAATTTTCATTTTAAGCCTGCCAAGATTTTATTTTAAAGCAAAAGTCATAGAAAAAAAAAAATCCTATTAACCACGACTTTTTCACTTTTTCGACTACTTCATAAAATAAAGTTTTACTGTAATAAGCACCAATACTACTGCACGCCGTGTGAATCGACTTTCTATAATCATCATCACCTCTCTTTATAGCAGGCTTTTTTAATCTTTTAATTCCCGTTATTTTCTCCTATGCAATGTTTTTTTTAATTTTATAATTTTTGTGTTTTCCAAAAACGTATAGGAGACATTTATCGGTTTCATACTGTATTTAGCGTTTCATCGCAATTATACACTGTGTTTAGCAACTGCCCAGTTGTATTTTATTAGAAAGAGAGAGGTTAATTTCAATTGTAAGAAGTTCGAATCAACATTATTTGTTATCCTTGAAAAGACGGTACCCTTGAACGAAAAAAATGACAAAGACCATTCTTTCTATGGGATAAATCGAAATAATCTCATGGCGATTATTTTGAAAAGCTTCTTTAATGCACTAAAAATCAGAGAAACCAAATTCTACATGTCTGTAAGTTTCACTACTCAGTATTGTAATGATGTTATTACTTTCTCGGGTTAATTTTTATGTGACAAATAACCCCAGTAAACTTTTTTGGATGTCATCGCATTTACGAATAATAATACTGACACATATTTCTTGCATACTCTGACGACCCTATATAATGTAGATTTTTTAACAATTAGATATAAACACGAGGCTTAACATATGGTTTTAAAGCCTTAATCATATAGAAATTGTTATTCCTTCAAAATGTAAATATTTTATTTTCTCGAAGATCCCGTTATCAAACGAGACTTACTGTGCAATAAATACATCAAATGAGGGCTCATTTCACGTTTAAATCCATTTCTTCTTATATGCTACTTCATCTCTCCTTAAGCAGCGTTTTCTGTTTCTATATCACATTTTTTTATATTCTTAAATGTTTTCTGAATTGGAAAAATTATTTGTTTCCCAACTATGTGGTAAATTTCTTGAAGCTGTATATTTAGCTTTTCCATACACAAATATATATATATATATATATATATATATATATATATATATATATATATATATATATATATATATATATATATATAACTGTTTTAGTGACTTTTTCAGTAGAATAATTTTTGAAGTACCCCTAAGGCCGTTGCTTTCAATTATCACAAGTTCACACTAGGTACCTTTTTATATCTAAAATGAAGGCTACGTTGAATGATAATCTATCATTATATATACTCTGCTAAGGTAAAAGACCAAACAATTTCACGGAGACATTCGTAACGGTTCGTTAGTGTTCCTGTAAGTTGTTATATATATATATATATATATATATATATATATATATATATATATATATATATATTATAAAACATGAGACGAGGAACGAGATTCTTTGCTTATCAATTTAATTTATTAGTATTTCAATTGTTTTTACTTTCCAGAGTTTTTCTCACTGTCAGTACCTGTACCTTTTCAGTTTTTTAATGTTATCACGGGAGTTATTTTAATAACGAAAATATATATATATTTTTTTTTGTATGGAACTTGACCTCTCTATAAGCATTTTTTTATTTGCATTAATTACTCTTCTATGATTAAAACAAAAAATTATCAGTGTTGCATATTAATTTTATCCTATTCAACCCCCTGCTCTAAGAAAAGTAAATCAGCAAACGTCGGTTTTTTTTAAATAATTATTTAACCGCGCAACTAAAGGTTTCTGTAAGTTTTCGTGAAATGATCAGAGAATATGCGGCAAGGCAGCCTTCACTAACGCTCAAAGAAAACATTCCCGTGGATTTTAGCCCCAGTAATTGGATGCATTGGTATTAATTGTGTAGTCATTTTAGTTGTTATTACTTTACAAGATAATAGAAACACCAAACTGTAATTCTATTCTATTCTATAGCCCGACGCCCTAATCCCGCAAAGGGTGGCCGCAGACAAAACGCCTCCAGGTCGCTCTCTCACCCACCATCTGACTACCCTCCCCCCAACTCACCCCCCCTCCCTCATATACTTCTCAACTCCATCCCTCCACCTCATCCTCGGTCTACCCCTCACCTCTCCCTCCCTCCACCTCATCCTCGGTCTACCTCTCACCTCTCCCTCCCTCCACCTCATCCTTGGTCTACCCCTCACCTCTCCCTCCCTTCACCTCACCTACATACACCCTCTTAGTCAGTCTTTCATTCTCCATTCTCTTCACATGTCCAAACCACCTCAGTGTATTTTTCCTAATCTCAACCACATCCACATCCACCCCACAACGTTCCTTCACTTCTTCATTCGTCAACCTGTTCCTCCACGTCACTCCACATGCTCCTCTCAAGTAACACATTTCCACCGTTCTCACTCTTGACTTGTTCCCCTCTTGCAAGGTCCACGCCTCGCTTCCCTACGTCAGGGTAGGGATCACAATACTATCATGCAGTGACTTCTTAACATCCATACTCACCTCCCTATTTCTCATCACTGCTTTCAGTCTACCAACAACCTTCCTTCCCTGCTGTACCCTTTCACGCACTTCATCCCCCAAAGTTCCATCCTTACTCATCGCACTACCCAAGAACTTGAATGCACTCACATTCTCCATATCCTCACCTGAATCCAACCTCACTGCACACTCTGTGACTTCATTCCTCTCAAACACCATAACTTGACTACACACTGTCCTAAATTCATTCACCAAACCTTGCAACTCCCATTTATCTTCACTCAACAATACTGTATCATCAGCAAACAGCAACACCGGAAGCTTCCAAATCTCACCCTCATTCATTAGAGCCACCCCTACATCCACTGCCCTACCTTGCACCTTTACAACTCCATCCATATATATATTAAACAGCCATAGAGACATCACACAACCCTGTTTCAGTCCCACATTGAGATCAAAGAACAGCTCACCATCCACTCGCACCGTAGCCCTAGCTCCCTCGTACATACTCTTCACAGCACTCAACAATTTCCCCTCCATTATTCTTAATACCTTCCACATACCTTGCCTATCTATTCTGTCATAAGCTTTCTCCAAGTCCATGAAGGTAGCATACACTTTCCTTCCCTTCTCTAGATACTTCTTCACTAAACATCTTAGAACAAATATCTGATCTACACACCTTTTTCCCTTCCTAAATCCCCCTTGTTCTTCTCCAACTAGCTCCTCTATCATATGCCTAACCCTATCAATGAGTATTCTACCATATATTTTACCAGTCACACTAAGAAGGCAAATACCCCTATAGTTGCCACATACTTCTCTCTCCCTTTTTCCTTTGTATAAAGGAACACTTATACCTGATTTTCAGTCCTCTGGAACCCTTCCCTCTTCCCAAGCCAATCTACACAACTTCCATATCGACTCCACAACAATCTCAACCCCATACCTAAGCATTTCACCACACACTCCATCAATTCCTGGGGCCTTTCCCAACTTAATCTTCATCGCTTCCACTACTTCCACCCTACTGATTTCTTCCTCCCTCCTCTCATTTCTTCTTCTCCCAGCCATTCCCCAACCACTTATACTCACACTGCTCTCACTCTCCACATTCAACAAATCCTCAAAGTGCTCCTTCCATCTCCTCAATTTCTCTCTCTTCTCCACCAACAATCTATTATTCCTATCTTTTACTCCCCTGCTATTTCCACTTTCACACTGCCTTATTTTCTTTACCTCCTTCCAAAACAATTTCTTACTCTCCCTCCATTTCACACTCAGATTCCTCCCAAACTCTTCATCCACTTTCTTCTTACTCTCCTTCATCAGTCTTTTAATCTCCCTTCTCATGCTCACATATACCTCTCTCTTCTCTCTCTCATCTTCTCCCCTACCTCTACTCGCTAACCATTCAATATATGCGTTCTTCTTTTGTTCCACAGCTCGTTTCACCTCATCATTCCACCATGCTGTCCCTTGCACACCCTTGCATCTCCTCCTCACTCCACAAACCGCCTCACACGCTGCGCCTATCTCTTCCGTGAATATCTTACATACGGCTTTCACCCCTTCCATCTGCTCTAGCTCATACCTTCTCAATTTTTCTTCCACTATGTTCTTATACTCTGTCATTTTCTCACTCTTCCAATTTCTCCACTTCTCACAGGAGCTGCTTCCTCCTGTCTTCCCCCTTCGTCTCCTCAACCACTTTCTTTGCAGCTCTACGTTGGCCATCACTAAGTGATGGTCCGAGACTCCATTCCCCCACCCTCTCCACAGTCTTGCATCCAACACTTGTCTTCTCATTCGCTCATCCACACACACGTAGTCTATCATTGCCTTTCGTTCAACAAGTTCACCATCCTTCCTCCTCATTACTCTCCATGTATACCAGTGGATCATATGACGAAAGTAGGTGTTGGCTATTGCCAACTCCTTACAAGCACAGATGTCCACCAAATAACTACCATTCCCATCTACTTCAGCTGGTACACCCCACTGACCAACCATTCCATCCACTCATACATTCCCAACTTTGCCATTCATGTCTCCAGTCAACAGCACTCTCGCTCCTCTCAAACTTGTCCATACATGCTTCTACTCTTGCCCAAAACTCATCTTTCACTCTTGCCATTCAATCCTCTGTCGGGGCATTCACACATACAATCGCCCACGCTTGTATACCTACTTTCATCCTCACCCATACAACCCTTGCACCCACTGTTCCGTACTCTCTTATATTCTCCTTCCACTTCTTGCTTATCATCATACTCCCTCTCATGCCCTCTCATTCTCATTGATTCCCGCACATATACCTAAATCATATTCCCATTCTCTCACCCTTTCACCGTCCCATTTAGTTTCAGTCAATCCACATATATCCACTTTTGCATCCTCAAGCACCTGAACAATCTCTCACTTCATCATTCACTCCTCTCACATTCCATGTTCCCACCCTAGGAATGTCCTTTGTCCGTTCCTTAGTTGTCAACGAATGGTCCGTCTGGGTCCGATGTGCTTTATTTGCTTTTCTAGCTAGTTCTTTTTACGGGGTGGGGCACTAACCAACCCTTTTAGTCGCCTAGTAGCAGGGATACTGGGGGAGTATTCTTGAAACCCCCCTACCTCCAGGGGGTAGGGTGAAAAAGGCCCGACTCCTAGGTCCTAGAACACCTAACGTGTAGCATGGTCCTCTTTCGAGACCGGGACTTGGTGCAAATAAGATAGAGGTAGGACACAAAAACTCCAGGCAGTAACCTTTACACATGTATTCCTTCAGTCAGACACATGACAAGACAGCAGATAGTACAACATAGTATTTGGTGAATGATAAAACCTTAACTAATCAGTATCGCGCAGGATACTAGTTTTACGACACTGATGCTAACACTCTAGGTTTAGTGTACAGGTTTACTTAGAACACAGGGTCGCGGTGCACGTGGGGGAGTCGGGGGGGAGTCTCACCAGGGGGGGGGGAATGGGTGACGCACTGAGGGTCTGATTATAGTAGTATCGAGTGGGAGTTGATGTTAAGGCGTTTGACTTGTTATTTTCTGGTAGCAAGGGGGTTTTGGTAATTTACTATAACATGAGTCCAGGTTTTCACATACGCATCGAATGCTGAGAGGAGATTTACTAAGGGAGGGTGTAAGGCACTGAGTCTCGTTATGTTTATAGTAATATGAGGGGGAGGGTATTACTAACACTTTCTCTTTCTGGTAGCAAAGGACATTTGGATATTTTACCAATGGAAATCCCTCAGGTTGTGTCTTTCCGATTTCATGCAAGGGCATCACTCCGTGAGTCTGATTCACCAGCACTTAGACTCTGCACTTGTTATTATTAATCCGCCCCGTAGTATCATTCATTCCCCCTCTGTCTCCTCATGAACACGACCTGTTATTTGGGGTGCAATGTCACTGTATCTCTGTTGCACTAACTTGGGGCAATATCACACTCGAGTCACTTATAGGTGGGGGGCGCCAGGGAGACACACCAGCAACAATTTTTCCGGGACTGGGGCACTGCCAGGGGAGGGCGTGCCGAGAGGGCACGGGACGACTCGCAGAAGTGTCTTCTCTTGTCTGGGGCTGCAGGTGGTGAAGGGGCCCGTATTCTCTGGGCTGGGTGTAGGGGTGTGCCCCTCAGGACTGGGACCAAACAAGTCCAGAAATCTTTGGCTCAGGTCTCGGCCGGAGGCGGATGTCTTCCGCCATCGGAGCGTAGGAAGGTCTCACCCAGGCTTTCTGGGGAGGGCCTGGAGCACCCTAGGGCTGCGGTCCCCAGAGCCAGGAGGTGCCGTCGGGGAGGGACTGCAACACCAACCTGAATCAGGGTCCGTCAGGTGGGTCTTCTCTAGGGCCAGACGTGGGGAGCAGAGGCCAGGGGAGGCATTAGGGCCTCTCTGGAATTCTCCGGCATCCCCTGCATCAGGAGTCCGGGCCCTCATCTCAAGCTTGGGCAAAGGGACTACTCTCACCTGTCTCCAGCCGTGGGGCCTGGCTACTGGCCGTGGCTTCCCAAGGGCGCGGCTATGAGGTGCCAAGGCCCGGCTACTGGCCGTGGCCTGAATGGGGGAATCAGCACGCCTCTGGACACCTTTGGAGCAGCTACTGGCTGTCTGACGAAGGTGGGAGAGGCTACAGGCCCACTCCTGCAGGAGGGAGGGGGAGCAGCTGCAGGCCGACTCGGGGGCAGCACCTTCGGAGTGGCTACCGGCCGTCTGACGAAGGCAGGAGCGACTACACGCCGTCTCCTTCTGCCGGAGGGAGGAGCGGATACAGGCCGACTCGGGGGCAGCACTTCAGAGCGGCTACCGGCCGTCCGATGAAGGCGGGAGCAACTACAGGCTGTCTCCTTCTGCTGGAGGGAGGAGTGGCTACAGGCCAACTCAGGGGCAACACCTTCGGAGCGGCTTCCGGCCGTCTGACGAAGGTGGGGGTGACAACAGGCCATCTCCTTCTGTTGGGGGAAAGAGCGGCTACAGGCCGACTCGGGGGCAGCACCTTCGGAGCGGCTACCGGCCGTCTTACGAAGGTGGGAGCGGCTACAGGCCGACTCCTGCATGAGTGAGGGGGAGCGGCTACAGGCCGACTTGAGGGCACCTTCGGAGGGGCTACCGGCCGTCTGATGAAGGCGGGAGCGACTACAGGCTGTCTCCTTCTTCCGGAGGGAGAAGCGGCTACAGGCCAACTCGGGGGCAGCTCCTCAGAGCGGCTACTGGCCGTCTGACGAAGGCGGGAGTGACTACAGGTCATCTCCTTCTGCCCGAGGGAGGAGCGGCTACAGGCCGACTCGGGGGCAACACCTTCGGAGCGGCTACCGGCCGTCTGACGAAGGTGGGAGCGAATACAGGCCGTCACATTCTGTTGGGGGGCAGGAACGGCTACAGGCTGACTTCTGCAGGAGGGTGTGTAGGGCGGCTGCAGGCCGTCCCTGGAAGAACACCTGATGAAGGCGGGAGCGGCTACCGGCTGTCTCCTGGTTACCCTCAGGTCGGTTGTTCACCGATTCCCTTACGAGGGGCAGGCGGCTACCGGCCGTCCTAAAAAGGAAGACACCTTCAGAGAGGCTACAGGCACACTCATGTTGAAGGCGGGAGTGGCTACAGGCCAACTCCTGAGGGGCGCTGTTTGGAGCTGAATAGACAGCTCCACCCCGATCTGATCCGGTGGTACCTCTCCCTAGGGCGACGGTAAGGCGGCTGCGTGTCATAGGAGCGCATGGTCTGGGCTGACTTGTGCCGTTGTCGCACTCCGTCTCGCGGCTTGGCTGCGGCTCCTCCGTGAGGTCCTGGTGGGGGTGTCGGGGAGTTTCCGGAGGCACTATGCTGCAGCTCACGTATTTCACTGATAAATAAAAATATAGTGAAAGTACTGAAATGCTGCGAATAAAGAATTTTTCTGTGCAAATATCTTACCAACACACTATTGCAATATTTTGCCCCCAACATCTGCCTGTATGGAGAATTTGAGCTTTCACATGGAGTTTTTGGAAGACCAATAGTTTTCAAGTTAATCACAAAAACTTGCATGCGCGCACCCCTCCTCTCCACCAAAAGCCGAGAAGAAACTGGGTATTTGAGAGTGTTGGGTATTTGAGTGTTGGCATTTAAATAGACACCCTCTACTATGATGCAGCAAAGACTGACGCACTTCAATGCTAAAACAATTTTCGAAGAATATTTTTGTCCAAAACTGCCTAATTGGCATTCTTCATACCAACATAGACAAGTGTGTCAAAGTGTGTCATTGTTTCTTCAGCCTAACATCATTTTATCTCGTTTTGCGTTATGGTGGGCGAGAGGGTTGAAGTGGTTGATTTCAGCAGTAACAAGTTCACCAGGAAAATTTTTTTGTCTTTGAGATGGCTACGTTGAATAAAAGTAACAAAAGGCCATTCTAGCTAAGCTAAAAATCTAAACAGTACATGCTCGTTAAGATGGATATTTTTTTTTTAAGTTTTATCTAACTGTCAATATACTGTCTTTTTTTTATGAGATGACATCGCAGAACGATTTTACCTACTGAAATATGGCTTATATATTAAGAGAACATTATAGAATGTTTAATCAAAGGGCCAAAGGTGCTGGTTGAAAGTCTTACTAGTACAGTAAATCCATTCATTATCTAAATTTTTCACTTTTTCGACGACCTCAGCATCAAACGAAATTTAAAAGAAAAAAAAAAAAGGCCAACTGATTTCACGTGTAAATAGGTTTATGGTTCGTCTCTCCTTAGGGAAGTTTTTTTTAATGTCTCCCTTTTTACTGCTCTCAAATGTTTTCAGAATTTCGGTTTGGTATGTTTCCCTAACAGATTTGGAGTACATCTGTCGAAGTTGCATATTATGCGTTCTCAACCGAAAATACAGTGTTTTTAGCATTGCTCCATTTAATTTTTCTGGCTGCTTTAAACGAAAAACTGTCATTTAACTGACCCTTTAGCTATGGTAAAAATCCAATCTTAGAACGAAATTGATAACAGTTTATGTCAGTGCTCCTTCAAGCTGTAAGTTGATTGCACCTTTTATGCTACAAAAATCTGTGACCCTCAGGAACCAAATTCCATGTTTTTCTAGTGCATATTAGTCCTGCAATTATGTTTCCTATTTCAACAGTTAATTTTTATCTCTACTATAATCCCCTTTCAATTATAGTTATGAGTTATCAATGCTTCTGGGAGCTAGAATTTTATTATGCGCAAAAAATCTTCAAACTTGAGGAATCAAATTCTTTGTTTTTCAGTTTCTTATCACAGTAATGCATTGATGTTTTCTCTTGTATGCATTTTTGTCTGACTGTCAATACTTTGGCAATTTTTCTCTCTCTTTTTTTTTTAATATGATCATGGTTCGGAATAATTTTACCTCCAGATATCTTATTTGTTTAGACGACCTTTTATAACGTGGATTTTAATTTTTAAAATCGGGAGGCTTAAGATGCAGTTTTAAAGTCTCCCTTGTACAGATACAAAGAATCTATCCTCTAATATTACTTTTTTCTGTTTCGACAACCCTATCTTCAAACGAAACTTACTGAGCAATAAACACTTCAAATGCCAGTTTAAAAAATTTACTTCATCTCTCAAAGCAGCGTTTTTTTATATCTGATTTTTTACTCCTTACAAATGTTTTCTAAATTCTAGGAAAAAATTTGGTGCGTGTACCACCATATTTGGAGTGCATATGTTAAAGTTACATATACGAGTATATAGACTTTTCACCCACAAAATACTTTTTTTTTTTTTTTTTCATCCTTCCAGTAGAACTGACTTTCATTAATACTAAAGCTGTTGCTTTTCATCGTAACAAGTTCGAACTTGGTGCTGAAGAAATGTCGACTTTGAATGAAGAACTATAGTTTAATAAAAATGTTTGCTGAGGAGAAAAAAAAAAAAAAAAAACGCGACTTTTACAACGGTTCTTGTCAGCGCTTTTGGAAGCTGTAATTTGTTTGTATATGTTTTGCTCTAGAAGTCTACTGGCTTCATGAACCAAGTTCCATTTATCAATTTCATATAATATTAATATATGGTAAGTGGGGGCGCCCGTCATCCACCCACTTGATGTAGTGTACTCTGTTTTTCAGGGTAGCTCTACAATGAGTGGCAAGCCAAATGATTTCCTGTAAACCAGGAAACCATTTACAACGCTGGGTGGTAACCTTATAACCAACCAACACGTGTTCAGTATGTGACAGCGAGTGGGCTGGTGGAGGGTTAGTGCCCCTCCCAGGAAAACAACTACCTAAAAATATGAACAAGAAGCCTCGTACCAGGATGGACCAAAAGATGACGACTAAGGACCGAACAAAAGACATGATACGGATGCAACGTGGAATGTAAGGGGTGCAAATGATGAAGTGAAAGAGAGAGAGATTGTCCAGGTGCTTGAGAGTGCGAAAGTGGATGTATGTGGATTAACTGAAACTAAATGGGGAGGTGAGAGTGTGAAAGAATAGGAGTATGGATGGGAGTAGGTGAGAATGGGAGGACAAAATAAGGAGTGTGTATTGTTGTGAGGAACAGGTGGAAGGAGAATATAAGAGAACATGGATCAGTTGGCTCAAGGATTGTGTGGGTAAGATTGAAAGTTGGAATACAAATGTGGGCGATTGTGTGCTTGTAAGCGCCAACGGAAGATCATGCAAGCAGGGTGAGAGAAGAGTTCTGGACAAATGAAGTGTGCATGGAGAACTTTGAAAGAATGAGTGTTTTTGATTGGTGATATGAATGGTAAAGTAGGGAATGTGAAGGTGGATGGAGTACTTGGTGAGTGGGGTGTGCCTGCTGAAATAAATGAGAATGGCAGTGCTTTAGTGGACATTTGTGCCGGGAGGGGGTTGGTGATAGCAAATACCCTCTTCAGGCACAAACTGATCCACAGGTATACATGGTGAGTGATGAGAAGGCTGGGTGGTGAACTGAACGAAAGGAAGGCAATGATTGATTATGTGTGTGTGGATGAAAGGACGCGAAGGTGTGTAATGGATGCAAGAGCATATAGAGGTTGGAGATGTAGACTTTCTGAAAATGGAGAAATAGAAGAAGAGAAGGACAGGAGGAAGGAGTAGGTGCAAAGAAAGTGGAAAGGTTACAAGAGGATGAGAAAAAGGCAGAATATAAGAGAGAAGTGCAGGAGCGATTGGGTAAATATGGACTGGAGCAGATGGAGGACATGGAAGGTGTGTGCAAGATATTTACAGAAGAAATCTATGCAGCATGTGAGGTGGTGTGTGGGGTGAAGAGAAGATGAAAGGGGGCGTAAGGAACAGCATGGTGAAATGAAGAGGTGACAAAGGCTGTGGCACAAAAGAAGAAAGCATATAGTGAGTGGATGAGAACTAGGGATGTGGAAGAAGTTGAGAGATGGAAGAGAGAGTTATATGTAGAGAAGAAGAGAGGTGAAAAGATTAGTGAGAAAGAGTATGAGGAGGGTGGTTGAGGAATTTGGAAGGAAATTGAGTGTAAAGTGGAGGGACTGTAAGAAAATGTTCTGGAAAGAGATAAAGAGAGTTAGACAGGGTGGCAGTGATGTTAGTCAGGGAGTGAAAGATAAAAACGGTACATTACTAGTGGAGAAGGGAGAAAAAGTGAGCAGATGGAGAGAACAATTTTATGAATTGAACATGGAAATTGTAAGTAATGCGCGTATAAGTGGCTGGGGAATGGCTGGGAGGAGGGATGTGAGAAGAGAGGAAGGAATCAGTAGGATGGAAGTTGTAGAAGCAATGATGAAAGTCAAAATAGGGAAAGCCCCAGGAAATGATGAAGTGTGTGGTGAAAGGCTGAAGCATGGGGGAGAGATAGTAGTAGAATGGATGTGGAAGATATGCAGGTTGGTCTGGAAGGAAGGTAGAGTCCCGGAGGATTGGAAGTCAGGTATAATTATTCCCCTGTACAAAGGAAAAGGGGAAAAGGAAGTGTGTGGTAATCATTGGGGCATTTGTCTTCTTAATGTAATAGGAAAAGTATATGGTAGGATACTTATTGACAGACTTAGGGAAATAACAGAGGATTTAGTTGGAGATGAACAGGGAGGTTTTAAGAAGGCTAGAGGTTGTGTAGATCAGATATTCATTCTCAGATCTTTAGTGGAAAAGTTTCTAGAGAAGGGAAAGAAGTTGCATGCGGCTTTCATGGATTTGGAGAAAGCATATGACAGGGTGGATAGACAAGGATTGTGGAAAGTATTAAGAACATATGGAATAGATGGGAAGTGTTGAATGCAGTGAAGAGTATGTATGAGGGTGCTAAGGCTGCAGTGCGTGTGGATAGTAAACTGAGTGAATTTTTCTCTTTGAAGGTTGAGTTAAAACAGGGATGTGTCATGACTCCATTTTTATTCAGTCTATATTATTATGGATGGGGATATAAAAGAGATACAAGGTAGGGCAGTGGATGTTGGAGTGGCCCTAATGAGAGAGGGCAGTGTTTGGAAACTCCCTGTACTGTTGTTTGCAGATGATACTGTGTTGTTAAGTGAAGATGAAGGGGAGCTGCAAGGCTTGGTGGATGAGTTTGGAAGAGTGTGTAAGAAACGGAATCTAAAGGTGAATGTAGGGAAGAGTAAAGTTATGGTCTTCGAGAGAAGTGAAGTCAGTGACTATTGTACAGTAAGGTTGGATGGGGAGGAAATGGAAAATATGAGTACATTTAAGTACTTGGGTAGTGTAATGAGTAAGGATGGAAGTTTGGAGGATGAAGTGCTTTGAAGAGTACAACAAGGAAAAAAGGTTGCTGGTTCCATGAAAGCAGTAATAAAAAACAGGGAAGTGAGCATGGAAGTGAAAAAGTTACTACATGACAGTACCGTGATACCAACTCTATCGCATGGAAGTGACGCTTGGACCTTGTTTCCAACAAGGTCCACAATTCAAGAGTGACATGCAGTGGAAATGAGTTATTTGAGAGGAGCACGTGGAGTCACATGGAGAGACAGACTGACAAATGAGGATGTGAAGGAGCGTTGTGATGTGGACGTGGATGTGATAGAAAGCGTTAGGAGAAACACACTGAGGTGGTTAGGCCATGTGGAGAGGATGAAGAGTGAGAGACTGACGAGGAGAGTATGTGAGTGAGGTGGAGGAGGAGAGAGGAAGGGCGAGGCCAAGGATGAGATGGAGGGATGGAGTGGAGAGGTATATGAGGGAGGGGGGTATGAGCTGGGGGCAGGGTAGTGAAATGGAGGGGGACAGGGCGACGTGGAGGGGACTTGTTTGTGGCCACCCGTAAAGGATTAAGGAGTCTGGCAATAGATAGACAGATAGATTATCAATATCGAATTTGTTTTAAATTTCCTTTTTTTATCTCACTGTCAATACCTCCTCAATTTTTTATCTGCTATCACGATTGGGAGTTATTTTCATGAAAGTAGTTGTTCTTTTTCTGTAACATGAACATTTATAAGGATTTTTTTTTCAATTTAATGAAACATACAAAGATGCTATTTTAAAGCCGGAATAGTAGAGATTAAAATAAAATTCCTTTTAACTCAATCTTTTTAACATTTCCAACGACCTACTCGTTAAACTAAACTTTTTCTGTAGTAAGCACCTAAAGGCCTGCTCATCTCACGTGTGAATCGACTTTTTTGCGTGTAACATCACCTATCTTTAGAACAGCCTTTTTTTTTTCTTCTTTTAATTCGCATTATTATCTCTGCCAGGTTCCTGAACTTTTGAATTTTACGTTGTCCCAAAAAATACAGAATACATTTCTCGAAGTTTGAGTCCAAAAATAATTAACGCAACCGTTCAGTAGATATATTTTTTTTTTAATGACAAAATGTTTGAATTAAATCGTAAGATGTCAGCAATTAGCACTATTTGTTATCCTTGAAAAGACGGCATCGTTGAATGAAAAATTGACCTAGTAGACGATTCAAGGTAAAGTAAATCGAAAGAATTTCAAGGAGTCGTTTTAAAAATTTAATATCATTGCTCGTTGAACCTTCATTATTCTTTTTTGTATCTTTCATGCACGAAAAATCTGCTGGCTTCTGGAACCAAATTCTGTATGTTTATCAATTTCATACCTCAGTTTCCAATGCTGTACTTACTTTATCCAAGTCAGTTTTATTAGACTATTAATATCGTAACTGTTTTTGTGAGGAACGAATTCTTTTTAGTCAGGATGCCAGGCCTGGCTCATGAGTATCCCGATCCGGTCTAGGTGAGTGGAATCTGAAAGAATGCTTGGAGTCTGCTTTGCCACTGTGTGGCAATGCAGACTCCAAGCATATGGATGCGATCAGTGATGGGACACAAATTGAGTTCATGGAGCATGTTGACTACTCTGGCAGACCTGGGGCAGAGAAGAATGAGACACATTGCCCGATTCTGAACCACTTCCAGTAGTCGGAGCTGTGCTGGGGCACAAGAGAGTGAGGGTTAGCATGAAAATCAAGAAGGGAGCGAATATATAACAGGTAAAATGATCGAAGGACGAGGATGCTAACCCAATGCGAGTCACAAATGAGCGTGCCAAGGAGTTTAAGACTGCGGTGGAGGTGGGTGCAGATAGTGGAGATATACTGGAAGGGGTTAAAGAGGGAACAGAGAAGAATTCCAAGGTATGTATAATTCTATACCACCTCAAGATGAGAGCCGAGGAGAGTTTAGGTTATGCAAGCAAGCCTATGAGTGAGAGATAGAGTAAAAAGTTTGGTTTTGGCAGTGTTGATAATCAACTCACAAGCAGATGCAGACTGGCCGAACTTAACTAGGAGAGGTTGAAAAGTGTCGGAAGAAGGGAAGTGGATGCAGATATCATCAGCATAGGTTAGGATCAGAGAGGAGCCAGGGATTGGACCTACAAGACGGAGGAGTCTAGGAAGACTGAAGAGATAGGGACTAAGTGCCTCACCCTGAGGTGTGCCAAGATTGAACGATCGGTAATCACTAACCGTCCCACCACACAGAACCCGAGAATGATAATGGGACAGGTAGCTTTCCAGCCAGCAGAACAGGTGGCCAGAGACACCTAGGTGGGCAAGTTCGTCAAGGATGACGTCACGGTTTGGGACGTCGAATGCAGCTTTGAGGTCAATGAAGGCTGTACAGGAGGAAGATGTGAGGTGAGTGAGTGCTTTGGCCTGGGAGAAAACCAAAGAGATGTGGGGAGAGCTGATCCTGAAGAAGATCGCGGAGCCTTGCTAAAAGAATTCTCTCGAGGACTTTGCAGATGCAGGAAGTTAGGGAAATGGGACTGAAATCAGAGGAATTTGGCATAGAGATGGCGATTATGGTATTATGGTTTTTTTTCTGCAGGGAGACTACCCACAGAAAGACTCAGATTGAACAGTGAGAATAACGGATTGCCAAGGACTTGAGCAATGAGTTTGAATGTGGCAGAGGTGATCCCTTCATCACCCGGGGCAGTTGCCGTGCCTTGCAATAGCGCAAGGTGCAATTCATCACCGGTGATGGGGTGATCATTGAGGGGAGAGGGCATGGAGTGAGCCTCTGCAATACATACTAGCCTGTTTCCTCTAGTAGCAGAGAGGCAAACTTGATGTGGGAAGGCAGGGATGTCAGATGAGTTTGGGTGGACCATTTGTCAACTAGGCTGTAGATATTCCAAACGATTGTGGTGGAAAGGAGGGGAGGGGGACTCACGTGACTGAACAACTCTGTTAACAAGCCACCAAGCCATTAGACTGAGGAGTGGGTGCATTAATATCCTGGAGAAAGTCATGCCAATATTCCTGGCAAACATTGTGTTTGAGGTCACGGGAGGACCTGGCTGCAGTGAGGTAGGAGTGGAGGTTGTCAGCAGTTCAGACAGCGCAATAAAGAGCAGCTGCTAGCTGCACGTCCTCCTCGCTGTCGTGTAGGTGAAAATCCCGTACCCACTTCTCAGCCCGGAGGGCAGAGGTTTTCATATGGTTGTCCTCAGCACATAATGATCATAGAGGATCTATGCTACAGTAATTAGGTAGGTGTGAAGTTCAGCTGATGTGGTGAATGAATGATGGGGAAATCAGATGGTTAGCATGTCCTCGAAAGTGGGTTGCAGCGGAATAGGGATATTAATCTTTTTCCTGATGTGGTAGTGCTGGGAGTGTAATTTGGGATTCGAGTATGTGGCAAGGATGGCAATGTGGTCGGAGATAAGAGTAGGGATAATGTCAACAGACAGCCTTTTGTACCACGTTGCTACAAAGGACGAGATCGAGATAGCCTTTCCCAACATGAGTGGGATGAAGAGTGGGGAATGGATGCAGGTGATGGTTATTGGCAAAGTCATGGAGACGATGACCAGCAGGAGAAACACGGGAACCACTAAATGACGGATGAGAGACGTTATAATCGCCCAGGTAAAAGATAGGTGAGAAGCAGCAGGCAGGTAAAGTGGTGGGGTCACCCACAGTTGGACTAAGATAAACATTACATGTATACTAAAAGGCATCGTTGACAGTGAGGTGAAATAAGTGAAAAACGGAGGAGTGAGAAGAGGCAGGTGATTTGGTAATGAGGGTATGAGGAATAGAGTGACGAACGTGTGATAGCAGTATGATAGCAGTTGTATCTCAGAAGCCTGGGTGGGGGGCTGGAGCGACAAGAGTGAAGGAAAGCCTCCTGAAGGCAAATAACAGCAGGGTGATGAGATGAAGCATAATGAGAAAGGTCAGCCAGGCGTTGTTGGATGCTCCGTATGTTCCAGGATAACACAGTATATCGTCTGGGTGTGGGAGCCATTAGGACAAGAGGGAGACAGAGTATTGTCATGAGAGGGTTGGGGAACGGATAGTTGGGGAAAAGAGGGGAAAGGAAGAGGAGAGTGGGTGAGGGGGTAGTAAGGAGGGAGGTCCCTCATGTGCAGTTGCCATGAGAGAGGGAGATAGGGGGAGGGTGGGGGAGGTGAAGGGGTGACAGAGAGGCGAGGATGTATGGGGGAAAGGAGTGAGAACAGACAGAGAAGGCTTGTGTGAAAAGGTGAGGCTGGGACACAGGTGGAGGACAAGGCTGCATTGTGGTGAGACAGGAGGGAGGGAAGGAGCAGACATAACAGCAGTGGTGCTAGCTACATCGGAGTTGGTTTGTGGGAGCTGTGGGGAAGGCAGAGATGGAATATTAAAGTGGGAAAGTACATACAAAAGGAGACTGCGTAGTTCCTCGTACTGTTGTTGTAGGAGCTGCAGTTGATGGTCTGATGGGTGGGGCAGGAGGGGGGTGAGCAGCTTGTTGCAGGACATGGGGAGGGGCAGGGGTTGAGTGGATGGAGGAGGGGTTATGATGTAGAACCAGCGGCGGGAGGTGTACTGGCTGATAATCAGTAGCAGGGGTGGCTGTGGGGGCAGGAGCAGGGGCAGGGCAGGCTGAGTGACGACTTGGGCAATCCAGGTGCCAAGCAGTGACGCCCACACTCCCACTCCAGGGGCACTGGAACTGTGGTGAATGAAGGAGACAAGCATGGGCAGCCATGGGGTCAGTGAAGGCTGGTGGCACGGGTTGTTGGAGCAGTTTTGGGAACTCAGATGAGTGGGGGTCAGGTGTCCGAAGACTGGGAGAGTGAATGATGGTGGAGTGCCTGACAGGGCAGGTTATGGTTGCATCGGGGCCAATGCACAGACCATACCATTCTGCTGATCGGCAGTAGCGTGAGATGTGGCCGGACTCATAAAAGTAAAAACACAAGGGCTGTGATGGCGTGGCCTCTACGAAGGTACAGTGCGGGGAAAGGGGTAGCTCATAGCAGTATTCAGGAGGGAGTCACCACCACGAGCACCACTGAGCTTGATGCATTTACTTGTTCCAGCAGTAAGTTTGTTGGATGCAACAGGATCACCATCAGCTGGGGCTGAAGTGTGGGGGGCATCAGTGTCTGGTGGGGAGTGTGTGCGATGGCTTACAATAGTCGGGGGGGGGGGGGTGCAGCACTGGGTAGAAGTAGTTTGTGTTATGGTACTGGGGGGGGGGGGCTGGTGCCCTACTTTGGTTTGGCTTTGTGATTCCCCTTACCCATAACCCTAACTTTACCGGGTATTAATGTTATTAACATTGCACAACGAGTAGGAAGGAGAGCCCAGAATGCCACATTAATGTCCGGGGTAGAGGGCACACATGTCTGTGCGCCATCAAGGCAGGGCTAGAACTGGGGGTGCATATATTTTGTAGTATACTTTGGTTACCCCTTCGTTCTCTCTCTATGCTGAGAAGAGCTTTGTGAAAACGTGTGTGTGTCTTGGCCAGACCGACCTACAACGGCACGGAGAGAGTTTGTGTTTTTGCCAGGTATTTTGAAGATATTTCGTATTTCTTAGGATTACCAATGTTAGAATGATGCCAAAGCGATCAAAAGCACACCAGGCTGCTACTGAGGAAAGCTAGAGAGGCAAAATTTATGTGCGAAATGGGTTAAAAATGAGCCAGTAAAGGCCCATACATGTGAGGGCAGGCAGCTACTCGTATCATGTACCTGACTTCTTGGAATTGGACAATCAAATTTATAGGGCATCAATTGATGGAGAGTGGTCAATTAAAAGGACAGTAGGCCCAGCAATTTTAGAGTTAAAACTGCTTTTCTGTAATACTTATTTAGCATCAATTTCCCACATATTGCATTGTCAAGCAGTAAATCAAGAATGGAGGCCCTTTTTTTGTGCTGGATTTACAATATAAGGGGAGCACTTTATTCAGCAGTTCGATACAGATTGATTCTATATGAGAAAAAATTGGAAATCAGCACACTTGAGTGTTGTACTCCACACAGGGGCGAATAAAACCCGTGTACAAAGTCAACAACTGTGCAGAGGCAAAGAAGGCACGGAGTCGGTTTAGCACACCTAATCTCTTGGAAGCAGATTTTACAAGAGATGCAACATGATCTTTCCAAGATAAGTCCCGAGTGAATGAAACCCCAAGCATGTTAAAGGATGATGCAGGATTGAGCTGGATATTATTAAACATTAGTTGGTACTCCTGTGGAAGATTTTGACAGGTTAAAAAGAACAAGATTATTTCCACCCCAGTCAGAGACACGAGCCAAGTCAGACATTAGGTGTGCCATAGCCTCATCCCTTGTTTGCTGAAGTAACTGCTGAGATGGATGTTGTGGAATCTGAATGGAAAGGTGAAGGGTGGAATCATCAGCGTACGAGTGGATAGGATTAGATGTACAGCTTAGAAGATCTATCTATCTATCTATTGCCAGACGCCTCAATCCCGTTTGGGGTGGCCACAAACAAATCGCCTCCAAGTCGCCCTGTCCCCCGTCATTTCACTGCCCTGCTCCCAGCTCACACACCCCTCTCTCATATACCTCTCCACCCCATCCCTCCATCTCATCCTCGGCCTCCCCCCTCCCTCTTTCCCCCTCCATCTCACTCACATACACTCTCTTCGTCAGTCTTTCACCCTCCATCCTCTTCACATGGCCAAACCACCTCAGTGTGTTCCTCATAACGCTTCCTATCACATCCACATCCACACCACAATGCTCCTTTATATCCTCATTCGTCAGCCTGTCCCTCCATGTGACTCCACAGGCTCCTCTTAAATAACTCATTTCCACTGCTCTCACTCTTGACTTGTATCCTTCCAACAACGTCCAAGCTTCACTTCCGTACGTTAGAGTTGGTATCACAATACTGTCATGTAACTTTTTCATTTCCATGCTCACTTCCCTGTTTCTTGTCACTGCTTTCAAAGAACCAGCAACCTTTCTTCCCTGCTGTACCCTTTCAAGCACTTCACCCTCCAAAGCTCCATCCTTACTCATCACACTACCCAAGTATTTAAATGTACTCACATTTTCCAATTCCTCACCATCCAACCTCGCTGTACATTCACTGACTTCACCTCTCTCAAAGACCATCACTTTTCCCTACATTCACCTTTAGATTCCGTTTCTTACACACTCTTTCAAACTCATCCACCAAGCCTTGCAGCTCCCCTTCGTCTTCACTCAACAACACAGTATCATCTGCAAACAACAGTACAGGGAGTTTCCAAACACTATCCTCTCTCACCAGGGCCACTCCAACATCCACTACCCTACCTTGTACATCTTTTATTACCCCATCCATGTACAGATTGAACAACCATGGAGACATGACACATCCTTGTTTCAACCCAACTTTCAAAGAGAAAAATTCACTTAGTTCACCATCCACACGCACTGCAGCCTTCGCACCATCGTACATACTCTTCACAGCATTCAACAACTTCCCATCTACTCCATATATTCTTAACACTTTCCACAATCCTTGTCTATCCACCCTGTCATATGCTTTCTCCAAATCCATGAAAGCCACATACAACTTCTTTCCCTTCTCCAGAAACTTTTCCACTAAAGATCTAAGAATGAATATCTGATCTACACAGCCTCTTCCCTTCCTAAAGCCTCCCTGTTCTTCTCCAACTAATTTCTCTGTTCTTTCTCTCTGTCAATAAGTATCCTACCATACACTTTACCTATTATACTAAGAAGACAAATGCCCCTATGATTACCACACACTTCTTTTTCCCTTTTTCCTTTGTACAAGGGAATAATTATACCTGACTTCCAATCCTCCGGGACTCTACCTTCCTCCCAGGCCAATCTGCACATCTTCCACATCCATTCTACTACTATCTCTCCCCCATGGTTCAGCATTTCACCACACACTCCATCAATTCCTGGGGCTTTCCCTGATTTAACTTTCTTCATTGCTTCCACAACTTCTATCCTACTGATTTCTTCCTGTCTTCTCACCTCCCCCCTTCTCCCAGCCATTCCCCAGCCACTTATACTCGCATTACTTCCATCCTCTACGTTCAACAATGCCTTAAAGTGTTCTCTCCATCTGCTCACTTTTTCTCCCTTCTCCACTAGTAATCTACCATTTTTATCTTTCACTCCCCTGCTAACTTCACTTCCACCCTGTCTTACTCTTTTCACCTCTCTCCAGAACATTTTCTTACAGTCCCTCCATTTTACGCTCAAATTCCTTCCACATTCCTCATCCACTCTCTTCTTACTCTTACTAATCTTTTCACCTCTCTCTTTCTTTCTACAAATAACTCTCTCTTCAGCCTCTCAACCTCTTCCACGCCCCTATTTCTCATCCATTCATTGTATGCTTTCTTCTTTTGTGCCACAGCCTGTTCCACCTCTTAGAAGATCATTGATGAATAAAAGGAAGAGAGTTAGTGAGAGGACAGAGCCCTGAGGAACACCACTGTTGATAGATCTAGGAGTAGAACGATGGCCGTCTACAACAGCAGCTATAGAACGACCATAAAGGAAGCCATAGATGAAGGCACAGATAGGAGGATAGAAATCATAAGAGGGCAGTTTGGAAATTAAAGGTTTATGCCAGACTCGATCGAAAGCCTTTGAGATGTCAAATGCAATGGCAAAGCCTTTGCTAAAGTCCCGAAAGGAGGATGACCAGGAGTCTGAAAGGTAGGTAAGAAGATCGCCAGTGGAGCGTCCCTGACGGAGCCCATATTGACGATCAGAAAGAAGGTTGTGATAAGAAAGATGCTTTAAAATTTTTCTGTTAAGAAGAGGCTCGAAAACTTTTGAGACGAGATGTTAAAGCAATTGGACGATAGTTAGAGGGTTGGGAATGGTCGCCTTTCTTTGGAACTGGCTGAATGAGAGCAAACTTCCAGCAAGGAGGAGAGGTACAAGTTGAAAGACAAAAGCGAAAGTGTTTACCTGGGATGGGTGTAAGCACAGAAGCACCATTCTTGAGGACAACAGGAGGGACTCCATCAGGCCCATATGCCTTGTTAGTATTGAGGCCAGTGATGGCAGAAAATACACCTTAAGAAATTTTAATGTCAGCCATGAGGAAGTCAGTTGGTGATGGAGGAACAGCACTGGAATTGTCTAAGGTGGAATTGAAGGAGAAAGTCTGAACGAAGAGATCTGCTTTATTAGTAGAAGAAATAGCTACAGAGCCATCAGAGTAGAAAAGAGGAGGGAAGGATGGTGAGGTAAAGTTGTTAGGTTTTTGGCAAGGTGCCAGAAGGAGCGGGAAGAGTTCGAGTTGGAGAGTTGAGAGCATTTAGTATGGATGATGTTATTTTTAGAAGAGCGAAGAACAGACATCACGAAAACGGGGAAAAAACATAAAAAAGATATGATTCACGAGTGGGCTGGCTCCAGTACCTTTTATAGGCCCTCTTCTTGTTGCGGACAGCATTAGAACAAGCATGATTAAACCAAGGCCTTCTTGCATTAGTCGAAGGATATGAGGAAAGAATGTATGCTTCCATGCTCGAGAAAATAACCTCCATAATGCGCAAGGCACACCCAGATGGCTCCCGGCCATGGAAGCAATAATCATTCCGGAGACATTAAAGAAGTACTGCCTGAGGGCCTCCCAATCTGCAGCTCCAAAGTTCCACAGACGATGTATCTTTGGAGGGTCCACAGGCCATACCGAAGCAATAGGACAGGTTAAGGTAATAAGGTTATGATCGGAGGAGCCCAACGGAGAGAAAAGATTAACAGTGTAAGCAGAAGGATTGGTTGTAAGGAAAAGGTCAAGTATGTTGGAGATCTCTCCAAGGCAGTCAGGGATACGGGTAGGGTGCTGTACAAGCTGCTCTAGGTCATAAAGGATAGAAAAGATGTAGGCTTGTTCACCAGGTGGATCAGTGAAAGGAGAGGAGAGCCAAAGGTGTTGGTGAGCATTGAAATTTCCTAGAATGGAGGTTTCAGAGAAAGGAGTGTCAATAATCAACAGGATATGTAAGATATGCGAGAGTTAGGGAGTTAGGAAAAAACATCTGTTAACTTATATTCAAATATATTGACCTGTACAACCGAACACCAAACAGTTACCTTGGTCGATATTACATCTATTTACAACATTAACCTTAACACCACCGTAGTCGAATCACTTCCCTTTACTCTGACACTCACACGTTTCACAAAGGGCAGGTGACTCCCTGATCAGTCCACTAATTCTCGTCCCTTCTCGGCAACCCACACTCTTCACGTAGAAGACATACAGGAAGCACGCTCCAAGTAGGCGACTTGTTGCTCAAACGCTCCCCGTAGGTGACTTACACCAGGTCTGTAGTTCCTGGTTGAAATCTACCCCTCTCCGTCTATCCAGGCATGGATTTCCTAGAGTGTTCCTGGAAGTCTGCTCTCGTCGGGGTTCGTTTCATCTCTCCCTCTTTGCCTATCCAGGCATGGAGTTCCTGGAGTGCTCCTGGAGGTCTGCTCTCCTCGAGGTTCGTTTTGTCTCTGTCCCTTTCCGTCTAGCTGTAATCCTGCCCTTACCTCGCTTACTGCTGCTATTGGCTGCGATCAGACAGTTTTTACAAACGAGGCCACTCCTCTATTGCCCCTAACAGCTTTCCCTAAAAAAACAATAATGGTATAACAGTTTATAAAACAAACAAGTTATTATGGTCATTATGGTAGCCTGCATGTGACACTGCCCTCACACCAAAGACTCTCTTTGAAGAGAGGAAAAACAAAATCTTCACATGCGGCTTAAGAAATCTGACAAAAGAGTCTCTTTCCCAGGAATAGCTCTAATAGCGAAAGAGAAATTATGCAAAAATAATGCCCACCGTAACAATCTGACATTCTCAGGTTTCTTTCTCAACAAGTACTGTAAAGTCGAATGATCTGTGCAAAGTATAAATATCTTTCTCAAATTTCTGTATTGCAGATACAGTGGCTAGGCATTCCCTTTCAATAACTGAGTAGTTTACCTCACGAGGCTTTAGCTTTCTACTCACATAGGCAACTAGAAGCAAACCCTCATCAAATTTTTGAAGTAATACGGCTCCAATAGCCCTGTCCGAGGCATCTGTTTATACCTCAAAGTCCCTGCTGAAGTCAGGGGTCCTAATGATGGGAGCTGAAACTATATACTCTGCTTTAATTGACTGAAGGCTTCCTCCTGAGCAGTCTCCCATCTCAGCTTGTTCGGACTTCCCTTCCTCAGCAGGTCAGTGAGAGAGGCAGATACCTGGGAAAAGTTAGGAATAAACGTTTGATGAAATCCAACCGAACCTAGGAAAGATCTTAACTGTTTCTTAGTCCATGGAGGTTTGGCTTCACAAATTTTTCTTACAGAGTCTTTCTGTGGAGACACAGCATCTGGACTAACTCTGTGCCCAAGGAAATTCAATGTACTGAATCCCAGTAGACACTTTGAGGGACTGATGGTTAACCCATTCGCTCTGATCTTACCAAAAAGAACACGAAACGTTTACACATGCTGTTCCCATGTTACAGTATGAACCAGTGCGTCATCCATATAATTGTCAATGTCTGTCATAGTCCCCAGAAGTTTCCTCATTAGTTTATTGAATGTGGCTGAGGAATTAAAAACCCAAATGGCATCCTGAGAAACTGGTAACATCCACTAGAAGTTACAAACACGGTTAATGGCTTTGTGGATTCATCCATTTTGACTTGCCAAAACCCTCTGCTTAAATCAATCCTTGAAAAGTATAGTTTACCCTGCAGTCTAGCTAAAATATCATCTGGATGAGACATGGGTTCGCAATCGAACTTTGTTACCTTGTCAATCTTTTTATAATTTACACAAAACCTGTACGAGCCGTCTGGTCTACCAAAAAGCACTACTGAAGCACAATATGTAGAGTCCGAGTGTTCAATGATACCCTCTTTTAGCATCGCTTCTACTTCCTTCTCTACTTTCTCTTGAGTAGCATAGGGCAAACAATACATTTTCTCCCTCATAGGACCACCTATTGTTAACTCAATCTGATGACCAAGAAGATCAGTACAACCTGCCTTATTTGTCAGAATATCTGGAAAATCAGTACACAACGTCTCTAAGTCTTCTTATCAGAAGATAATCCAGGATTAATTACAACATCTCGGAAAGTTTCAGTTCCTCTGATTTCAGAACTTTAATCAACTTATCCTCCTCCATAGTTTTACTAGGTATCACTGATAAATCTGCTACAATATCACTACTCCTGAATTCGTACTTCTTTAATAAGTTGACATGGAATACTTTACTTATATCATCCAACAATACTCTATAATCCATTTCTCCAATCTCGTCAAGTACTTCATAGGGACCTTTCCAGCCTAAAAGTAACTTGTTTGTACTACTGGGTAGCTATACCAGCAAATTGTCTCCTACCTGAAACTGTTACGCGATGTTTTATCATAATGGTGTCTATACTTATCTGTGGAAGCCTGAAGGTTTTCTTGAGCTATCTTATTCCTCTCCTCCAGTCTTTTCTGTAAATCCATGACATAGGTGTAAGTGTTGTAAACCTGTGAGTCACAATCAGCCCCTGTCCAGACATCCCTTAGCAGCTGTAATGGCCCCGTCACTGTACGGCCGTACAATAGTTCAAACGGGGTGAAACCTGTACTGGATTGAGGCACCTCACGATAAGCAAAAAATACTGCTGGCAGATATCTGTCCCAATCCGATGGACGTTCTTGGCATACCTTCTTGATCATGGACTTCAATGTACCATTAAGTTTCTCACGTAGGCCATTTGACATGGGGTGATAGAGGGTGGTGAATGATTAACACTACTCAAGCGACATACTTCAGACATAAGGGCAGAGGTGAACTGACAGCCCCTATCACTGAGGATTTCCTGAAGAAAGCCAACCCTACTAAAAATACTCACCAGTGCTTCAGCCACTCTCTCAGTCTCAATTCCTGACAAAGCAACTGCCTTAGGCCACCTTGTTGCATAGTCTACTAGAGTCAGAATCCACCTATTTCCTTGCGAAGAGGAAGGGCTTATCGGACTAACAATATCAATTGCCACTTTCTGAAAAGGGATAGACTTTAGTGGCATCCATCCAAGAGGTACCTTTTGCACTCTGCCCTTCGGGTTTATATTTTGACAGGTATCACAACCACGACACCACCTTTTTACTTCTTTAGAAATACCTGGCCAATAAAAGGAACTTGTCACTCTGTCCTCAGTCTTTCTAACTCCTAGATGACAGCCTAGTAAAGCTTCATATGGCAGAGCTAATACATGGTTCCTTCTATTTTTAGATAATAATAACTGCTTAAAATCATCCACCATGTTTAGGTGTCCAATGTACCAACCACAATCACTTTTCTTTTACAAGCTTCATTTGAATGATTTTGCCCTTCAAAAATCCCTGCAAAGACTTATCTCTCTTGTTCTTCTGCTGTTATCCTCATCTGATCTGCCTGATCTAGGAACATGCAAAGGTCTAAGTTTTCTCCTGTTAAGACACTGAGCACTCATTTGAACTGCTGCACTAACAACCTTCTCCAACTGATAACTAATGCTTGGTGTGTCATATGTAGACCCTTTTCCTTCAAACTTATCTGGCACACCTTCAGGAGAACTTTGAGTAGATTGGCAGACATAGTCTAGTGGGGCCTGCGTAGCAGGGTATGTTCTTCCCGTGGTAGAAGGAAGAGCCTCCTTCACATTAGTTACTCCAGACAAGTGCTTATCTATAGGGGATGGAACCTGAGAAGGTCCAGTTTCCACTACAGGAGATGACACAGAGAAATGATTATCAGGTTTACTATCGTCCAGAGGTGTGTCCAACTGAACTCCAGGAATATTGCCAATTACAGTATCAAGTCATATATTGAATTCTCTAGACATAGTGCTTCTACCATACCCGAAAAATATGGAGTGTCTACATTAGCAGAGGCAACCGGGCATAACCTCGTCTTACCACCAGTCATCTGATACGGTTGTACAAATCGTTGTTTGATCACCACCCCAGTACAGCCTGTATCTCTCAGTACTTGGACTGGCTAACTATTCTGACTTCCATGAGCGGTGACAAGTCTTCTTCCTGCTGTCGCTGAAGCTCCAACACCAATAGTAAGAGGCAGAACCTCGCCAGAAGGAAGAGTCACTGCCTGCTCCTGTGCCAGCTGGGTGATGCAGCCTGTTGCACTCTCATTTTGTAGAATTCTGATGTTGCTTCTGACTTCCCTGACGTGACACAGCACTAGTTATTTTTGTGACAATCGGCAGTCTCTTGCGATATGTCATCTGTTGCAAAGAAAACACGTCTTGTCTCTGCGTGCTTGCATTGCTGGTGAAGTTTATTTCGTTGACGATGGTTCAGTTACTGGCGGATGTATTGGCTTCTCTTCCCTCTGAAGCCTAGACTGGTATTTTTCCACATTAATCCACCGTGGGCTGAAAAACAAGTTTGTTAAATCTCATTTTATTGCTTACAGTTTTCCTTCCCTACGAAAAAGTCTTTGTTCGGGATGACACCTCCTTTGGAATTGTTCGAGGAGCACAATATTCTTAAGGTCTTCAAAAGTCTTATAAATGCCAGAGAGATCTATCCATCTATCAAGGTATCTTATGTCTAGACGTGAACTGACCCATAATTTCCCCCTTTTCCAGTACTGGATCACGGAACTTCACACGATATCCCTCTTTCGTCACAGTGTATCTTTCTAAAATAGTTTTCTTCATCACATATTTAGAAGAATCATCAGGGGGCAGGGATATAAAGCTTGTAACACCTTACCAGTTAGCAAAAAAATTAGATTTATTGCCCACTGCTCTAGAGGCTACTTAAGAATTGTTGTGTACCTCTCGAAGCGTTCGATGCAGTCATCAATGTCATCAATCTGATCTTCGGACTTTGGAAGCTTTGGAGTAGGTACAGCCTTACCAACTGAATTCTCCACGGATTCGAGTTATGTTTGTCGAATCTGGAGTACACTTAGCTCATGGTTTCTTTGCTTCTCGTTTTCCTTTATTGTCTCTTTCGATTTCAGCCACTTTTTCTTTCACTTTCATTACCCTATCTAACTCTTGCTCAGCTTTTTAAAATTCATATTCACGTCTTTCTTTCTTTTTGTCGCTCCTCTCTTTCCCCTTATCTTTCATTCCGTAGAAGAGCCTGCTGGTTAATGACAAATTCTCTGAGTTCGCATCCTACATTTCCCAGAGTCTGACCAGTTTTAATTAATTTATCCAGATCCATTTTCAAGTCCAATATCACTACTCCCAACTCACACAGTCTAAATCCCGAGTCTGGGCACCATTGTCAATGATCAACGGGATATGTAGGACGTGCGAGAGTTAGGGAGTTTGGAAAAAACATGTTTTCTATTTAATATATTGACCTGTACAACCCAAAACCAGTCACACTGGCCGAAAAAAATTATATAGTAAGACCTCACTATAATGGACTAACTGGGGCCCAGACCATTCTAAAAAATGCAAAATTCCGATAAAAGCGATATCCAGTCTTCCCCCTGCAAACCAGGACTTTTTCCGATATATCAGACATTAGTCTGGATCGCATGAACTGTTTTTAAACTGTTTTGGCAACCATTGCAGTTCTGTACTGTGTTGTAACTTCACTACATTATTCAAACGGTATAATATACATATTAATATTGTTCTGTACACTAATAAACATGTCTTTTATTTACCTTATTGTGGTGAACAGGCAGTCCGGACTGCTTCTGGCTTTATTGGACTTTTCCGATATTTAGGGATTTAGTCTGGTAGCTCTTTGAGTCCAATAAAAGTGAATTCCAGTCTATTGCAGTCCGTTATATTGAGGTTTTATGTACATCTTTTTACAACATTAACCTTAATATCACCGTAGTCAAATCACTTCACTTAACTCTCCCACTCAAACGTTTCACATGGTCAGGTTACTCCCTGATCAGTCCACTAAAATCTCTTCAATACTCAGCAGCCCACACTCTACAAGTAGAAGACATACAGGTAGCACGCTCCTTGTAGGCGACTTGTAGCTCAAACTCTCCACAAAGGCGACTTACACCGGGTCTGTAGTTCCTGGTTGAAATCTACCCCTCTCCGTCTATCCAGGCATGGAGTTCCTGGAGTGCTCCTGGAGGTCTGCTCTCCTCGAGGTTCGTCTCTGTCCCTCTCCGTCTGACTATAACCCTGGCCTCACCTTGCTTACTGCTGCTGTTGGCTGAGATCAGACAGTTTTTACAAACAATTCCACCCCTCTATTGGCCCCAACAGCTTTCCCTAAACAACCAACATTGGTATGAGTTTTTAAAACAAACGTCATTATGGTAACCTGCATGTGACAAGTAGAAATGGATAGATTGTGTTCCATTGTAGAAGTAGGATAGTCAAAGAATTTTTGATAGTAGAATTAGGAGATAGGTAAACAGCGCAGACATATTTAGTCAGAGAATGAAAGGACAGCCGAAGCCAGATAGTAGAGAATTCAGAAGAATCAAGTTCAGGAACACGAGAGCAAGATAGGTCGTTGCGTACATACACGACATCCAAGTTTGGCTTTGAAATGAGTATAGAGAAAGAAGGAGGATACAGAAAAAGGTTTGCTGTCAGTTGCCTCAGACAGCTGAGTCTCGGTAAGGAAGAGAAGGTGAGGTTTAGAGAAGAGGTTGTGTTCGACAGAGAGGAACTTAGAGGAAAGGCCGAGAATGTTGCAGAAGTGAAGAAGTGAGTCAGACAGTGGATCCAGGCAGCTCAGAATGTCGTCACTGGGAGAGGGACGGATGGGGTGGGGGGTATTTATGGTTCCCTCCCCCTGGGGACTCCGAGGCATGGTATGGGTGTGCCATTTTTTTTTTTTTTTTTTTAAGGAAGTGTAGTGTGAACTGTGCATGTAGATTGATGTTAACAGTTAGAAAAACTTGTACTGGAGAGCATGCTGTGTTACTGAAACAGAAAATTTCTGCAAAGGGGGATGAATGGGAACTAGTCCAATGGGCTGATGAAACTGGGGCTCCAGCTCTCCCTGTCATCAGATTTCCATCCACCTTGGGAGTACTGCCCCACTCGACCGGTGCTAAAGTCTACTCCTCTACACACACATTATATATATATATATATATATATATATATATATATATATATATATATATATATATATATATATATATCAGCCGTTTGCGTATCCACTGCAGGACCGGCATATACACCTGGAGACCAGCACAAGGAGATCGTGAACTGGGACAATGTTAGCGACTTACTGCAGTTGTGACGTTTTGAGGTAATCCAATATGCAGAAAAAAAAATCAAAAATACTAAAGACCTAACTTAGATGTAAACCGAGACAGCTACACACCTGTGTAAGATAGGTCTTTAGTATTTTTGGGAATGGTTAGAATCGCCCAAAGAAGTGATGACTCAGTTTCTTTATGTATCGGACAAAGCTCCCTGGGTCTGACAACGTTTACTTGATTGGGAGTTAGGAGACGGAAACAATCTTTGCCTGCCCTGCAAACATTAATTATGGTGTTAAGAAAAAAACGTAATCTTGCGAAAATATCAGTTGAGTTGAGTTTTTTTTTTTTTTTTTAAAGATCAATCAATAATTAAAAAGCGACATCTGGCACGTTTTCACATTCCGTCACGACTCATGCTAACAGTGTTACCAATGAAGCGATTTTCCCGCTAAATGTAGAGGTTTTCAAGCAATGTAGCTGGTAAAAAAACTAAATCTTTAATTAATCTGCTTTTTAAGGGCTTGCCTATCATTTCTTTTTCATTAATTTCCCTGTCTGGAGGATTTTTACCGCTTTTGAGACTAATATGGTGATTTCCTAAAATTTTTCCTTTGGCAACTCTGCACGCTAAACCTTCCGTCTGTCACTACCACTCTTCGTTGTTGCACTCCTGCTGTTGAGTATCGTCCTCTCCCTCTTTAGTTCTTTCATGAAACAGCTGTATATATTCGTATTTTATTAGATGTTTGAATTCGTGGTTAAAAATGAATTGTCCCCTTATAATTGCACGGTTTCACTAACTTCACTGAGTGCCGGCAGATTAATTTGCTTCTCGATAGCAACACAGATGGTTAGGGGTTGCTCTAGGGCAAATGCATTAATTTCTCTTTGTCTTGTGCGACGAGGGTCTCTACTTGGCAAATATCCTGTTCTACCTCCCTATATCTCGGATCCATCAGTAAACTGTCCTTTTCTTGATTTTAAGTTGCCGGGATCAGTCTTGCTGGAATATTTGCAAATTAAAAAAGAGCAATAATCTGCTCACACTGAGGGGTCGTGTCGACGATCCATCTTGCTTAATACAGCGCCCAAGGCGTAATTATCATCCAGAATTGAGATTATAGTGGATAATACTGTAATGTGTTTATTTTTATGATTTGTTGGCACTCGTAATTTGGACATTTACATAATCTGTGTTTTATTTTATGAGACTTTTCCTTCAGTATTGTTGATTTAGGATGCAATGTATTACGAGAGATTCTCCGCATTTTAACCCTGAAACCGTTGTGCGATAGGTTGTGCGTTTCACGTTCTTTTGCGCGGCTAAGCCTCAGCCTTAGTATAATGTTTCTTCTCACGGTGACGACATTTATATATTGCTCTTTCGTGGTTACCTAAATACTGCTCTTTCCGATGTGCAAAATATAACTAGGCCGTAACAGTTGCCAGATACAACTTTCTGATCGAAAGGTATTGGGAATATGGGTCATCACTGCTTTGGGCGTTTGTACTTATTTTTCAACTACATTTCTTTGTATATACTTTAGCTTTGTCTGATGATTGGATTACCTAGAAACATCACAACTGCAATAAATCACGAACATGGTCCCAGTTCATTGTCTCTGTCCTGGTCTATTACGTCATCAGGTTCCATACCGGATCCTCAGTTAGTGATGTTCTCTCTCTCTCTCTCTCTCTCTCTCTCTCTCTCTCTCTCTCTCTCTCTCTCTCTCTCTCTCTTTCTGTTTATATTTATACATCTACACACATACATACATTTTTTTTTTAAGTGTCCGACTCTGGGCAAGGGCTTCAGGGGCCTATTCCCAAGTCCCAGTAGTCCTCCTACATCACATGTCACCACTTCGGCGTTAACACCCACCGTACATATTGAATACATGCAATGGCTGTCTCATACAGGACTGGTGTACTGGTATTAGCGGGGGTACTTTTATGACATGTCGGCGGGTCATCTGATCGATCAGGAAAGTTTTTTTTTTTTTTTTAATGAAATTCAAATCCTCAAACTGTTCCCTGCCCCAGCTGGGAATCGAACCTGGGTCCATTAGGACTGCAGGCCGCCTCTCGACCGATTCTGCCACCGCCTTCCCCATTATATACACATAGTCCAAAAAAATCCACATTTAGGTCAAATGAAACACATTATTGCTAGACATCTCAATCTCGTACGGGATGGCCACAAGCAAATCGCCTCCATAACACTGTCCAACGCCATTTCACTACCTTTGCTCCCAGCTCACACCCTCTCCCTCCTATACCTTTCCATTCCACCCCTTCATCTCATCCACTGCCTCCCCATCTTTCTCACCCCCTCCACCTCACTCACATGCACTCGCCTCGTCAGTCACTCGCTCTCCATCCTCTCCACATGGCCAAACCACCTCACCTTATTTCTCCTAACGCTTTCTATCACTTGCACATCCACACCACAACGCTCTTTCACTTCCTTATTTTTGTCAGTGTCTCCACGTTTGCTCATGCTCTTCTCAAATAACCCATTTCCACTGCTCTCACTTTTGACTGTGTCTTTCCAACAAGGTCCAAGCTTCACTTCCGTACATAAGGGTTGGTATCACAATACTGCTTACTTCCATGTTCACTTCTCTGATCCCTATCACCGCTTTCAAAGAATCATCAACCTGTCTTCCCTGTTGTACCCTTTCAAGCACTTCACCCTCTAAACTTCCATCCTTACTCATTACACTACCCAAGTACATTTTCCATTTCCTCATCCAGCCTCACTATACATTCAGTGGCTTCATTACTTTTCTCCCCATTCACCTTTAGATTGTTTCCTACAGTCTCCCAAACCCATTCACCAAGCCTTGCAACTCCCCTTCGTCTTCACACAATAATACAGTATTATCTGCAAACAGTACAGGGAGTTTCCAAACACTGCCCTCTCTCATTAGGGCCACTCCAGCATCCACTGCCCTACCTTGTACACCCGAAAGCACTAATCTCTCCCCCCTAATAGCCGGAGTCGCGGCCAGTGAGCGACCAGGCGATCGAACACCCCACATCCACCGTCCCTACCCCAACCCCAAAGCGTTGTTGGATATATGTGGGACGGCCAGAGCTGGTGATATTACAATGTCATGACTGTTTTTATATACAATCAGAACCAGTAGGGGTAAGTATATAAAGGCAATTAATGTGTAATACTATGCTGGTATCCACAACATACGAGAAAGGCACGAAAATGAAAGAAGACATACGACGTATTATGTGTTATTGACTATATACTTACATACTATATTATAATGTAACTACAGATAAGTATAGTATAGCATCTGATGAATGATGTGATGTCGCTTCTTATACATTCTCACTCCCACCTCCATCACCCTTCTCTCTGATTTGCTGTCTCCACCAAACGCCTCTCATACCCTGTCATCCCCCATCCCCATCCATTGTTAACCAACATAAAGATAATGATAAAATAATCTGTAAAGTATTAATCATGTTGTATTATCACACGCTTCTGCATTATCACCAACAAATAAAAAAACATACAATACTCCGGTATACCTGCCAACCATTTCATCCTGTTGTAAGATGTTACATGACATACACACTGCAAGTTGGACCTTGTGTTACAATGACATACGGTTGTTTATCGTTAACACAGGTTGTGTGGCTTTGGACGTCCATTAATCCATATGAGCGTGGTAATTTAAGCCTTACATTATAAACTCGTAAAGATTATGTTCCTGTCATTATTCGATGAACGAAACGTATCAGGGATCGACTCTGACGAACCACGAACTCTGTTTTAACGAAAATATTCCGACCACTTGTCACAATAGTCAGTGTCATTATGTATATGACTGAATGTGGGTCAATCGTATACATAACGACATTGTGTCACTGTTGTGTTAAAGCAGAGTTCGTGGTTCGTCAGAGCCGATCCCTGATTCGTTTCGTTCATCGAATAATGACAGGAACATAATCTTTACGAGTTTATAATGTAAGGCTTAAATTACCACGCTCATATATATATAATATATAGACACATTCTGTTCTAAATTATGGTCAACCCCATAATAGCAAATAAAGCAGTAAAATATAAAAATTCCAGAAGTTAATAAGAACTACTGGGAGTCATGTGCATAAATTAAATCATTGTACATAAAACCAAGCTTAAAAATTGCTAAAATTTTCTGCTCAGCTAATAAATGACTAATTTAGAAAACAGTCTAAAAAAGTAAAAAATATTTTCTACTAAAAGTTAATAAAAATGAAGGCCACTAGTCAAGAACAATTAGTGTAAAAACATTATCAAAAGAAACAGTCAATTAAAAGCCAGAATAAAAACAGGGTCCTTGCCTGTCCTCATGCCTCTGTACCCAGTCCACTCTTGATGAATGAACATCATGGTCCTCAAATAATGCACTTACCTGAAAATTATTTTTGCATAGGTTACGAACGTGAGACGTAAAATATCCATCTATTAAAACAGGATTATTACAGATAAGAAAAGTGTTATTAGATTTAAGTATTCTTATCAATGTTCTTGCCTGTACGAGATCTACATGATGCGTCAAGAGAAGTTGATTGCAATGGTTTGCAGTTATGTGGCTGCTGGCATAGGCAGGAACACCACACGTGTTTCAAGGCATTGTTACAGGCTATGTTCAAAGTTTTGAAAACTGAAGTGTTAAAAACATCTTTCGAATTCCAGAAGGCTAGTCCATACTGGGGACATAGTGAAGAACTGTAGACATAAAAATGTGTTAGTTTTCAACCTTAAGATCCCTTAGGATGCTATTAATAGAAGAATAAAAATGATTTAATCGGAAGTGTATATCATCATTATCCGTTAACTTAGACTGCAATTATGCCCTAAATACTTGTAACTCTCCACAACCTGCAGCTCATTTCCACCTAGCTTAATTCTTGAAGTTGTTACAGATTTACGAGTTCTTAATATCAAGCATTTGGATTTTTCTTTATTAATGGTTAATTGATGATCATTGACACGGCATCAAAGTCTAGCATAAAGTACACTTGTATGACAAAGATTTGGCTAGAAGAACCAGGTCATCTTTATAGGCAAGAACATTAACCTTGCTATTCCATACTGGCATCCTATTTCCATCTGGCTCAGGTCATCTAAAATACCGTTTATGTAGAAATAAAAGAGGAAGGGGGGAGGGTAACACCACCCTGCCTTACACCCTGACCTATTATAGATATTACGCCAGTGTGTATTTGCTTGTTCATTAATAGTAATAATAGCAGATGTACTTGCATTATTATTATTATTATTATTAGTTAGCGGATGGGAACCTATTCTACACGTACTGTGGTAAAAATGACATCTGCCTTCCTTCCCCTACTTTGCATTCTTTAGGTTTTGGAGGGGAACGACCCCTTAATAATGATGGTGGAAAATTTTTAATAGTGGACGACATTATCAACTGACCATTCGAACTGACCTGAAAAGTGTCGTTGAAATTCAGGTGCTCATTTACCCTATATCATATTGTTTCGGTTCTGGCGAAGGGGATGAAACCTCAAGAATCATTGGAGGGTGTGGTCACGCTCCCCAGATATGGCATTACGGATGAAAGCCCACTGTAAATCATGTACGTGTATTGATGTATCAAAGTCATAACTGCCCCCCTTTTAGTATTTATTTGATGAGGAGGGTTGACCCTCCAAAAGAATCATGGTTGGAAAATTGTTTACGAGTACAATGCAAGACCTTCCGGGTAATCAGATGAACTCACCTGGGTAAGTTTCATTGAAATCCATCAGATAACCTCAGAGGAATTAAGGCACAGACACACAGACAGCCAAGCTGAATGACAAGCAACGGTATAGGGCGGGTTGTTGCATTTGATACCATCTTGCTTAGAAGGACTGATAAATAAATCCAAATCTTTGGATCGTGCAGTTGTATTTTCCTTCTAGTAAAACTCCATCACTACCACGATCCCAAACCAAGATGGGAACGAATAAGAAAAGGGGCAGGAAAACAGCATTATTTTTTTTTTTTTTGGGGGGGATGTGCTTTATGGCCATCACTTTCTGGAGAGACAGGCTGACGAATGAGGATATAAAGGAGCGTTGTGGTGTTGATGTGGATGTGATAGGAAGCGTTATGAGGAACACACTGAGGTGGTTTGGCCATGTGGAGAGGATGGAGGGTGAAAGACTGACGAAGAGAGTGTATGTGAGTGAGGTGGAGGGGGAAAGAGGGAGGGGGAGGCCGAGGATGAGATGGAGAGATGGGGTGGAGAGGTATATGAGAGAGGGGGGTGTGAGTTGGGAGCAGGGGAGTGAAATGGCGGGGGACAGGTCGACTTGGAGGCGATTTGTTTGTGGCCACCCCAAACGGGATTGAGGCGTCTGGCAATAGATAGATAGATAGACCTTCTGTTTGGGGCATTAGGCCAAATTAGATGGTAGAGAAAATCACGTCGTCATCGCTCCAGCGCTGCACAAGACGGCCATTCTAAGAGGCCAGACGTGGAGGCAACATATGATTATAGATCGGCCAGACGCACCTCCTTCCTCCTGACAAACAGGATAGGTCGAATACCCTCACCCAGGTCGGCAACCCAGAGCATATAAAGGTTGAAGTAGATGGTAGCTCCGAGCTGGTACGACCGTGTGTGGGCGTTGAGGGCCAGGAAATGTCGGTAGGAGAATATGTTTTGCCGATCCTTGTGGTCGATGATGGAAGGGCGAGATGGGGTGCCCTCGACTGCCGGAGGAGGGGATAACTCAATGACCTCCTACTCTGCCACGGAGCCGGTTGACACTGCCTCGGCCATGGAGATGGTGTCAGAGGAATCCTGCCCCTCCTCAATCTCTGACGGTGAATGGTGTACTTTGGCAGTGGTCATTGCCGTGTCTATTTCCGGAGCCGGGTCAGTGACTGGGGTGGCAGTCCTTCTGTTGAGGGGGGGCCTCCAGTCTAAGCCTATTCTGCGGTGTTGTGCGAGGGGCAACAGGTCATGGCTGCCGGGCCCAACACTCCCGTTGGAGCACTCGGGGATGACAAGGCGACACAGCCTGTTCTCCTCAGACATCTTGGGTAGAACATGCAGAGCCCCCTTGTCACCCCTCCAAAAAGCCTTCGTTGTCACGATGCACATCTCCACGACGGTGTTTATCTTCCTAGGACTCACAGTGTCACGAGTCGGCGCGATTATGTAATTGAATAAACTCGTGACATCAACTTTGGTGGGAAACCACAAATTCTAGTGGAATCCCAGTATTTATCACTCAATCAACCGCTACGTATTCACCCGGTCAGGAGTGTTTTCAGAACAATTTTTCACTGTGTCATAAATGATCGTCTTTGTGCGAGACTTTAGCACTTTCGCTGAACGATTTATTATGGGCTTGTTTCGCTCATTCTAGCCGTTAGCAATGCGGTTCGACATTTGCCTCTTTCTCACGATTTGAAGTCAGTCAAGATTTGTATGCCGCGGAAGCAGGCAGTGTCCTTCCTCAACGATGCCTAGTTCCCACCGCCACCGTATCACCTAGCGTGATTGGTGAGAGAGCGTGTGCAGTGTCCTTCCTCAACGACGCCCAGTCATCTGCTTAGTCCACTCTTTGACCAGTATTTCTTTTCGTTTTTTCCTAGGTTTAAGAGTTAGCTTTTGAGTGGGCGAGTGAGAGAGATCTCCTTATTTTGAATTCATTTTGAAATGTAACGTAAATTTAATTTTTTTGTAATCAATAAATTTAACAGTTCTTTTTCTAGAGCTTAATATAATGTAAACTCGTGTTTTATTTTCCATATTAAGCTTATTTCACTTATAGCACCTAGTTTGCATAAACGCTTTGCTATTCATAACTGGTACTTAGGCCAGTCCTTTTGTATTAAGCTTAAAATCCGTTGTGCAACCAGGAGTTAATGCATCAGCTAGAATCTGTTATCATTGATAGCATTGATTGTCAGGGGTGGTCACTTTCTCCAGAGGCTAACAGTACTAACAAATAGCAATTGTGAGGAATTAGTCTCTGCTGTGTACTGTTGAGAAAGTTTATAAATTCTCTTCCTTAGAGAAACGGCGAAGTAAGCCGGCATAAAGTAATCCTTAGAGAAACGGCGAAGTAAGCCGGCATAAAGTAATCATTGCTTGATTTTAACAAGACAATTCATTGTCCTATTCTCAATATTATCGAATAATTATTCTTTAATATTGTACATACATTAAAAACCCCGTGACCATTGGCGACCTCATTCTAGGATATTAACTCCAAGCTCTAAAGCTATTCACGAGATAATACTCACTCGATCATACTTAGGTATTTATTATTAAAGTCTATAGGCACTATCTTACTGGTGATTATTGATTAATAGTTTTCACAGTCAGTTGTTTGTTTAATTTTCTTTCTTTACCAGTTTAATTAGATTGAACTGGCCACCACTAACCTGTGCCTATATTCTTTATTCTCGATTATTGGCATCTTTCTCTGAAAAAAATTGCAGTCAGTACTGAGTCGCCAGTTTACTTAGACTGAGTTAGCATCATGTCCACCAGCGTCTGTTTACAAGAAGCTAAAGATATGGGGCTTACAGACCCAACTGAAGTAAAGAATTATGTCCTCACTCGGCTTAGTCACGAGCAGCAACGCGAGAGTGATGCTCGTGAAGAGTGTAGAATCCAACGCAAACACGAGCGAGAACAGCGCGAACACGAACAAAAACAACCCGAACTCGAGTTAGAACAACGAGAGAGGGAACGTGAGTACGAGCGAGAACAACGAGAACATGAACGTGCCGAGCGAGAAGCACGCGAAAGACATGAACATGAAGTGCTGAAGCTCAAGCGAGATTCCTTGGCTTCAGACACATCTTGTGCAGCTGGCCCAAGCTCCACGAGCGTTCTCCCTGCACATGTTCTGGCGACCCCACACATCAAGCTTCCCTCGTACAAGGAAGGCGAGCGAATCGATCCATACATAGCTCGTTTTGAAGACATGGCTCAACTGTACCAGCTGGATGATGCAGCTAAGCGGCTTCGGTTTCTTAGCCTGTTTGAGGGCCTTGCCCTCGATATTCTCCACAGAATTCGTGGAGACAATCTCACGTATGAGATGATGAAGGCCGCACTCGTCAAAGCGTACAGCCTCACAGTTGACGACGCCAAGAGTCAGTTCATGAGGGCACATTTACAGGATAAAGAGTGCCGTTCAGTTTCTTGACCGGCTGACTGCTTACTTAGATGAGTGGATGGAGAAAGATGAAACTCCTTCCACGCATGAGGGGATAATCGACCTTATGCTGTGCACGCAGCTAGAAAAGTCGTGGCCTACTGAACTTATGGCTCAGCTTAAGATCTGCCAGGTAAGAGATGCCAGCCAAATGGTGGAGAAGGCTGACGCATTCTTTACTGCATACTGGTATCAAACTCGCAATGGAACAGGAAACCTGAAAAATCTGGGAAACCGTTTCAGACTGAACCCCAGCAACAAGGCCGTTCTCAGAATAATGGCCAAGGTCCAAAACCGCAGAGGAAGGACCAGGGGCAAAACACTCAGAAACTTGAGTGGAAGAGGTACAACAGGTACCCTAACCAGCAGCAGTATCAGCCATGCAACCGACCGTTGGGACTGTCCTTTTCACCACCAGCTCAAGTGAATAGGAGGCAGGAGGCGAACGCAGCCTTCATTCCTCAGCAGCAGCACGGTGGTCACGTCCCTACCAGTACGGGTACTCCCCCACAGTTCTCTAGTCCCACAGCAACAGTGAACTCCCCTCCACAGATGGCCAATGCTCCATCTCCCCAGGCAGTGAGTATGACCCCTCAGGCATCTAGTTCTTAAGGCACTATGTTTGCCGCATCATTTATTCAGCAGCCGAATCAGTGGCTAGCTGCTTCCTCCACAGGCCCTCCCACAGGTGACAGTGATTTCCTTGTTCCGCCAGGATTTGTGGGAGCCATTCCTGTGAAGGTCCTGAGAGACAACGGGTCCTCAGGTTGCTCTGTCAGGCAGAGTCTAGTTCGGCCTGAGGAGTATACAGGTCAACAGATCCAAGCTAACCTTATCGATGGATCAGTGAGATTGTTCCCTGAGGCACGTATCCAGGTGGCATCTCCATTTTACACTGGTACGACACTCGCAGTTGTCATGCCAGAACCTTTATTTGACCTAATAATAGGCAATATTCCCGGTGCCAAGTATAGTTGGACCGAAGATGATGCTACTCAGACTTCGGCCGCACTAACACGAGCCATGGCTGAGGCTCAAAATTGTGTCACCCCTGTGACCATTGAGTCGCCGCAAGATTTGATGTGTAGCCAAGTTGTTCAAGAACATTCTGACCCAACACTTGCTGCCGTGCTAAAGAAACAAAAGGGTAGAGTGATCAAGTATTCACGGGGAGGTCGAGCCAACTTCCTTCGTAAACAAGGACGGCTCTACCGTGAGTCACTAACACCCGAGGGCGAGGTTCGACTGCAGTTTGTCGTTCCCACCAAGTACCACCAAGCAGTGTTAGAATGGGGTCATTGTTTTGGCTCAGGAGGTAACCTGGGCAAAAGGAAAACCCAGGGCCGTATCCGTGCTGACTTTTTCTGGCCAGGGATGGGACGATAGATAATCTTGTGCTTTCGTGCAATGTGTGTCCACGTACCACTAATCAGGGACATGTTCTTCCTGTGCTGTTTGAAACCACACCCGTAATCTCTGAGTCAGTTGAAAGACAGGGCAGTGGTAATGTGGGTGCAGACCTGACGTCTCACCCATTGGCCCCACAGGACACAGTATGTCCAGGGCCTGTACATACATATGTACCGTAAGTTAAGGGGGAAGTTCGAGAACCCCGCAGAGACAGTTCGAGGCTGTGTATGAATTACCTTGTGGTGTTATGAGTCCATATTATAATTACAAATCATAATAGACAAATAGATAAATAGATAGATAGACAGATAGACAGCTCTATGCGAGCCTGGGAATGGGAAATGATCTTGCAAGTTACACTGAGGAAAAGCTGACGACAGACTAGGAAGTAGCCAGTCAGATGATGCAGTTAGTTGGTCAGCGATCACCAGGTGAACACACATACACACATACTCACACATAGGCTTCTAGAACTTTCCAACCACAGGGAACACAAGTGATACGACTCCTGTTTCACCAGAATTTAGGAAAGAGAGCTCAGAAGGAGAGAGGCCATAGAATTGGCAGGGTGTAGAGAGGAAGGCTTAGCAACTTGGGAGAGAGAGAGAGGGAGATAGGGAGATAGCTAGTGGAACTCAGCTTTATACTTCGCTCTGTGTGAGAGACTTGTTAATATTTCCAAGACAAATAAAAATAGTCCCATACTATTCTTTACCTCTCCTTGTCATTGAATGACAAATGGGAAAGAAGATTATCTACTTACAAAGCTACTCAAGTATAACAACCGCTCGTCCACAAGTCTAATATATATAACTTCTCTACAAGTAACTACAAAGTCTTTTTATGACATTTAGTCTTTTTATGACATTTGGTAGCAGTGAACGTATACGAACCTCGTCTACGAATCAACAGTGAATTCCTACAAAATATCAATATTGAAAACAAGAATACCTCTCACAACCAACAACTCACAACTAGCTCCTGATAGTATTCTCTCCAACCAGCCCCCTCCGTCTCCCCGATCATCACGCTGATGTAGAGGTGAAGAGGTCACAGGATGCCTCGCAAGCAGTTTAACAATATATTGATACAAACAATCTTGCAACTTCTACGACGAACCAGCGAACTACAACCATCTACAATCAACTACAAGTAACAACTCTACGAGTCGTCTGTATAATCTTCTACACGCACCTACAAGTAGCGGCAGTCTTCATCCTACAACGAGTAAATCACAAGAGAAAAGGACCGAGAAAACATCGACAAAGAAAAACGGAACAAACAAACGAAGAGTGATACACGACTCATAACCACCAGACCTCACCCTCCTCTCTCTGCTACATCCACCCAACTTCCACTGCTGACGCAGGAGTCAAGAGGCCAAGACGACGAAGCAAATACCAAGTCCATATTCACAACTCATCTTACTCACTCATCTTCACTCAAGTACTCATCGCTACTCATTCACTCACCACAGCTACCAGTGTGGGAAGTCGGCATCATGCGTGCTTGCTGAAAAGACGCCACGTCAGTCAACACACCACCTGCACCACCACTCACACCATTCCCACCACGGTAAAAATTAGTGAGTTACATAGTTACTTCATTTATACAATACACAGTGATAGACAATAAGCTTCTGCACAAACATATAAAACGTGCTGTATAGTTACAGCTTAAATACACATACTTACTACAGTTAACTGCATAACTCAAACACTAAATAAGCACCAACGGTAAATATTCTACACTGTATATATTCATTCATTTATTATAACATTTATTTACTACCAACGAGTGTTACCATTTATACCTACATAAAATACGTGTTTCATACATACAGCTATACATTATTATATCTACAAAGTGATAAAGAAAATATACCATCACAGTTACTCAGTGAGTGATTAAAAGAACTGTATTAAACATTTATTAATTAAAGCTACCTAGTGGAAACATAAATTAAGTTACAAGGTAAACTAAAAAAAAAAAAAAAAAATGGCCAACACAAATGACGTTAGCAAGAGTGAACATCTTCAACACAATCGTGAAGACAATGATTTCCACACAGTGCTGACACACATATTACCCACGATAGGTACAAGTGAACAACAAGTCAGTGTATATAGTTAATACTGTATATAGTGTATATATTTTTTATATAAAATAACAAAATATGGGACTATATAATATCATTTTCAGTAATACCTGTGCAATATAAACTAAACTTTAAAAAAGTATCCCTAGGAAATTAGCCAGCAATTATGCAACCATGAACAACACAGAAAAAGCGTACACAAGCAAAGAAAAACAAACTATAGAAAATCCATACAAAAAAAAAAAAAGTAAGAAAGAAAAACGAGAGAAATAGAGTAAGATCACATAACAAACAAATGAAAATAAGTGTAAGTGTTACTACATATGCCAAAATACCACATAAACTACAAACAAAAAAGCAAATTGTTGTCTCCACAAGCAAGTGGCATGACACATCATCACTATCATTGACCGCAGCATGACCGGATTCATATGTCAGGACTGCAATTATTACAATTATGTAACGACAAACGATTGCATTATGTTACACTTGCTACAATTATGTAACTACAAACGATATGTAACAATTATGTAACGACAAACGATTGCATTACGTTACACTTGCTACAATTATGTAACTACAAACGATATGTAACAATTATGTAACTCCATATTATAATTATGTAACGACAAACGATTGCATTATGTTACACTTGCTACAATTATGTAACTACAAACGATATGTAACAATTATGTAACGACAAACGATTGCATTATGTTACACTTGCTACAATTATGTAACTACAAACAATATGTAACAATTATGTAACGACAAACGATTGCATTGTTACACTTGCTACAATTATGTAACTACAAACAATATATACCATTTATGTAACAGTTGCATTAACAAGATGTAATTTTTATGTAACTTTAACTACAATTATAAGGCCAAGACACTTATGTAACAGTTGCACTAACAAAATGTAACTACAATTATAAGGCCAACACAATTATGCATTACCACAATATTTTGTAACAATTCATAAAATGTTACAATTATGTAATACCATTGCACAATTATATGCGTATGTCTGTTATACATACACATCTCACAAAATGTATACAACTTGTTTAAAATGTAATATTACTGAATAATCACTATTTACTATAAATATTATATGTTTACAATATTCATACAATTATGTTACTTTTACAATATTATGTATTTCACTTAATTAGCTTATAAGTTCATTATAATGTGTATATAATATGTATTAATATGTTATGACTATAAACTGTCGATGGTACGCCATTTTCGCGTGACCAAGCAATATGTTAGGACTCCATATTATAATTACAAATCATAATAGATAGATAGATAGAGAGACAGATAGAAGCAGGGAGTCAGATGATGAGAAGGTATTGTGTCTGCGAGAATCGAGCAATGCTAAACATGCTTACACACTCTTAACTCAAGGAATGCTTTATAGGCACATGACAGCGCCTAGTTGTACCCCCTCCACAATATGTCTACCCCCGATGTATATATGTCCCCCCCCAATGCATACATGCCCCCACTAAATTTGCTAGGTCAGCATGCTTTCCCACGCCTGAAGACGGCGTTATTGCATCAGTTCTTATCAGGCAGCCTGGTCGGGTAGACTGTTTAACTGTGAGCTTGTAATAAACTCCTTATCTAGCTGTTTGTACACCGAGTTTCTATCACCAAAGTATTGCAAGTTACATTTGGTAGCAGCGGTGTTTCGAATCATCACATTCTGACCGCCTCCTTGGATTTTTTGTGATACAACTAGATACACGACGTCTTGCATCTGCCAGCCTCGCCCCTCCTCCGTGCCTCTAGTGGTGTCATACCTTGGCTGTGCTTTTCGAGTGTACCATTTTTCTCACCCATGCTCACCTCTCAAACCACCGCACCCATACGCCTTGTTCCTGACCGCCTGTGTCGCCGTCGCCGACCTACGCACCTGTTGCACCTGTTCCCAGCACCTGTTCCGGACTCGTCATAGCTCCTGCCCCCACGGTGTCACTTATCACTGTCTGCCCGCTGCCTGCCCACCACCATTCTCTGCATTTGCACCTCACCAGCTCTACACCTGCCTTGCGCCGACATCTGCCTCACCACCCACCACCGGCCTCCGCCGTCGCCCGCATCTGGTCTGCATTACGGAGCCTCCTACGACCGCCACTCCCTGCCGGTGATTCATCGCGGCGTCTCTTCTCCTCTCCGCCCAGCTGTCTCTCCACCACCGCCCCGCCCCGTCCCGCCCCGCCCCGCCCCAGCCCAGCTACGCCCAGCCACCCTGCACGTCATACCTCTCGACACTCCCGTTTCTACTGTGTAACTATAGTATATCTTTCCTTTCTCTAGAGATTATCCCAGATTTTCTCTACAGATTGGTTATTGTAAATATTCCATCTCATTTCCATTACCCCGTTTTCATCTTCACCTACATTATTTATTATCCGTCTCATCCTTCGCATTTTCTTTAAGCCATTCATCCCCGCACCTTCATTCATATTTTCACACCTAGTGTATTCCATTCTCTCATTGTTATTTATACATTTCCACCTACGTATCCATCTTCATCCTTTCATCTTCGATTGCCGCATTAAATGTCATACTTTCCACGTCAACCGCTTCATGCCAGCCCTCTCGACCCGGAAACATCACCTGCTCATACCCCGTCTGCCGACTCGAACACAATCACTCATTTACGAAGTGGCACCGGCATGTACTTGAGACTCCCGTTTCACTTCCCGCAGAATTACTTACTACCCGTCCTACCCTCGTAAATCCAGATACCTCCTCCTCTACTCCTGCCTCTACACTCCCTTCTTCTTCCTCTACTCCTTCCCCTGTCGTTACTTCTCCTGCCTCCCTTCATTCCCCATCTTCCTCACCCTTAACTGCCACTGCCTTCTCTCTCTCCCACACCTCTCCTCCCGCCACTTCTACACTTCCAGCCATGGCCAACCCTCCACAGTCTATCTATCTCGACGATGCCAATCGTCCCAAATTTACCGGCCAGGACCCAACTTGGTCTGTCTATGATTTCCTCAGAGAAGTCGACACTGAAATAAACAATAGACAAATTAACGAGGAATCGCTCAAAGTAGCTTACCTCCTCGGTCGCTTGCACCACGGTAAATCAGACATCGGATCCACGATCCGTGCAGGACATTTCGATAGCATTCGTACCTTTGCTGATTTTCGTACGGAACTCATCAGCCTTTGTTGCCAGCATTCAAATACCGCGTCTCTCATGGGATTCATTAATCTCCTAAACCAACTAGATGAGGACTTGCGCGTCCCAGCGCAATATGCCAAGCTCCGCGAAGCTGCCGCCGCCATGAAAGCAACTAGTAGCGAGATGCTCCAATTACTGGTAGGCATGAAATGGTTAGAAGACAAGAATGGCGTTCCAATGCTTTCACTCACCAACTTTGCTGACTTAATTGGTTACCTCAGATTCCTTCACTGGCTTACTCCTAAACAGTGAGAGCTAGCCTTGGAAATCGGTTTCAATCCAGGAGATAAAATTATTCAGGTCACTAAAGCCATTCATGAAAGAACAGGTTCGAACTACACGCGTCAGGGCACCACCCAACCCTTGGCCTCCTCAGTCTGTCACATCTCCACTACCCCAGACCAATCTCGCTCCCGTCCCACCACACGCAGCAGACCTGCCTCACATCGCTCTCCTACCGCAGGTCGTGATCAATCTAGCGGCCGACGGAAGAGACAATCTTCTATTCTTTGCTGGTACTGTGGTCATCCTGGACATCGAGCATCCAGTTTCGACCGTACATACAGACGTCCTCACTCCCAAACCAGACAGCGTATGCCTCCCCGCTCACGTCGTCCACACTGCAAATACCACAAATCAAGCACGACTCACACCACTGAGGAATGTTGTTACCTCAACCGCCCACAGTCGGGGGAAGCGCCGCGCCCGTATTGGACCAATATCACGTAGAACCAGAAACCCAACTCCCCATCCGCCATGTAGGTCCCATAACATCCTCGGGTTTAGTCATTCTCGGAGGCAGTCATGACATACCAACGTCATTCTTTTTGGACACAGGATCTATAGTAAATCTCATCTCCGAAAATTCCTTACAAATTATTCATCGCCATCACAACCACTTCAGTTTCCTAGAACCACCAGACATTCGCCTATGTGGTGTTAACGGCTCAGAGTTTAAGGTTAAGGGAAGAGTCACCCTTGAAGTCAAACTCCACAGAGCTTTGCCCCCTATCCTCATTGAATTTCATGTCACTAATGACTTGCAGTATCCCGCAGATGCCCTTATTGGTTTCTCCACCATGGCACAACATTCCATTGCATTATTACCTGCTTGTGGTAGTATAGACATTTCTGGATTCCCGGTTTCCACTATGGAATGTCCCCGTCCTGTTCTTACGATCAAATCAGTCCTTCAATTACCTCTGTCCCTATCACTACCAAAAAGTCCAACCCAGCCCAAACCACCACTATCATCATCTGAGAATACAGAGATCATTCCTTTACTGACTGCGAGCAAGGACATAACTTCCTCAATGTCTCCTGATACATCATCTCAGCCCTCGAACATGGCTCTTACATCCTTTCCCGACAACACTATCGCTGACTCAGACATGTCTCAGTTACCTACCTCACACAGTCTGAATGATCTTCTCCAACACGCAGAGACGAAACGTGCAGTAACGAATACGTGCACAATTTTGTTACCGCATGAGTTCACCAAAGTCTCTGTTTGTGTCGCCGGTGCGAAAGAAGGAGTGGATGTACTAACCCTACCTGAGACGTGTTGTGTGAATGGCTTGACATGAGTCAGCGTGGTGTACAGTCTTGAGAGGACAGTTTATGCTACATGTACTTGCTCAATGTCACAAATGCTCCACTAAAACTTAAAAGTGGTGTAAAGATTGGAGACTTCCTAGTATACCCAGCGGCCGTAAAGGTGTGCCAGGATTCCTCAATTCCTACTATTCAGACTGATGATACGCCAATCGGTGTATGTACTATTAACTCTACGGGATCTGCGCCGACATATTCACCCGATATGCTCTCACATCTCACTTGCGCAGATTTCCCAGAACATTCGCCTCAACTCCTCGACCTTCTGACCTCGTACAGAAACGTGGTTGCCTTACCCAGTGAACCAATGGGTAGAACAGACCTTGTCAAACATACGATTGAACTACTCCCAGGAACTCAGCCGATTTACATACCAGCGTATCGATTGCCTCACAGCCAGAGAAAGCAAACAGATCAAATGGTACAGAACATGTTAGACCAGGACATTATTGAACCCTCAATCAGTCCATGGAATAGCCCACTTTTCTTAGTACCGAAGAAGGACGGCAACTTTAGACCAGTAGTCGACTATCGTAAGGTCAATTCTGTCACCATTCCAGACCGTTTCCCGCTACCTGTCCTCACTGATTTGCTAGAATCCCTTGGTGACAATAACGTAGTCTTTTCATCTTTAGACCTCCTCAGCGGGTACTGGCAGGTCGAAATGGAAGAGTCCTCTTGCCCGGTTACAGCCTTTAGCACCCCTTCTGGACATTTTCAGTTTAAGAGACTCCCTTTTGGTCTGAGAAATGCTCCTTCCGTGTTCATGCAACTGATCCATTCAGTCTTCAGCGGTATGATGGGACACTCTCTTTTTGCTTACCTAGATGAGATCATTGTTGTGAGTAAATCCATCCCTGATCATTTTACCAAACTCCAGCAAGTCTTTGAACGCCTCCAGCTCGCAGGCCTGAAAATCAATCTCAGTAAATGTGACTTCCTGCGAAAGAAAATCAAATTCCTAGGCCATGTCGTAGATGCACAAGGCATTCATACTAATGAGGATAAAACTAAGGCAATCATTAACTTCCCAGAACCTACCACTACCGACCCTGTACGAAGTTTCCTGGGCCTCAGTGGCTATTATCGTCGCTTTATCCGGGATTACGCGAAGATCGCCACTCCTCTGACCCACTTACTCAAGCAGAATGTGCCCTTTGTTTGAACTAACGACCAGTCACAGGCTTTCCAAAAGCTAAAGACAGCTCTTGTAAATGCCCCTATTCTAGCATTCCCTGATTATACCACAGCCTTCCTTCTCTGCACAGACGCCTCAGCCACTGGACTTGGTGCCGTTTTGATGCAACTCGATGAAGCATCAAGGAAGCGCGTAATAGCGTATGCTAGTCGCACCCTTACAACCGCTGAACGTAACTACAGTGTCACAGATCTCGAAGCGCTAGCGGTAATCTGGTCCTTGAAACATTTCAGAGATATAGTCTATGGTTATCCAGTGCATATCCAAACAGACCACCTTCCACTATGTGATTTGTTCAAGAATCGCAACCTTACAGGTAGACTAGCTAGATGGTCTATCATCATCCAGGACTTTAATCCCACTTTTCAATATGTACCAGGCAAGTTGAATGTAGTCGCAGACGCACTTTCACGTCACGTAGCAGCAGCTATAACATCACTGCAGCCTGAAGTAACTGAAACCACTACACTAATGTCAGAAGTTGTTCGAAACTTTCAACGCCAAGACCCCATGTGGTCCAAAGTCATTTATTTCCTAGAATCTGGCGATGCCTCGACCTTACCTACTCTGCCTGTATCACTAGATGAGTTCATACTAGATGATGATCTCTTGTACAGGAAAACACTGCTAACAGGCAAATATATGCCCAATCGCGAAGTATGCCAACTTGTTGTCCCCACTGCCCTGATACCAAAGGTTCTTCATATTGTTCATAATACTCCTCAAGCTTCCCATCCAGGTAAAGACCGATGCTTGTGCCAAGCACGTCTCAAATACTATTGGCCAACCATGCGCTGCGATATCAATGCCCACTGTGACTCTTGCCTCTCCTGCCACCGCCACAAAGGATCAACCGGCTTACCAGCACCTCTCTTACAATACCCAATCCCATCACGACCATGGGAAACTGTCTCAATCAATCTCTTAAAACTACCTCTCACAGAATCTGGTGCTGAGTACTTGTTCGTAGCGGTCGACCACTTCTCCCGCTACTGTGTCCTCGTTCCCCTCTCCGACAAGACCGCAAAGAGCGTTGCCCGTGCCTTTGTAGATCACGTAATTTGCCCATTCAGTACCCCTCATACCATTCTTACTGACAACGGTACAGAGTTCAACAATAGCCTTCTCGATGAGATCTGTCGCCACTTTCATATCAGTAAGTGCAATGTCGTGCCTAACCATTCGGCTTCCAATGGCCTTGTAGAACGCCACAACCGTAAAATTTTAGAGTGCCTCAGACATCTAGGCTCCCATAGTTCGTCCTGGGATGACTGGATTCCCCAAGTGGCATCCTCCATCAATAGCTCCATCAATGCATCCATTGCTGAATCTCCCTTCTTCGTCCTTTTTGGTTTTGACAAGGACCTCCCATACTCTCTTATCCTCAAAGCCAGAACCCATCTACAACATGGATGATTATGTTAAACTAAAATTGGGCAACTTCCAGACAATCCACCAGTATGTCCAATCCACTTTGGCTTCCTCTCAGGAGGACATGCTGCAGTGCCAACATAAGTCCGCCTCTCCTATCACTATCAATGTAGGCGATCTTGTCTTTGCTCATTCCCATATGCGTTCCTCTAAGTTGGATGACAAATTTACAGGGCCCTACCGCGTCCTCACTCAACAAGGCAACAAATTTCATCTCCAGGACCTGTCCACTAGGGACACCAGATGGGTCCACGTCGATGACTTAAAGCGAGCACCCCGTGGCCTCGTGTTGGAAGAGTCACTTACACAACCTCCTGCCCCCTCTTCCCCTCCTCCCATCCCTCAGTCTACCTTGTCTCCACCTATCCTTCAGTCTACCTTGTCTCCACCTATCCCTCAGTCTCCTTCGTCTCCATCTCCACCTACTCATTCATCAACCAATCAATATCGGTCCAAACTGCGCTCTGCCCATCAACCTCTTCACGACCTCCCCCATTAACTCTACCCTGATTTTCTAGGTCCGATGTTAGCGATCTCCCTGCTGGCAGCGCTGACCCTCCTGGGGTCTGGGTCAGGTCAGGACGATGGTGGAGTACGTCCCGGGGCCTTGGTCGGCTCAGGAGGCGAGGTCTCCTTGCGCTATGATTTTGCGCCCCTGGCCGACGTAGCCATTGCCCTACCTGCCTACGCGCACCAGCTCCACGGAATCAGGAACCATCTCACGGCCCTCATGGGGACACACAACCCGAATGAGTATCTCTATAACCTTTTCCTCCCACTCTCCTGGCAGTTGCAATACATAAGTAACAGATTCACTGAGCTCAATGACACATTTTCCATTCAGACACTCATGGGTCGTTCTCGTGTGAAACGAGGTCTCTTCGACTTCGGCGGTGAGATTCTGAGTGGCTTGTTTGGCGTTGCTACAGCCCGTGACATTTCTGGCTTCAAATCTGATCTCACTCATTTAGCTTCAGCCCTAGAATCACAACGCCGAGTCATTAAAATCCAACACACTATGTTACAGAAGCTCACAACCCAACTCAATGAAGTCACGTCCACTCTAAACATTTTCACCGATATCTTACAACGCCACCTTTCAGATCTCAACGTTATCTCCCAGTTCTTCTACCTCAAAATGAACATGGATAATCTCCAACTGGCCGTTGACTCTCTCCTGTCTCAAGTCTCTACCTTGGTTCGTATCCTGGTCGATGCTATCACTGGACGTGTCACTGCCGACTTAGTACCTGTCTCAGCTCTCCGTTCTGTCCTGGAATGGGCTCACTCCACCTTCGGTCTCTCCCCAGTCCTCCCTTACTCCTCCCTTGAATATTATTATCCTGTTCTCGAAGCCACTCTTCTCACTACATACGTCATCGTCCATATTCCTCTCCGTTCTGCCATAACCTTTAACCTTTTCCACATCATTCCCTTCCCTTTCCACCTCAACAACTCCTTGTTACAGGTATCTGTTCCTTCAGAATATTTCCTCCTCTCCCATGATCATCTTTCCGTTGCCTTCCTTTCTTCCTCAGACCTCCAGCAATGTTCCTCCCTTACTCCGACCTCTCGTCTCTGTGCTGCTCACCTTTTCGCTATCTTCCCTAGTAGTGCTACACCCTGTGAGTCTGCTTTAGTTCGCAACCATTCCATCTACTCGGCCTGTTCTTTTGTCCCAGCTCCTGACCTCCCGGTCCACCATGCTCACCTCAACCATGTCCAGTACTTCTTCTTTGCTGTTCCCATCTCTGTCACCATCATGTGTCCTGGTTCTTCCGTTCGCTCCGTCCCCGCTAGTGGTCTCTACAAAGCACCTGACTATTGTACCATCAAATCAGAGTCCGTCATCACTTACGCCACTCGCTATCACCAAGCTGTTCGTACCCACTCCTATGACATCTTTCAACCAATCGACATCCCTTCAACCCTCCCTTCTGCCAACATTACCATCACCTCCCCTCACTTGCGCATGCTCACCTTCCTCAATGACAGTGATTTCATTATGGATCAATTTTCTCTGGCCTTCAGCCATTCATGGGTTCATCCAACAGTTGTGTTTCCCCCTGTGGTTATCGCTTTCATGGGTTTTCTACTCATCATCTGTGCAGTGCATTGTTGTGTCAGAAAAATGGAACGTCGACTCCAGGAAATCAAAGTCGCTACAGGCATAGTACGCCCTACACACGACGTAGAAACTCCCTGTACTTAGTGCCCTCACATTCAGTGACTACCATTGCCATCTAACAATTACCCAAACTGTGAACAGCACTCTGCCTACTAGAAAATGATGGTATTTCTTTCATGCATTACTGAGTGACAGTGTATCCTACAGAAAATACAAAAAAAAAAAAAAACTGAAGAACAACAATAGAACTCTCATATCTACTCCTTGTTTATCATGTATCAAACTATTATTGTGTAATTCCCATTATGTTTATATATACCTTCGACCCTTACTGAATTTATACCTATTAATCCTTGTATATCTCATCTGTATATATCGTTCTAATTCCCTCTCCTCAACATGGCCATGTCTCCCCTACTGCCCCTGTATCATACTTATCCCTTGTACAAACCTCCCTGGTCCTGCCTTACTACTATAATCGAACACCTTTTCACTCCCGGTGTCAGGAGACACCGTCTCAGCTACCCGGGGGAGTAGTGTACCCCCTCCACAATATGTCTACCCCCGATGTATATATGGCCCCCCCCCCAATGCATACATGCCCCCACTAAATTTGCTAGGTCAGCATGCTTTCCCACGCCTGAAGACGGCGTTATTGCATCAGTTCTTATCAGGCAGCCTGGTCTGGTAGACTGTTTTACTGTGAGCTTGTAATAAACTCCTTATCTAGCTGTTTGTACACGGAGTTTCTATCACCAAAGTATTGCAAGTTACATAGTGACCATACACACACATACACACATACTCACACACAGGCTTCTAGAACTTTCCACTCACAAGGAACACACGTGATACGTCTCCTGTTTCACCAGAATTTAGGAAAGAGAGGGCAGAAAGAAGCTAGCCTTAGAACAGACAGGTCGCAGGGAGAGGGGCTTAGCAACTTGAGAGAGACAGAGAGAGCGAGACAGAGAGATAGCTAGCGGGACTCTATACTTCGCTCTGTGTGAGAGACTTGTTAATATTTCCAAGACAAATAAAAATAGTCCCATACTATTCTTTACCTCTCCTGTCACTACATGACAAATGGGAAAGAAGATTAGCTACTCACGAAGCTACTCAAGTATAACAACCGCTCGTCCAGAAGTCTAATACATATATAACAACTACAAGTAACCACAAAGGAGTTACAAAGTCTTTATGACACCACGTCAATCAACTCACCACCTGCACCATCACTAACACCATTCCCACCACGGTAAAAATTAGTGATTTACATAGTTACTTCATTTATACATTACAGTGATAGACAATAAGCTTCTGCACAAACATATAAAACGTGTTGTATAGTTACAGCTTAAATACACATACTTACTTCAGTTATCTGCATAACTCAAACACTAAATAATCACCAACAGTAAATATTCTACACTGTATATATTCATTCATACATAAAATACGTGTTTCATACATACAACTATACATTACTCGTATTACATCTACAAAGTAATAAAGAAAATATACCATCACAGTTACTCAGTGAGCGATCAGAAGAACTGTATTAAACATTTATTAATTAAAGCTACCTAGTGGAAACAGATAAATTAAGCTACAAGGAAAACCAGAAAAGAAAAAAAAAATGGCCAACACAAATGACGTTAGCAAGAGTGAAGACAATGATTTCCACTCAGTGCTGACACACATATTACCCACGATAGGTACAAGCGAACAACAAGTCAGTGTATATAGTTAATACTGTATATAGTGTATATATATTTTTTTTATATAAAATAAAATATGGGGCTATATAATATCATTTTCAGTAATACCTGTGCAATATAAACTAAACTTTAAAAAAGTATCCCAAGGAAATTAGCCAGTATTTATGCAACCATGAACAACATAGAAAAAGCGTAGACAAACGAAGAAAAACAAACTATAGAAAATCAATACCTACAAAAAAAAAATAATAATAAAAAAAAAGAGAGAAATATAGTAAGATCACATAACAAACAAATGAAAAGTGTAAGTGTTACTACATATGCCAAAATACCACATAAACTACAAACAAAAAAGCAAATTGTTGTCTCCACATGCAAGTGGCGTGGCACATCATCACTATCATCGACCGCAGCATGACCGGATTCATATGTCAGGACTGCAATTATTACAATTATGTAACGACAAACGATTGCATTATGTTACACTTGCTACAATTATGTACAGTCGTGGTCATAAATAATCACCTATCATCCGGTACCCCGTGCCTCAGGCTGGCTCCTTTATGCGCGGCAGGTCACAGTGGAGTAAGAGGGGTTGAGGGGGAAGGGAGGGTAAGTGGGGGACGTGTGATGGTGTGAGGGTCGAGTGAGGGAGGGGAGAGAGGGTAGGTAGGGGAGAGAGAATGAAATGCCAAGTGGTTGGTGGTCACATTGTCTATTTTCTATCATTCAGGGCATGATATAAAGGAGTTAATATTAGGTAATGCTGCATTACATCTTGTATAGCGGCGTCAGATAAGTTTAGATAGGTGGTGATATCAATTCCTGGCTTGTGCGAGAATTATACTGACATGACAGATCAAACATTAGTGCAGAGCCATCAAGAATGTGTGGGCCCAGACTGTCAACGCATGGGAGCCAGAGAACGACAGGACACAGGCCCGCCTTCTCCAGTACACCACGGACTAGCGGCAGCTGTTCAGACGAAACCAGCAAACCATCAACAACATTGTTTCCTCGTTGCCGCGAAGACTGCAAGAGGTTATTAAGAGGCAGGAGGCCACTGGACTACTTACTAAGGCTTTTCTTGTTGCTTTGGCTTTACAAATGACAGATATATTTTGGGAGTTTGGGTAGGATACTGTTTTATTTTCTTTCTAACCTTTTATGAGGGATATCGTAATTATATCCATCCATTTGAACAGACACCAAATGTATTTAACTTCTATGCATAATTAACACTACACTCCCTCTTCTGTCTTTCCTTCATTCTTTCCTCTTCCTTCTGCCTGTGGGTGACTCTACACTGAGTGACAAGCCAAATGGTTTTTTGTACACCAGGAAACTATTTACTACGCTGAGTGGTAACCATATAACCAAATTTTGGCACTTGGTGGTTTATGGGTAAATATTGCTCTCCAGTCGGATTGAGCTGGTGAAAGTTTATATCCAAGGGGTGGTTGGGGTTGATTGCTCATGTAATGCCACTCAGGGATGAGCGAGGCTGGTCACTCATCTTAAATGTCGGGACCAACTGCCTAGCCCCGGGTTCCAACGCTCCTCATGGGGCAATGTAGGATTGGATGATGGATGGATGGATCTTAAATAGCCTTTTCATAAGAAGGTGCCATAAAATAGTTGACATGATAATGACTGTATGGAGGGAGTATACACCGACAGGATGATCGTATTTACTGATCAAAGGTTGCATATGATATTTAGTTCCAAAATTAATTACATGTAAGGGTAGAGGAAGTTTCTTAAACATTACGGAAGTCAAAGCCATCCACATTCCATTCTGCGTTCGAAGTCAAAATATGTGGATAAAGAAAAATGCCTGGTTCCGCACTAATATTTGATCTGACACGTCAGTATATTTCTCTCACGAGTCAGCCCTTGATATCACCACCATTCTAAAGCTTGTTATCTGACGCCGCTATACAAGATGTAATGCAGCATTATCTACCTAATATTAACTCTTTTATATCATGCCTAGAGTGAAAAAAAAAAAAAAAGAAATATTGTGACCACCACTTCGCATTCATTCTTCCTCCCCTACCTTCCCTCCCTCCCCTCCCTCACTCCACCCCTACACCATCACTCGTCCCCTCACCCACCTTCCCTTCCCTCTCTGGCCCCTCCCTCCCGGCCCCTCTTGCTCCACTATGACTTGCCGCGCAGAAAGTAGGCAGCCTGAGGCGCGGGGTACTGGAGGATAGGTGATTATTTATGACCACGACTGTACCTACAAACGATATGTAACAATTATGTAACTCCATATTATAATTATGTAACGACAAACGATTGCATTATGTTACACTTGCTACAATTATGTAACTACAAACGATATGTACCATTTATGTAACAGTTGCATTAACAAGATGTAACTTTTATGTAACTTTAACTACAATTATGTAACTACAAACGATATGTAACAATTATGTAACGACAAACGATTGCATTATGTTACACTTTGCCAATTATGTAACAGTTGCATTAACAAAATGTAACTACAATTATAAGGCCAACACAAGTATGCATTACTACAATATTTTGTAACAATTCATAAAATGTTACAATTATGTATTACCACAATGCTACTACAATGTTATAAGTCATACAACTATACCACAATTCTGTATTACCAGTATCATCATACAAGTTAGGTGAAATATTAGACATTACTAAAGGGATAACGCAATATGCAATGTGTAACCTAGCAGTATTGCACAATTATATGCGTACGTCTGTTGTACATGCACGTCTTACAAAGTGTTGTACAACCACCATTGGATTTATTCAAATATGTATACAACTTGTTTAAAATGTAATATTATTGAATCATTGCAATTTACTATGATTATTATATGTATACAATATTATAATCAATATTATGTACTAATAGATTAGCATATGTCAATGATAATTGCTGTCGGATGACCTTCAGCTGCGCGGCCGAGCATATAAGTCCATATTATAATTACAAATCATAATAGACAAATAGATAAATAGATAGATAAACAGATAGACAGCTCTATGCGAGCCTGGGAATGGGAAATGATCTTGCAAGTTACACTGAGGAAAAGCTGACGACAGACTAGGAAGTAGCCAGTCGGGAGATGATATAGTTAGTTGGTCAGCGATCACCAGGTGAACACACATACACACATACTCACACACAGGCTTCTAGAACTTTCCAGCCACAGGGAACACACGTGATACGACTCCTGTTTCACCAGAATTTAGGAAAGACAGCTCAGAAGGAGAGAGGCCATAGAAGCAGCAGGGTGTAGGGAGGAAGGCTTAGCAACTTGGGAGAGAGAGAGTGAGGGAGAGAGATAGGGAGATAGCTAGTGGGACTCTATACTTCGCTCTGTGTGAGAGACTTGTTAATATTTCCAAGACAAATAAAAATAGTCCCATACTATTCTTTACTTCTTGTCATTGAATGACAAATGGGAAAGATTATCTACTTACAAAGCTACTCAAGTATAACAACCGCTCGTCCACAAGTCTAATATATATAACTTCTCTACAAGTAACTACAAAGTCTTTTTATGAAAGTCTTTTTATGACTTTTTTTTTTTTTTGTTTTTGGCGACCTCGCCAGGTAGTGTGTGTGGCAGCGTCCTTCCTCAACGACGCCTAGTTCCCACCGCCGCCGTATTCCCACCTAGCATGATTGGTGAGAGACAGCGTGTGCAGTGTCCTTCCTCAACGACGCCCAATCATCTGCTTAGTCCACTCTTTGACCAGTATTTCTTTTCGTTTTTTCCTAGGTTTAAGAGTTAGCTTTTGAGTGAGCGAGTGAGTGCGATCTCCTTATTTTGAATTCATTTTGAAATGTAACGTAAATTTAATTTTTTTGTAATCAATAAATTTCACAGTTCTTTTTCTCGAGCTTAATGTAATGTAAACTCATGTTTTATTTTCCATATTAAGCTTATTTCACTTATAGCTCCTAGTTTGCATAAACGCTTTGCTATTCATAACTGGTACTTAAACCAGTCCTTTTGTATTAAGCTTAAAATCCGTTGTGCAGCAAGAATCTGTTATCATTAATAGCATTAGTTATTGATTGTCAGGGGTGAAGTCACTTTCTCCAGAGGCTAACAGTACTAACAAATAGCAATTGTGAGGAATTAGTCTCTGCTGTGTACTGTTGAGAAAGTTTATAAATTCTCGTCCTTAGAGAAACTGCAAAGTAAGCCGGCATAAAGTATTCATTGCTTGATTTTAACAAGACAATTCATTGTCCTGTTCTTAAGTATTATTGAAAAATATCCTTTATTATTGTATATACATTTACAAACCCCGTGACACACAGGATCCCTGGCCTGGCGTCCCCTGGCCTGGAGATGTTGCCGTGCACGGCCACACCTCCCGGTCCAGAAACATTCTGAGCCTCAGGACCCTGAGGAGTCTCAGAGACTAAACTCCATTGTCTCTTCATCCCCGAAGGAGAGTTGAAGGTGCCGTGGGTTTGGCTTAATGATGGCCTGGTGGTGCACAAAAACATCTAAGCCAGTATCCTAGTGCTTCATGAATCCATACCCCGCCCTTGGATTAAACTAAACCACGGTCTCTCTGATCTTCTGGGCTGCTGGAGACTGTGGTCTGCTTGATGCCCCCCTCGACAGGTCGCAGACAATAGCAGATGTGTCTGCCACAGCTGTCAGTTGTCCTTTCTCTCTCTCTCTCTCACAGCACCAGGAAAAATATAATACACATTCCGAATTTGCATCATGCATTTTATAAACCTTAAAAATTTCTACCCTACCTTTTAAGCTTCTACACAAAATTGTCCTTCATAATGTTTGTGTCTCAGAGGCCATTGCTGCAAGCTAGAAAACGTGGTGTAGTCCATGATATGTCCATTAGTGTGGAGCGTTTTTACACTTTTTTTTGTAAGTTTCGTATCTTGAGAGTGCGAAAAAGATGGTTCTTCTTTGTTAAATGTGTGTGTAAATCTCGGTGATCTGTATTAATATTTTCTGCCTCCGTACGCGAGCTGAAAATCCAAAATATCGACCAAAATACGTGATGTTTCATTCTTATATCATACCTGTAATTTTCATTATAAGTTGTTGTATCAGAGAGGAGAAGCTTCCTAAAGGCTTATTTTAGCGTCAATTGTTTCGTTGATAATTTTTGTCACCGGAAACATTTCAAAGTATACACACACACACACTATCTATCTATTGCCAGACTCCTTAATCTCTTATGGTGTGGCCACAAAGAAATCGCCTCCATGTCGCCCTGTCCTCCGCCATTTCACTGCCATGTTCCCAGCTCACACCCCCCTCTCTCTCATATACCTCTCCACTCCATCTCATCCTTGGCCTCCCCCTCCCTCTCCCCTCCTCCACCTCACTCACATACACTCTCCTCGTCAGTCTCTCATTCCATCCTCTCCACACGGCCAAACCACTTTAATGTGTTTCTCCTCACGCTTTCTATCACATCCACATCCACACCACAACACTCCTTAACATCCTCATTTGTCAGTCTGTCTCTCCATGTGACTCCACAGGTTCCTCTCAAATACAGACTCATTTCCACTGCTCTCATTCTTCACTTTTGTCCCTCCAACAAGGTCAAAGCTTCACTTCCATACGTTAGAGTTGGTATCACAATACTGTTACTTTCCTGTTTCGTATCACTGCTTCATGGAACCAGCAACCTTTCTTCCTTGTTGTACCCTATCAAGCTCTTCACCCTTAAACCCAGTCACATTTTCCATTTCCTCCTCATCCAACCTCACTGTACGTTCACTGACTTCGCTTCTCTTGAAGACCATAACTTTAGTCTTCCCTACATTCACCTTTAGATTCCGTTTCTTACACACTCTCCCAAACTCATCCACCAAGCCTTGCAACTCCCCTTCATCTTCACTTAACACACACACACACACACACACACACACACACACACACACACACACACACACACACACACACACACACACACACACACACACACACACAAAGCATAAATCACACATTTAGTGCGTTCATCTTATATAATATAATTTTAAGAAGAGAGTTTGGTTTGGCGAGGTTTATTCTGCTTTTCCTTGGTTTCTGGCAATTATAATGATTGAGGGATTCGGTAGTTTTTTTTTTTTTTAACTTTAAGTAAGAGTTATATGCTAGAGAATTTTTGGTCGTTGCTCTGGCACAATAATTGCTGTCAAACTGTTCTGGGGAGTCCGATCATTAGTAAACTGTTAATAGGGTATGAACAATTCCATACCAACTTGTATTAGGTCAGTGGTTTAGGATTTGGTAGAATTGATAGATTAAAATTTCCTCTCCCTGTTTCCTATGAAATTTCCATGACAGTTTCTCTATGTTGCATGGTGATCAATCTCACTATTTCCTGCCGGATTCAGCTGGAGGGTTTGGTGGGTGTGGGGGAGGGGGAGCCTTCCTGCTTTTCTATCCTTGTCCCTAACTGGTACCGTAGAAAATTTTTGTTAGTTACAACCTTCGTTATACCAAACAGTCCCGAATGGACCAACAGGTCTGTTAATGTTTGCTTTCCTTTGTACCCCTCTGCACTCCTTTGGGAAGTAATACTGCCATGGAATAGCAGCTAGATAACTTGTAAAACCATCCCAGTCTGCCCCGTCAAAGTGCCATCTGGTCATCCTGACTCGTTAAAAATGGTCAACTGACGAATCTGGCATCGATGAGATTGTGGTCGGAGGATCCAAGTGGTAACAGTAGCTCTATCCTATACTGATCAGGGTCATTTTTCAGGAATAGGCCCAAGAGATAGGCAAAATGGCCAAGATTATCTTATTCTGGTTGGTTGTTTTAACAGTTTCGTGAGATTGAGACTAAACGATTCTGCAGACTGCTCGCATTCTAGACCAGTGTCATCAATTGTCAGAATGCAATAACCATTCTACGTAATCGAGGTAAACAATCGAGGTAAACATCACCCAACACAGTAATTTCAACAGTAAGGGTGAGGCTAAGACTGGTCAACCGTGTGGTTCTGGGGTCAAATACTTTGAGTTCTGGTGAGGCATTGGGGAAGTGATAAACTATACAGATATATTTGGTTATAATAAGGTAAATCAGCTCTGTTGTCGAGCCCTGCTGCGGATGTCGCTGATTGCACAGAGAAGTTGACCCCTGTGCGGTGTGGTGCGATAAGGATCTGTTCCTTCTCCCCTTGGGGCTAAGGTACGAGTGTGTGTGTGTGTGTGTGTGTGTGTGTGTGTGTGTGTGTGTGTGTGTGTGTGTGTGTGTGTGTGTGTGTGTGTGTGTGTGGATGAGTAAATTTGGAGTGTGTCGTCCTGTCTCGGCTACTCCTTTTTCTTTGGGGGAAGCAGCCTAGGTATAGACTTAGATATTAAGGTAATTTAGTTTGTATAGAGAATAATCAAAATTACTAGAAGTGGAGTTCATGGTAGTCTCAATTGTATATTTTGATTTAATATACTAACTAGTGCTACCCTTCTTACTAAACTTAATGAAGAGATGGTAACCAGGAAAATTGTATGAGGATAAGTCAGTTGTCCGTTGAGGGAGAGATTTGGGGTTCTGTGAGCAATGGATTTCGATGGGCTTTGAATTCAAGCAAGAAGCGAACAAAATTTACGAGTATAGTGGTATTAATAATAAGGATGCAGGTAAAGTATGCGGCCGGAGCATGAAATTGGGTACTTTGAACACCTAACACTTGAGGTACCTCTGACACTCTCGAGTATGTAAATGTCAAAATAGTATTGCTTCTAACTTATTAGTTTGTTTGCCTCGCCATGTGACTCGTCATGCACATGAATTAATTTGTACCCCTTTCACTCCTGACTTCTGTCCTTCCAGCAGAGTTCATGTTTTACTCCCATCCTTTACAGTTAGGATCACAATATAGTCATACAACGATTTTATTTTCATGCTCACTTTCTTGCTCCCCCTAATGTGCCTGCATTCTTCCTTCCCTACAGGATTCCTTCTTATGCTTCAACCTCTGATCGTCTATCCCTGCTCATCACACTACCTTAATATGTGGAAAATTTCAGTTTCTCTAACAGTGAAGAACCTAACTTTCCGTAAATGATCACCTGCAATTAGCAAAAAAATGCAGGTGTGGAAGTATGGAAAGGAACTGTGACTCAAAATTATCCATCAGTTAAACAATAACCTTGAATTGTTTTTCTTGACATGGGCCATAAGCATAACCAATATCAAGAAAACATAATTCACGCACGGTGACACTCTCCATTCCCTCATTAGTAATGTCATAGGCATAGGGCTCCCCTTCTTTGCAAATGCATGGTAGCTGTTCATCTCAGTGATGACCAGATCAATGACATGACCATTTAGAAAAATTCCGGAGATGGTCAATTTATGTGAACACAATGACATAAGGAAAATCACAAATTACTCCAAACTTTGATGATCAAAATCAGATACATGAGGGTTGAATCCTGGAGGTCAGTCCACAAAAATTCCTGTTTCCCCCTCCATGAGATGCGTATATGAACAATGTGAAGCAGTGGCAGTGCTGCAGGCTACAAAATTACCTGTATGTTTGAGCTTCTGGCCCTCCTACACAACATGTTGAAATCTATAACCTCAGACTGTTAATCAAAATCACAACTTACTATTTTCCCTACTGCTGAGCTCCTCTTTACGGAATCATTCAAGTACCAACGTGATCTCTTCACTCAAATGTCACTTGGAGTGCTTAGGCCGCGTTCCTGAGGTTAGCAATCCTGAGCAGGGTGTTGTGGAAGTAACATGTCCAGCCATTACGATAGCAGGAAGTTAACCCAAAGTGTGTGCTAACATTATGGGCAAATGATTAAGCACCAAAAAGGCACAAGCAAGAGTGTACACATTCCACGATGTGTGAAAATTTAAGTCAGTACACTGTACCATTCCCGAGATACACTGCTAACCCCAACCCAGAGTTTAAGAGTTAGTTTTGTATTTCTAGTCTTTGAACCCATATTTAACAGAAAGGTTTTCAAGCACCTTCCTTTTCATTATGTTTTCCCTGAGGTCTCATATGAGCTGTGCCATATATTCTCCAGTGGGGATGCTTTTACCTTTTTTCCAACTCTTGGCTGCCCTTCTAGAAGGTCTCTGGTGAAACTATTATCATTGCAATTGACATTTCCAGTGCTTTTGGCCGAGTCTGGTGCAAATCTCTGATATTCAAACTACCTCTTATGGTCTCTACCCTTCTATCTAAGTCTTCACCTCTAGCTTCCTGTCTGGTTGTTCTATAGTTTGTTAATGGAGACTGCCACTGTTCTAAAGCTATCGAAAAGGGTGTTCCCGACAGTTCTGTCCTATCTCCCATTCTTTCCGTTATATTCATCAATTATTTTCTCAGTTGCATAATCACACAGTCCTATCCACTCATTTTCTGATGACTCCAACCTTCATATCTCCACCCAGTTCTCACTGAATCTATGATGGCAGTTACTTCAGCAAACACAGGATGAGACTATGGTTTCTGACATGGCTTTATTTTTTGTGATATAATTAATTTTTTAATGCATCAGGACCTCAATTTCTACATCTCTCAACACATGTAAGTCCTCCATAGGAGATTCCCATAAGTATTCAGTAATTCCAGACTCAGTTCTTCATCTTAAATTCTTTGGTATTTCTTTCTGTTGGGGCCTATCATGTTAAGATCACATTTCATACCTTCCAAAACCTGCTTTTAAGAGACTAGTCGTGTAAAATCGAATTTCTTTATCTCTGTACAGCTGTTGACTTTGTACAGCTGTCAAATTCGCCCGTGCATGGAGTATATCTCATGTATGGAGGGCCTCATTATATACAGCGTAAAAAATAAGTGTAGTCAAAGGCTTTCGGTTTCATCAGCACCCCTCGCTTACTGATTCACGTTAACATTTACTCATTATTACAATGTTGCTTCTATATGCCTCTACCATTGTTGTTTCAATGACCATTGCCCTTCTGAACAGTTTATTTGCATCCCTACTCCTTTTCAGCAAGTCTCTATTAACATCCTTCTCACAATTCACGCTACCCCTTTCCAGTCCAAGAGATAACTTATACTTTCAGTCCTATAGGTATGCAATGGGTCAGTTCTAGAACTGTCTTCTTTAATCAGTCAATAATCACCAGTCTTATAAGGGTAATGCATCGAGAGAGCTCGAAATGAACAGATTTTGATTTTCCATAGGCTAACCGTATTCACACCTTTCTGGAAAGGTCAACTTTTTCTCAGGCTTCCAGTCTTTGGTTCTTTCTTCGTTGGAAAAAGAATATTTCTAAAGTGTTTCGTTGCTGTTTTTTTTTTTCTTTTTCGTGTGATGTGTACTATTATGTTGGTTTGGTTGATCAATTTTTTTTATTGATTGTACAAAACAAAGATCAAACAAGATGCAGTTTTGTTTAGAGGAAGCAAATAATGTTTAGAATTTTGTATTCATTAATAATTATATACTACTTTAACTTGGAGAATGGTACTGGTGTCTACTCTGGATTCGTCACTGCACCTAACAGGCTGTTGGAAAAAATTCAATCGCAAACTACGAGGTGTCGTTACTATCATTTCATTTTCTCCTTGTCTTGTAGTTGCTAGTCTTATGAATAACTGAACCTTATTATCATATAATAAATTGACAAAGAAAAACTTATTTGGATAAAAAAGAAAAAAAAAAACACGTGGTTATTACTGTTGCTTAGCCCTGTTTTGGGCGAGCAGACCAGCCAGCTGAAGGCAAGGAACCGCTTCAGTGGAGGATTCCTACAGGTACAGAACAGTCCATTCACCACGTAGGTAACCAGCCCTTCCCTGTTGGAATGCCTTGCCAGGGTTGGACCAGGGTCCTGTCCCAGGTGAGGTGCAGGGAAAAATGAGGAAATCTGACTACTGTGAGTGTCAGGACTCCATATTATAATAATACAACTCGTAGATAGATAGACAGATAGATAGAAGCACTAAGCCAGTGTGTGAGATAGGGAGTTTATCAGCGAGAATCAAGGAAAAAGAAATTAGCTTGCAACTCTTAAAGTGAAGGAATGCAGGTCGTGCACCGGAAGCTGTACATACACACAGACATACAGTGTTCTAGAAGCTTCCACAACAGTATAGCCCACGTGACACGACCCCTGCTAAAGGAGAATGTAGGAATCAGAGCTCAGAACGGGGCAAGCCACAAAACCGGCAGGTAGTGGAGAGATCAAATAAGAAGAGGGGTCTGACTAGACTTAATAAATTAAGTTCCTGCATAATTCATATGCTGCTCAACTTAGACTTTCTTTGAAGATAATACATCAATATCAACTCCCTGTTTTCATTTTTAACTCCTCTTGCTATTCAATTACCAAAATAACTTTGACCAAAACTCAAGACTTACCTATTGCAAGACTAAAGAGTTAATATATAAAAAGTGGCTACGAAATTCCAACAATAAATGGTGGCAGTAAGGATCGACGAACCATCATTTCTACAAAAGCAGGCGAACTTTAACCAAGATCAGCTCCAGTTCTACAGCTGATTCTACATTACTACAATTATACGATCAAGTAACCACAAGCGAGTATACAATAAGAAGAACGAGTCTACGAGCCTACGAGCATACAGTAGAAACGACGAGTCACGAGTGAGGATCAACAAGCCCTACATTTAACTACAAATAACAAGTCTACAAGACAACTCCATAATCTTCTTCATGCAACTTCAAGTATCAGCAAGAAGAATAAAAAACAAAACAAGTAAACGAAAAGCAAGACCAAAGCAACAAGCACTAGAACCCCAACATTCTCTCCTACCTCCATCGCTGATGCAGAGGTCAAGAAAACACGGCAAACACCAGAGCCACATTTATAACGCATCTTACCCACCTTTCCTCACTCAGGTGACTCAACGCTACTCAGTAATATCGTCCATCAACACAGTCCTAGAATTATCGAGAGATCTTTCTTCAACTCTGCATTTATCTTCCGAGATCGACAGCTGCTTTCGACTCGCCTCTCCGAGTGACTATCTGTATCAAGTGGGTGTAATTATACTTACTTATTTCTTCTCAGTACTTTAAATTAGGTACAGTCACCTCCTTTACTTCTTTTTATATATACACTTATACACTCACTATCATTCATTACAACTCATTTACTCATCTATTTAGTTAGGACATAAACAAAACACGTATTTCATAACACCGTATTTTAGCAACATGAATTCTTTTTAGATGAGTAATATGACAGGAATATTTTCACCTCCACCCGTGTTAGTACCAGATGATACACAGTTAGTGCCCACTGCAGGTACACAATTAGGAGAGCACCAGGGCAACACACCCACCCTACAAAATTCACCGCAAACTAACGATAAAGAAACAAATACCTCATAGATGATAATGATGATGATCGGCAAACCCCCTTTGATGTAGCTAGTGAGGACTTAGTCTTTGCCTTGCATACCTATGAAAATATACTTGACATAGATCATCCATCAGGGAAAACCTATTCCACTATTCCCTCACACAACGATACACAAGTCCAAGTTAAATTAATAGAGTAACCAGTGAAGATGAATACCATGGATCAAACTCAGATATACGTTTATCATGAGGATAAAACTACCCCGAAATTCTCTGGCACAGAAAAAGACCGTATTGATGTCATTTCACTGGTTAATCAATGTGAACAGATCGTACAAAGGCACATTACAGATGAACAAGAGAAAATTGCTATTTTTTCCTCTTGGATAAATCAGGAAAGATGCCCAGCAGGAAACTTGCTTAAGTCAGACAAGCTTCTCCGAGCTAAGACATATGACGAATTTAAACTTGAATTTTTGAAGAAATTTTCAGGAGCCATGAACTTTTTGCCAGGTATAATCCTAGAATTACGTAAGATTGTAGATCTTGTAAGGGAGCACACTACAAATCATGTGCCGATGTCTCCACGATCAAATGAATATTATTAGGTACCTTAGAAAACTCCAACTGGATAACAGGAGATGGATTGATGTCCCCAGACCTCGACGTGGACATCATTGGTTATGTATCGGCCTTGTGTAAATTACCTGATAGGACCCTCAAGATCGACAAGACGATAGCGTACACCCCAGGTATGTGCTTGCTAGACTTAATGAACGAGGTAGAGATGCAGTGTAGCAAAGCAGGGGTGATCGAAACACAATCACTTTCTAGTAGAATGAGAGTGCCTGAGACAGTAGCTGCTGTGAAAAGCGATACAACTACCCCAAATAGAGAACAAAATCGATCGTGACCCGAAAGCAGGCAGAGTAAACAACCAAACGCGTCGAGGCTACGATCACAAAAACCAGGCTGCAGGCAGTTTCGTAAGTTTTCGCGCAGTCCAAGCAGATCTCGCGTCACAGACACCACTACATATGGGAAGTAATCTCGCAGATCACAGTCAGGAGATAGGCCCATTGTATGTCATTATTGTGCCAAACCATGACACACAAAGAATGCTTTATTATAACAAAAGAGGACAGGCATCATCGGTGCCAAGGGCATTGGACCAGTAACTGCAAAACAGTAGAAAAATCAGCGTCCTATTTCAAATCGGGGGAAGACCAAGTCACGACAAAAAAAAACGAACAAACGTAAAGAAAAGCAAGTCTAAAATTCACATAGGAGGCATGTTGGGAAATGAGTGTATCTTGATACCAGCTGTATATGAGGATCAAAACGTTTCCTTGTTTTTAGACACAGGCTCTCCAGTGAAGTAAAGGGATTGTCAATAGAAAATGCATTATGTCAGATGAACGGCGATGGGCAAACTCAGATACTTCTAATTAATCACATGAATGGGGAAGTACAGTTAAAAAAGGGGACTTGCATAGTTAATACTGAAAAATGTCCCGCCCCCGTAATGGAAATAGTTTTAGCTGAAGTCACGTGAGATAAAATCTACGGATAGAGAAAGCATAAAAGAGAATTTAATTCACTCAGGTGAATTTGATGAAGAAAATGATTTGTTAACCCTGCTGGAAAAACACAGGGACACCGTGGCATTACCCGGAGAACAATTAGGGTGTAATAACCTGATTAATCACAAGATTAATGTGTGCCATGATACACCACCAATTTTCGTACCAGCCTACCGAATCCCACAATTTCAGCGTACACTCGCAAATCAGTATGTCGATGAAATGTTAAAACTTGGAATTATTGAGCCATCAGTCTCCCCGTGGAATGCCCCATTATTCTTCGTGCCCAAACGAAATGGAGAAATGCGTGCCGTAGCAGATTATCGTAAACTAAACAATCACACAATCCCAGACCGATTTCCCATGCCATTGCTAAGCGACATCATACAGAATATTGGACCAGAAAATATTGTATTTTCCAGGATCGATTTGCTAAGTGGTTATTATAAAATTCATGTAGATCAGGAGTCACGTAAATACGCTGCCTTTTCCACAAATAGAGGACACTATCAGTATAGAAGAATGCCCATGGGACCGAGGACAGCCCCGGGCACATTCCAGCCTCTTATGAATTACGTATTGTCCGGAATTTTAGGACAAGGAACATTTGTTTATCTTGACGATATTATCATCGCAACGAAAGATATCACAGAACATCCCCAGAAATTAGACCTACTCTTACAAAAGCTTGTGATGCTGGTTTAAAAATTAAGCTTTCTAAATGCAAATTTTGCTTTAAGGAAATTCTTAGGCCACAGGGTAAGTGCTAATGGTATTTACACAACTGATGACAAAATACAGGCAGAGAGACTTTCCTGAACCCACTATGAATGACGAAATTAGACAATTTTTAGGTCTAGCTGGATACTATAGGTCATTCGTACAACAAACCTCTCATAAATTATAGCCTTTCCTCTATTCCAACTACTCAAAAAAGATGCTATATTCCAATGGGAAGAACAAAAACAAGCATTTAAATTAAAAATTAAACTAACAAATGCACCATGTTTGGCATATCCGGATTTCACAAAACTATTTATTATTTGTGCAGATGCATCAGTTAAAGGATTAGGGGCTGTACTGATGCAGGAAGATAAAAGATGACAGAATCAACCAATTGCATTTGCCAGCAGACAAATAAAAGGTGCAGAGAAAAATTATTGCACTACAAACTCAGAGGCACTTGCAGTGGTTTTTGCATTACAAAAGTTTCGAGATTCGGTATATGGTTACGAAATACACTTATTCACCGACCATAAACCGCTAGTAGGTATGTTTAAAGAAAAACCCCTCTCTGGGAGGAGAGCAAGATGGAAATGTACAGTCGAAAATTACGATGTACATATTCATTATATACTAGGCAAAATGAAACTAGTAGCCGACGCATTATCTAGGAACCTGAAAAAAATTCTGGTCGCGGCATTAGATCTCAAAAGAGACATCCCAAACCACGATGAAATCGCAAAAGCACCAAGACTTGATCCAACATGGTCTAAAGTTATATACAAGTTAGAAAGTGCAGATGACATACAATTACCCAAACTAAATGTACCACTCGAACAATTCACAATAATCAATATTTCCTTATAGAAAATCAACCCAGAACAACCAAAACTCCGAAGAAATAATAACCAATTAGTAGTAACTAATGACATGATACCTCAAGTATTACCAACGATACACGATAGCCCACACGTAGAACA
>NC_136984.1:14338215-14388215 GCF_032717465.1 Coenobita brevimanus
CCCGATGAGAATCTATTTGCCTAGCGTTTGTCCATGCATTGCAATCGGTCACTGAAAATTACTGCAGACTGACACAAAACAAGTGGTTAAAAAAAAGACGACACTAGAAATGGCTGGATATCCGAGAAGAGTATAAGTGGCAGCTGTAGAATAAAGTAGGAGCTGGCAAGAGGCACAATGATGCAAAATTAAAGCAGTCGATATTTTCTTCTGCTATTTTTCCCGTCAAATAAAAAGAAAACCACATAATTATGGTGTACAATTATCGGGCATGGGAACATTTGTAATACCTTGTTCAAAATATTATGACCAATGCAAATAGTGATGTTAGCGAAGTTAATTTGAGACTAGGAAACTTTTTTGATCTGCATCTATTAAAGCTGCGAGTTTATTATACATCAGGTTCAAACTGATTTTCTGTTGACTTTGACGCATTTCTCAAATTCAAGCTAAATTAAACATAGAATATAGCATTCAGATACAAGTGTTCAGAGAACGTTAACAGAAAGAAAGTCAGGATAAAAATTCAAATGGAAGTTACTTAAAACTCTTGATACTTCTGGAAAGTTACCCTGTCTGTTAGTTAAGGTTCAATGAATCAGCCTTTACATTATCTTTTACCTTAAATTCGAGTGTAATTCAAGATCAGATCAAGAAGTACTGATCCGGAACATATTGTGAATGTTGTTTCTTCATCTCTTTTTCTTTCATATAATTGATTTATCTTGAGCAACGAGATTGGACTGAAGTTCGTGTTGGTGGGTGTGGTTACGGTTGTGGTGGGGTGGATACTTGTGGTAGTTCCAATGATGGATCCAGGTGAGCAGTGGACGGTCAGAGCCCAGGTGTTCTGCCTCCAGGAAGGTCTGTGGTAATGTCAGTCCCAGAGTCTCTGGTAGCGGTAGCATAGCCAACACAGCCACAATCATCAACACTAACATCACCCAGAAGCGCATCCCGGGCACCACTTTACTCTGTAAACCAGATGCCTTATTGATAAAGGATCATAACATCAGAGAACCCTGCCGTCTTAATAAAATGATGTGTTTGCAATACGACAATTAGCCTACTACTTATTTATGTAACTGCTAATATGATGGATTTGCTGGTTCTACAAACACTGAAGAAAAATACCGAAAAGTTTGATTCATGTATATTCAGTGTTATGATGACAATATATGAATGGCAATAAGAAGGTTGAAGGTGGGTCCAGGCGATTCTATTTTTAAAAAATAGAATCGCCTGGATTAGTAACCAAGAAAGAGCAATACACAACTGAAAACAACTCATCGTGAGAATTTTAACATAATTTTAGTTTTGTAGTTTATGGGTAATGGATTTGGTACTGCTATCCCCCACCATTGTTTACAAGTGCCGGATCCACCCGTGCCATAAATTTCGAATTTAGCTCTGGCCCATGCAAATACTTATGTGCTACATTTAGCACAAACGTCACACACATGCTGCTTTGTCAGGTGGAAAATTGGTAAAAACTAGGTGCATCTTTGCTGTTGTAATCTGCCAACAGATAAACAACACACCTCACAGTGGACAAGAGGGTGAAAGAACACATGAAACAAAAAATCACACATGCAGAAGACTGAACACATACTAAAGATTTTACAACCAAAGAGAATAAAAACAGACTACTGAAGGACACAACTTCTTTTACACTTACAACACTGACATGGCACTAACACGAGGCCAAACTCTGAATCAAGTCAAACGCTCCATACTTCACAGATTACACTAGAGTTAAATAATAACAGAAAGAAAGAGAGAGGGGCCTTATCACCCTTATTGACAACAATATTGCATTCAGCCTTCCCACAGTACAAACCGAATAATATGTACCCAGTGAAAACACAAGTACAAATCAAAATACTGTATGCACTGATTGTCTCACGGAACAATAGATACTCACATACCCCACATGCACAATGCTCCCTCGGATGTATTCCATCCCTCACCCCAGTTTAGAACATCTCACACTATACTAGCTGATGTTCTCATTGTAAAAAGCCCGTCAGTGTAAAAGACATGCACAGCGCAGTGGAGCCCCCTCTTTTAATAACTCGGGCTCCTGAACATTAACCACACTGAAGGGGTTCTCGAGGTAACTGTGCCGCGCAGATATTCCATTCACTTCTTTTTAGGTACAGTCCCCTCTACATGTTGTGGCCGTTCAATTACATCTGGAGTGGGCTTACATAATCTGTAGCCTTTACTTACCACCCTCTGCACCTGTCTCACTTGCCACTGTTGATCACCTTAATCGTCAACTTCCTAGGGCATTTGTTCTCCTAGGTGACCTAAATGGGCATCATGCTTTGTGGGGTGATACTCTGTGTAACTCCCATAGTGATCTCCTAGCATTTTTGATTGAGGGTTTACACCTGGTTCTGACTGCTGGCCACCAGTCATATTTTCATGTACAAAATGGAGCATTATCTTTTATCGATCTTACACTGGCCTCCCCTGATTGTTCGTTGGACTTATTTTGTAAGACTTTGCCTTACTTGCACGCTAGTGATCGTTACCCTATAGTGATTGTCTTGCAACTCTGTGCCGATGGAGCGTGTTCCTCGTTGGTGTTTAGGTAAGTCTGGCTGGGCAGAGTTAATGGAACAATGTAACTTTGATTATAGCATTCTTGACTTTGAGTGTTTGATGATGCAGAACAATATTTTACATGTTGTGTATATCAGACTGGTTTTCCGCTATTCCTCGAACATACGGAAAGTTTTGCAGACCTCTTCCTTGGTGGAATGAGGAAGGTGCTTTGGACAGGAGAGTCTACAAAGCTGCTACTAGGAGATGCAAGAAAAATCAAGATGCTGTCTTTTTAAAAATTCGGTTTAATACTTACCCGCTGGAGGACATTTATATCCATGCAAATTTTGTGGATTGGTGATGCCGGATGTCAGATATAACCACAAGTGCTTCTGCACCATAGTTTAAAGCAGCCGCCACTTCATCTCGTCACCAAAGGATGGTGACAGATTCCTGCCACTGCACTCGAGCGTGTTAGTCTATCCCACGCCTTGGCCAGGTGTAACACAATGTCTTTCTGTCCCCACCCCCCTTGGCCCCTTTACCTCTTCCACCCTAGCCAAACTCCTGCCGAAGGATGCAAGGAAAGGACTTAGTGACAGTGCCAAAGGACGTGCACTGGATGTGACTGCGTCCAGTCTTGCAGAGTGTCAAAACTTCCTCTGAGAATGGAAGGAGTTATCACATAAAGACCAATATGTCACATGTGCCCACCCCTGCTTGCTCAGACACGGCTGATAAGGGCCTTACAGTGGTTCAGGAGGTTGGAGAGGCCTACAGAAAAGACGCATTTGTCACAGAGGAAGAGGAGGACGTTCCAGTAAGTGTGAAAAGAGATGGAGATGGTGATCATGACCGTCACGGTCTCCATAAACTCCACCACTGCATCTCACCACCACATTCCCAGCAAGAAAGTCACCTTCACTCCCTGCCATGACCCCCACCACAACAACCTAGCACCTCACGGGTCATTTCCTCACAACCTGTCCATATGTGAGGATAACGAGGTCTGTGGCCGCAGTTCATACATGTGGCAAGCCAGCATCTCCCCAGGGAGTCCCGACTGCAGGTGAATCATCATCGATGTCCTCCCCCATCTCCACCTCTCCTTCCCTTCCTCCCCCTACCCATGGCTGTGGGCGTGTACAGTCACGTTCTGAAGTCCTGTCCTGAGAGCGAACCTTGTAAACCCCGGAGCAGTGAATCTGAACCACCGTTCATGAAGTCCCAGTTCTGGCAACAGTTGGTGGTCCGCGGTGTGAGCTGTGAAGAGTAAGGGTAGTGATGGTGGTGGGGGGTAGGTGGTGGGGGGGAGTTGTTATTAACGATGTAAAACCAACACCAACATGTCACACGACACGGGTAGTTACATGCCATATGTGCAGTTATGTCACGCATATTCAGTTTCCTAATTCCAGCTGAAAATGGTGGTCAATTACACTGTGACACAAACTACCCCTCAGCCCGGCCACCCTCCCTCTCCCACCGTGAATCGACTGATACGTAATATGGATGGAATAGAAAACATTTCCTGTAGACCAGTTATGTATGCATAACAAATGGAAGTATAGTGGAAAACATGAGGGTGAGAAACCAGGTTGTTATAGCACGTCAACTGAAAAAAAATAATATTAAAACATCGCATGGCAACAGTTTAGTTAGAGAGAGAGAGAGAGAGAGAGAGAGAGAGAGAGAGAGAGAGAGAGCTGTATCTAGTGTAGATGAGAATAATAAATATCACCTGTGCAACATCTAATGCATTATTTGTCCCATCGTAATTTATGTCTGGCACCATGCTAAAAGCTAGGAAACGGTCAGGTGGAAAAAAATACGTAGTGCATCGGCATGAATATGACACCTACCCACGGACTGCGATGACACTTGGGGTTGCAAACATTTGCGCTTACCTAACACAAGCATATTATACAGAAAAACAGCATCGTATTTCACATCTTGCTTATATAATTATGGCAAGGCACACTACATGGTTAGGATAAGTTACACCGGCCGTCGGACACAGCATTCAGGATCAACAGGTAAGGAGTGTGGTGGACTGTTGTGGTTACATCACTCATCGCGTCACCCTGACTTTATCTTAGTCCCTGTGTATACAGTATCATAATGCCCTAGACCACCACAGTGTAAGGGATGACGGTGTGAGCAGAGCCATTGCTAATATAGTTATAGATTGTTTAATATATGGTGACTGTAATCATAGCCTGTGTTTTGACCGTTTTTGAGGTATCAATCGATAATATACAATAATATAAACGTGCGAACAGAAGACATACCGGCTAGCGTGACCCCCATGTGAAGACAATGCCATGTTTATGAATATCTACGCCACAGATTGCTTGTTAGATTTTATTTATTTATTTATTTTTTTTGGTCAGGAACTGAAATGTGGTATTTTTACATGAGGAATCATTACTTTAGACAGCTTTGTGAGACTCGCTTTCTCTGGCTTTCTTCCGCAAATGACTGATTCACCGAAAACATCGCGAGAAAAAAATGGTGACAATAAGCATAATCGGTTTGATATTTTTGTCGCGTGTCACGAGTTAGGTGACACATAGATCCTTGGTTCAGTGGCTTAGATGGGGTGTCCAGGAAGTGGTTATGGATTAGGTTAGGGTAGGTTTCGTTTGGTCAGTTTCACTTGCCTACTCTTAGTCCTCCAAAGTTGGATTGGTTAGACTTTCGAAGACAAAAGTATGTTTTTCGGATGGTCTTTGATGTTACTCGAACGTTTCTCACCTTAATTTCCATCGCAGATTTAGTGATACTTCCCCGCCAAACATCAACAACCATCGAAAAAACATAATTTTGTCTTCAAAAAACATCTGTGACTGAAATGATGAATTCACCCATCAAAGTAAATGTAGTGTATCTATCTGGGTAATCGATCCACTGCAGTAATTACTCGCTGGGTTATAGAACGAACTCATTACAGCTTAGAACACATGCCTCACAGGGACATATAGTGTGATAATTACTGCTATATCAGATACTGTTATCCATCTGATGGTACTCGTTTTGTAATCCGGCCCGACATATTCATGACCTGATTATTTGTTTGATCACCTTATAGTAAGGTTAGAAAAAGGCAGGTAACCCACGTCACTGCACCCGGTGTGTGTTACGGGGGTTTGGACATACTGTACACTTACCAGACATAACCCCACCACCTAAAGTCCTAAACGTTATAAAGGACAAGAACTCACATGACACAACACACTAGTAAGAAAATAATTAACCTCACACAGTAAGTCTCTTACGTGACCCTTCCTAATGTGATAAATACTCGTATGTTGGTTTACTGTACTAATTCATTCTATCTCTTCTGACGTTTTAAATCTGACAAGTTAAAAACGCGAGTTTGAGGTTAACATCCCACTATATAATTTGCTGGCAAGCTTCATTAGAATAACATGAGCTCAAAAGATGAGTAAGTTAAATTAGATCCATATATTTTTGACATGTACAATTTTTTCCCTCTGAGTTATAGTCCTTTTTCAGTTTGGGTTTTAGTTTTTCCGGTACATTTTTTTTTTTTTTTTTTTTTAGGTGGTGAGTGTTGTCTGGTAAGTACCTGTCCTGTGATTTTGTCTTTGTAGTGAGTTTTTGGCCGGTGTGATTTGTTCTTTGTCATTTTTTTTTTCGGTGAGTTTGTGCCCGTGGCCTATGTTTAACGCTGATGTGCGCTGGGGAAGGGGTTGGTTGGCCAAATCGGGTGTGGTGATGAGGAGGGGGCTATGTGCACTCCCTGATGGTGTAAGTGGACAGGGACTGCTGCGTCCCAAATAACAGGAGACGTGTCACTGGTATTACAACAGATAGCTCTAGTGCGAGGCATACCAGAGTATTCCCTACGGTAGCTGATTTTGCTAAATAGTGCGCGTAAGGCCCAGTGCCTTATATGTAACTGGATTCACCAGGCAGAGTGTTGTTCACACACAGACACACACACCAAGTGCCATTAAGGAATGATAGGCTGTATATGCGAAGACGAATACAGTTATATTTCGTTCATAGTAGATACCTTTACGATAGGATGGATATAGTTTAACCTATTAGTCACGTTGCATATCTCTGCGATAAAACATGCAATTTACCTGCGAGTCAAATCTGATAAGATAAGCAAAGCACTGACAGGGTCGTGTTTGTCAACAGACGTATCACTGCTATCGTTGTTCTCACCTTGAACTGTGAGGTTACCAAGTGTGTGTGGAAATGGCATCTTTATCTAAATCTATACATGTTCATACGGTCATTCCGCTTGGCCTAACATGGTCGTCAACACGCTAATGGAAGTCTGGTGTGTTGAAGGGAACGGCCTTATGGAGGGGCCCCTCGAAGTGGGTGCGAAGGAATACTGGTGAAGGCAAATAGTTAAGTGCATGACGGGTGTAGGTAAGCACGGGTGTACTGGAGAAAATGAGTCACGAATGAACAATGAAAACACATTTGCCACTGTTTAAAATACACCATTGTTTATTAGGGAACGGCAAATGAAACCTGACTCTGACCTCAAGCCATCAACCATCACCTACCCTTTCTTCTCCCAGCTGTCTTCTCATCATTCGCATAGCTCTCCCTTCCAGTGCTTTAGTGTAAACTATTTCCCATGTCTTAAATGTTGATGTGTCTCATGGGTGACTGCGAGGGGAGGCGGCACCACATTTTTCCGGGAGTGGACGTCATGCCTCATATCTATATCCATAACACTCGAAAAATTTGACACTCAAGGTTTGCTGTCAGTACTGAGTATGATGTGTAGTATTTTACACATGATTGTAATAAAACTAATTATTCAGGTTAAGGAAAACGTGTAGAGGCCTGAGTGTTGATAACTGTCGGTGGTTTCTGTTATTAAATAGGTCAATGTAACTTCTTACCTGACAAACACAGTGACTACAGAGTTGTATGTTTGGAATACTGATTTTTCATTTCCTTTAAAATTTTTGTTTATTACGAACTGAACAACCATTTTACTGTATTATGGGTGATAAGCATAGGTATAAATACCGCGTCACATATGGTAACAGGTCGTGCAAATGCCCCCGATGTCATCACACCCAGGGGAAGAATTATTGGTATTTGGGAAGGAGGCTGGTTGCCACACCAAACAGCACATGAACTGGGTGTGAATCCGCGAACTGTGAAGCGCTGGATTACCCGCTGGCAGGAAGATGGATCACTTCGCATCCGACCCAGGAGTGGACGGCCCAGGGTTCCTACAGACCAACAGGTTCAAGTGATCTTACAGGTTGGCACGTAAGTAATGGATTATATGAAATATAATACTCTGATTGCTAATATATTATCACCAGTAATAAGTAACCAAACTGCAATATGCCTAGTAACACACAGAAGACGGCTTCTTTTATATCTTACATTAATCCATCCTCACACAGAGACAGGCAGATATAGACTAATAGACAGATCTGACAGATGTATGTCAGTTACTTATAAGTTAGTTTATCCTCCACTACAATTAACACACCAATACAAATTCCGTTAACAATCACTGGGAAAGTGAACACCAATAGGACATGGGCACATAAGTGCAAAGTTGTAGACCAGGGTCTCATAATAAACGTATTCAACATACTGATGCCCAGGGCTGGGATGTTCAAAAGATCGTTGCAAGACTTCGCTATGATCATCGTAACGCGCTCATAGCGGCCATCTTTGCTCGTGAGCTACGACAACCACTAAGGTGTATCTTCTAACGCTCGCGACAACGCTCGTAGCTCACGATGATGCGATCGTAAAATCCGTTCCGTTCCGTTCCTATTGTTCATAATACAACCTGGCTGATTGTCGCTGGGCCAATCAGAAGAGAGATTTCATAAACCTTGAAAGACTGTGAGCCAATCATTATGCAATTTCAAAATGTAAACAAATAAACTTATCCAAGCACGCCATTACATCACGATATTCATCCCAAGACATATGAGACATGGAAAGTGACGAGCTCCCCACCAAATGAATTCGTTGAGCAAATTTTACAGATGAGGAGATGATGGCGCTCATTCAGGGTTGGCTCGACAGACAGACAGTGCTGAAGATCAGTCACATCACTTTAGGTATAACTATAGTGTGGGCGAATGATCCATATCATATTGACAAAACATACAGTAGTAATAATTTTTGAGAATATCGAGATCCAAATTCAGACCTTTTTACTTGAATAAACAATATATCATTGGCTTCAGACTGTATCATTACAGCTCCCACAGACAAACCATGTTTTAATGAACGGTGCATCGGTCTGCATTTTTATAGGTGTGAGCAGTAGAAATGAAAAATTCCCCATCTTTGCTTACCTCTTGGCATGTGTGCCACTCTTAATTATTCTGCTCACACATCCCAGTTTTAAGCCGAATGTGTCTGCCAACACACTCTGAAATGAGCCACTTGCATAAAATCTGAATGTCATTAACACCTGCAAATGACATGGCACAGCACGGGATCTTCTTGTCGCTGGTCCAACTATTGGTTCAACTCTTGCACACCAGTGAAGTTCTTGTCTGGGAAACCTATAATATCTCAACAAATGTTCGCCACTGTAGACAACTGGATCCATTCTGTCTCTGTAGTTCCTCTCAAGTCTCATCGCTCTTCGTAATGGCAGTTCTACCTGTAAAACCACTTGTAACTCCATCTTCGTTCACAGAAATGGGTAAATAAACTCAGCATCACTTGATACGGCTTGTTTATTAAAGAAACATCCACTAAGCGACACTACGATCAGCTTAAGGGTACTTGTCAGAAATCGTAGCACAACGAGCAAATATGGCGGACGAAAGATCGTAAAACTTGTTTGAACATACACCTTAGCGGTTTGCGAGCGCGCTATGATTATCGTACCCGCTGCGATGATCTTAGCGGCCGTTACGAGCCTTCGAACATCCCACCCCAGGGCCGTATCTGGGTGTCAGGGCCACTAGTATTAATGCGTGAAATTGGTTAGGAACAGAAACTACACAACCAAATGTTATGGCATGGCATAACAGTAACGGTGGCAACGCATGGTCCATGTTTCACCTTAGGGGGCGCTTTTCCTGTTGCCAGTACCAGTCATAACTAAAAAAAATACATGCAATTTTATTGTTTCAGTACATATTAATAACGTTATTAAGAGACCCACCATGTATGGCAAAATACTCGTATAAACGTTAGTGTTCAGCGACAGTGGTTAGCAACTGGAGCTGCATTCGTTGTCATACATTGATAATTCGTGTGCTCTTTGGCTCAAGCTTTCAGCATACAGTTTAGCCAGATACTTAGTGAATCCTGTAATGGAACTGCACACAAATCTGTTACATGTATAATAAACGTCACATTAATTAATTTACATGCCAGCAATATATGATACGAAAACTATCACGTACTCGAGCCACTCTTAAAGGAAAGGGTGTAAACTCCCACTGATAAGATATACAGAAACACCAGCACATTATGAGAACATTAAGTGCGTTTTGAATCTGTTCATGCTGGTAATTAAGGGTGATAGTGCGACGGTCGGATCTGTGGCGCGAGACAGGCCGACATTAATGTTGTTGGGAAAGGCAGCAACAGGGAGAAAAATTGTAGGCTGGGATAACTTTAGCACTCGACGACACCATATATTCAGTGAACTACTTGGCACTATTAACATAAAATAATTTCCTAATAATTCTTTCCTACGCCATGTGATTTCATATTTCACAGGCCTGAGCCATGAATATTATACTTATTCTCTTTAATGATAACAACATAGATAAACACTTTGCAAAACCTGTTCGAGATGGTGGCACTACGAAATTACTATGTCCGTATCTTGTTTTTCTTTTTACTGCTTATGCGACTGTAAAGTGCACGAGAATTAACTTTTGAACAGTATGAGGTAATGATGGGTGACTGTGACATCTGCTGTATACGACTGGACCTATGTGAGTGGCTGAGTGACCCTCTCCATACCTCTCTCCCTCTTTATCTCACGCTACCACAGTTATCTGACCTCTACAGGATATTTTCTAATAATCACTGTGTAACAGTACCTATATAACTGGTTCTCCAAAACATCCGCACCCACTACGTCTTTCTCGTAGCCTGTGACAATGTATGATAACGTAATGTCTTGTGTAACGTAGTGGGCAGAGGGTAAAGATGAAAAAGCCGGTATTGGAAAGGCAGCAACAGGGAGGAAAATTGTAACCTAACGAGGGAGCCCCACTGTTAGGGCTTGTTTACACAAAGTTACCACGTGTGATGGTCGAACACACTAGGATATGCATCGTTTATTCTTTTTCACTGTCTCCGCTATTTAAAAATGATACTAATGACAAAATACAGCCAATATACAGTGCTCTGTCATTAATGGTCCCTCATGATTTAAGGCATACTAAACATACTCCTATGTGCAAATCCGTTTCTGTGAGTTAAATTGTTCCATAGTTCTAACTAAATACGTTTGCAGGATGATGTCGATGGGGAACTACAAATCATTAAATAATGTAAACTGTTACATAAATATGAACACAATTATACATACGTTTATCATTATATCATAAATAAAAATTATATAAGATGACCAAGTCTAGTATTAAAAATATTTAAAGAACCACCTTCCGGTAGTTAATCTCGCCAAGTTTTATACTTTATCCAGGGAATTCCCGAGATAAAAGAGAATATCCGGGGATTATTAACATCATGAACATTGTCAGCCGCTAGGCGAGGGACGGTACCGTAGGGGAGTAGTTGTGGTTAGCCAGTTGATTAGAATGTATAGTGGTTTTAGAATAGAAAAGTGACATGTCGACTGGCTGCCATTTAGTGGGGAAAATGTTTTATATTATTACATATGATCACCATCCACTGTGAATATCATCACAATGCACAGACACAATACTGCTGCAATTGCACAAACGGCCAGACTCCCCACCAGCCCTGCTAAACGGCGCCGCCAAGCTTATATGGTCGCCCACCACTTCCACACATGGCGCCTCTTACATCAAACTCTTTCGTGTATTAAGGTGGCGTTAAATAGTTTACAGATAATAAGTCCTGTTTTCGTATCATAGTTAATGGTGGAGGAGGAATTGCCTCTTGAAACCAGTCGTAAGTTGATGTAACGATTCAAGGGAATAACTGTCTGACCTCTATAAACACTGTCGCATTTACTACTTAAAAGAGAAATTACACGTTTCTGTGGATCCTAGTCAAAACAGCCGTTTGTTAGCACTTCCATGCTAACTAAAACACTAAAACACTAGCTACTGGACTCTCTCTCTCTCTCTCTCTCTCTCTCTCTCTCTCTCTCTCTCTCTCTCTGTCTCTCTCTCTCTCTCTCTCTCTCTCCCTCCAGCTAAACTGTTGCCATGCGATGTTTTTTTTTTTTTTTCAAATGACGTGCTATAACAACCTGGTTTCTCACCCTCATGTTTTCCTTTATACGATCATTTGTTATGCATAAATAACTGGTCTACAGGAAATGTTTTCTATTCCATCCATATTACATATCAGTCGATTCACGGTGGGAGAGGGAGGGTGGCCGGACTGAGGGGTCGTTTGTGTCACAGTGTAATTGACCACCATTTTCAAATGGAATCATGAAACTGAATATGCGTGACATAACTGCACATATGGCATGTAACTACCCGTGTCGTGTGACATGTTGGTGTTGGTTTTATATCCATAAGATATATGTCTAACATTTATACCGCACTGCTAACTCGGTAATAACAACTCCCCACCACCACCTACCCCTCAGCACCATGACTACCCTTCCTCCTTACAGCTCACACCGCGGACCACCAACTTGCCAAAACTGGGACTTCATGAACGGTGGTTCAGATTCACTGCTCCGGGGTTTACAAGGTTCGCTCTTAGGACAGGACTTTAGAACGTGACTACACTCACTCCAGAAAGTATCGGTGCACTTTGGGTCCGATGCCATTCGTAATTATTCGACCATGTAGCAGTGACAGCCCGTTAATACCTGTATATATTATAACATTTACGGTCATTCCCTACACATTGTGAAGGGCACAAGCGGTATCTGATATAGCTGTCATCTATCGTCTGGGATGCCTATGTGTGCGAGGACAGAACTGCAGTTTCCAGTTTCCTTTGCTCCGTGTGTCGTAATATTTAACACATTCTGCACCGATACTTTCTTGAGCGAGTGTACATGGTCGTGGGTATGCTCGTTGTGCAAGGAGGCATCTTAATGCCGGTACATCACGCCCTAGCAGCCCTGGCGTCGGCAGGCTTGACACTTGTGTGGGAGGAGGGTGATGGCTTCCACCAACCCTGCTTGTCATTGATGAGACAGGGGCAGGTGTACAGAGGGAGCACCTGGTGACAGGACCACGAACAATCCTTCCCTTCTTTCAGGCCACATTTACTACAAGCATAATACAGTATCTGGTGGATGAGAATAACTTTCATCAGGCTATGTCTGTCCACTGGCTTGAGGTTTCTATGACCAAAAGTGCCAAAATGAAAGAATGGAAGCCAGTGGAGATGGGAGACAAATGTATGTGTGGCTTGCATTGACAATGATAATAGCCCACTTAAAGAATCATGTCCTACATGATTATTGGCCAATGAACGAAATTTGCCATACACCTGTCTTTGGTAAGTATACTGTATGGCCTGTGACAGGTACTTAGCCATTCTAAAGTTCCTGCACTTCAACAGGAATTATGTCCTTGCACCAAATGACAGGTTGTGGATGATTAGGCCACTGCTTACCATGCTCAAGGAGCCATTTATCGGGCTATTCTGGCAGTTTCAGAAAGTGGTTATCAGTGAGTCGCTTGTTCTTTTCTGGGAACATTTAGCATATATTCAATATGTGCCTTCCAAACGACACCGTTTTGGACTTAGGTTCTTTGTCTTATGCGATTGCAAAACTGGATATATTCTAGATGTAATAGTGTATTCAGCTACAGATATGGATATACCTAGTGACAATCCCCATGGGTTTTCTGCTGTAGTGGTGAAAGTGCTGATGGACAGGTACTTCAGCAAAAATCACATTCTGTATAAGGCTAATTACTGCATCTTCCCGGCACTGACGCAGTATTTGCATCAACATGGAACTGGGACCTGTGCAAATGTCCATGCCCAGAGACAGAATTTTCCATCATTCCCCGAAAAGACCGAGGAAGGTGCCCTGCTAACCCAGAAATGTGGCAATATATTGGCCATTCACTGGCCAGACAAGCAAAAGGTCAACATGCTTACCACAGTTAACCAGCAGGTTCTGCCGGACATAGGCAAGACGGACTGCAGGACCAGGCAATCCGTGCTGAAGCCAGATGCCGTCAATGATTACAATATCAACATGTGACTTGTTGATAAATCCAACATGCAGATCGAAAAGATAGATGGCCTCTGGAAGTCTTGCAGATGGTACAAAAAGGCATTCCTACACCTTTTAGATATCAAAATTCTGAACAGTTTCATACTTTTCAATGAGGTTGTTGGCAAGAGTCTCTCACTATGAGAGCATGAGAATGAACTGGGATGGCAGCTCCTTGAAAAGTATGGAACTGTTGAGGTTGCAGGTGGAAGAAGGTAAATGTACCAGGTAGTACTGACTGACAGGTTGGCACAATACCTGGCATGCCACTATCTTGTTCACCTTGGTGCAGGCCGCGTGCCCTACAGGCGTTGCCATGTGTGCTTAACAACAAAACGTTGACCCACAGCTTGAAGGGAAACGGCCAATCAGTGCCATGATTGCAAGGTTGCACTTTGTCTAGAGTGCTGTTTCTTGTTCCACCTTGAATGTGAGTTCTACACACAGGTGTGTAGGAGCAGGTATGTAAATAGCGGACAGTGACATACAAGTGTTGTGATTTTGTGTGTACTTTTTACAAGCAATTATGCATGTCCAAAGCTGATATGTGAAGTGTTTGTAAATATGTAAAGCTACCCTATCCCTTATGAATGAAAACCTTATGTGAAAATTAGTTTTGTGGGGTAGTACTTACGTATATCACTTGGCCTTGTTTTATTATGCAAAATACGTGATATGCTCTACACACGTGACATGAAGTGCAAATAGAATTAATATTATTGCACAGAATTAGTAAGGCAAGTATTAGCCAAATGCCAGGAAAATGCCAAAAAAGCATAATCAATAGTACAGTGGTCCACCTTTTGGTCTGTCATAAGTTTAGAACAGGGTATTCATTACACTAGTGCATGCTGCCTGCAGAAAAAATACAATGGAAAGAAGGAAATGTCCTTTTAACCCACTGAGTGCCAGCAGACTTTTGACCTTCATGCAGCCGTGGTGCCAACCAATTGTCGACCTTTTTGCTTTTTTTTTGCTAGACAGGTTAGAAATGATGAGAAAACATGGAGAACAATCATAAAAGTACTCACAGAAGCCATTTAGCTCTTTTTTGAGGTCGATTCTCCCTGACCAGGCACCTGAAAACTTGAGAGTAACATTCATAGACTTTATTGGTCTCCGTCATCCATTGAATTGAGGCAGATCTTCGTTTTCTTCATCGGTAACTATGCTATTTGAGCCAAAAATGCTCTTGTTGGGTATATAGATGAATTAGGAAGGCCTAGAGAGGCCTAGAGAGGCACAGGCATATCCCAGCCGATTTTTGGGTGCCTAATTTGAATGTTTGAATTTTGGAAAATATATCAAATTGCCGACCTTTATGTACGTCAATGGCACTGTCCATGCATATAGGGGCCGACGCACATGTACAGTTGCGAGCAGATGACTCGAGGCCACCAAGTCCACCAACATGTTGGTGTTTTTTCTGGTAACAGCGGTGGGTATGAACTTGAACGAGATTCAGTCGGCTGTTGTGTCGAAACAAACCCAGTGATAATTTGTCAATGTGCTGTTCTAACTGGTCCCCAGTCAATATCATGGAAGTAAACATATTATACTGATAATGATTAATTTGTCACACATGGTAGAACTATTTATAACCATAATATTACAACCTAGGCGTCCAAATAGTGGTGCGTTCATTCATGCAAGACACACGGGTATCGGTATTGATTTATTTTGTTCGTCTATCGTCGTGAACCAAACAACCTTTACCAGTTTTCAAGAGACGTGCCATAGGATTATAAGCTTCGCCGCAACCTAGCATGATCACAAATAATTCGTGATGTCCTTCTTCCCGCCTCGTCAACCTGAGACAGATAAACCTGTTATCAGCGAATCTGATGCAACTGGGAGAGTTAAAGGTGCATACCACAGTTATTGCTATAGAAGGGGAAGCAGGAGGTGTGACTGAGGAGGGTGGTGGGTGAGGAAGGGTTGGGAGAAGGATGAGGATGTGGGCGTGAAGAGAACGATGGGTGAGGAAGGGTGGGGAGGAGGAGTTGGAGGGTCTAAGAGAGAGGAGGACAATGGGTGTGGAAGGGTGGGGTCGAGATGGGAGATCTACTTTCAGAGCGGTAAGGTTGGCTATGCTGTATCAATTATTGGAAATACAGCTATATATATATATATATAGATAGATAGATAGATAGATATAGATATAGATATAGATAGATAGATATAGATATAGATATAGATAGATAGATATAGGTATAGATATAGATAGATAGATATAGGTATAGATATAGATAGATAGATATAGGTATAGATATAGATAGATAGATATAGGTATAGATATAGATAGATATAGGTATAGATATAGGTATAGATATAGATAGTTAGATATAGGTATAGATATAGATAGATTTATATATAGAAATATACTGTATATACATATATATACACATATATATGCGCATATGTGTATATATATATGTATATATATATGTGTATATATATATAGAGAGAGAGAGAGAGAGAGAGAGAGAGAGAGAGAGAGAAATATATATATATATATATATATATTGTTACATAGCCTATGATTTCATCATCCTTTGTGTAATTCTAACGTACAGTATGCTGCATGTTTGATCACGAGCGTGTTCTACCTCACTCCCCCCCTCCTCCCTTATAGTAGCGTAAGTCGTTCTTTCTGTTGTTCAGAGCAGGAGTGTCAACTCTTTGTCCCCTATGGCTTCATTTGCGCGTCCTTCTTACAAGTTGTATCAAGCTCTGCCGGCCCCTATATAATGAGCTCAGTCTCTGCATTATTGCCACTTAGATCTGCTGCTCATTTTGTTCACATCTCTGTCCTCCCCTGTACAGTTATTATTATTGTGAGTGTTCAGGAAGTCTCCAACCATCGAGCAGCTGTGTAATTTGAGTATAAGTGTTATTACATTTTTTCTTGTACTGTATAGCATAAGGTGTTAATTCGTGGGCCTGGTGAGGTTTTTGTGATTGATGTAAAGTTATACTGTCAGCCAATTGTTAATATTAGTTTGTATCTGTAATGATTTATCTTGCATTAACTGAGCATTATCCAGTGTATTCTCATTTTATCAGGGCTGACTTAGATAAATTTTATCCTTATGAGTCCTGAATGTTTTGTTGTTAGTTTGAGCATTAAACTTTAACTTGTAATTTTACCTAACTCTTTTGTTTTGAACCTGGAACTTTACGGGACAGTAGTGATTTTTAGTATTCTCACTTAAAGTGTACATTATCTTTCTCTGTTCCGTAACAAAATATAATATATATATATATATATATATATATATATATATATATATATATATATATATATACCTATCTCTCTCTCTCTCTCTAGCTGTATTTCCAATAATTGACACAGGATAGCCAACCTTACCGCTCTGAAAGTAGATCTCCCATCTCGACCCCACCCTTCCACACCCATTGTCCTCCTCTCTCTCAGACCCTCCAACTCCTCCTCCCCACCCTTCCTCACCCATCGTTCTCTTCACGCCCACATCCTCATCCTTCTCCCAACCCTTCCTCACCCACCACCCTCCTCAGTCACACCTCCTGCTTCCCCTTCTATAGCAATAACTGTGGTATGCACCTTTAACTCTCCCAGTTGCATCAGATTCGCTGATAACAGGTTTATCTGTCTCAGGTTGACGAGGCGGGAAGAAGGACATCACAAATTATTTGTGATCATGCTAGGTTGCGGCGAAGCTTATAATCCTACGGCACGTCTCTTGAAAACTGGTAAAGGTTGTTTGGTTCACGACGATAGACGAACAAAATAAATCAATACCGATACCCGTGTGTCTTGCATGAATGAACGCACCACTATTTGGACGCCTAGGTTGTATTATTATGGTTATAAATATTTCTACCATGTGTGTGACAAACTAATCATTATCAGTATAATATGTTTACTTCCATGATATTGACTGGGGACCAGTTAGAACAGCACATTGACAAATTATCACTGGGTTTGTTTCGACACAACAGCTGACTGAATCTCGTTCAAGTTCATACCCACCGCTGTTACCAGAAAAAACACCAACATGTTGCTGGACTAGGTGGCCTCGAGTCATCTGCTCGCAACTGTACATGTGCGTCGGCCCCTATATGCATGGACAGTGCCACTGACGTACATAAAGGTCGGCAATTTGATATATTTTCCAAAATTCAAACATTCAAAATAGGCACCCAAAACTCGGCTGGGATATGCCTGTGCCTCTCTAGGCCTCTCTAGGCCTTCCTAAATCATCTATATACCCAACAAGAGCATTTTTGGCTCAAATAGCATAGTTACCGATGAAGAAAACGAAGATCTGCCTCAACTCAATGGATGACGGAGACCAATAAAGTCTATGAATGTTACTCTCAAGTTTTCAGGTGCCTGGTCAGGGAGAATCGACCTCAAAAAAGAGCTAAATGGCTTCTGTGAGTACTTTTATGATTGTTCTCCATGTTTTCTTATCATTTCTAACCTATCTAGCAAAAAAAAAAAAGCAAAAAGGTCGACAATTGGTTGGCACCACGGCTGCATGAGGGTCAAAAGTCTGCTGGCACTCAGTGGGTTAAAAGGACATTTCCTTCTTTCCATTGTATTTTTTCTGCAGGCAGCATGCACTAGTGTAATGAATACCCTGTTCTAAACTTATGACAGACCAAGAGGTGGACCACTGTACTATTGATTATGCTTTTTTGGCATTTTCCTGGCATTTGGCTAATACTTGCCTTACTAATTCTGTGCAATAATATTAATTCTATTTGCACTTCATGTCACGTGTGTAGAGCATATCACGTATTTTGCATAATAAAACAAGGCCAAGTGATATACATAAGTACTACCCCACAAAACTAATTTTCACATAAGGTTTTCATTCATAAGGGATAGGGTAGCTTTACATATTTACAAACACTTCACATATCAGCTTTGGATATGCATAATTGCTTGTAAAAAGCACACACAAAATCACAACACTTGTATGTCACTGTCCGCTATTTACATACCTGCTCCTACACACCTGTGCGTAGAACTCACATTCAAGGTGGAACAAGAAACAGCACTCTAGACAAAGTGCAACCTTGCACTCATGGCACTGATTGGCCGTTTCCCTTCAAGCTGTGGGTCAACGTTCTGTTGTTAAGCACACATGGCAACGCCTGTAGGGCACGCGGCCTGCACCAAGGTGAACAAGATAGTGGCATGCCAGGTATTGTGCCAACCTGTCAGTCAGTACTACCTGGTACATTTGCCTTCTTTCACCTGCAACCTCAACAGTTCCATACTTTTCAAGGAGCTGCCATCCCAGTTCATTCTCATGCTCTCATAGTGAGAGACTCTTGCCAACAACCTCGTTGAAAAGTATGAAACTGTTCAGAATTTTGATATCTAAAAGGTGTAGGAATGCCTTTTTGTACCATCTGCAAGACTTCCAGAGGCCATCTATCTTTTCGATCTGCATGTTGGATTTATCAACAAGTCACATGTTGATATTGTAATCATTGACGGCATCTGGCTTCAGCACGGATTGCCTGGTCCTGCAGTCCGTCTTGCCTATGTCCGGCAGAACCTGCTGGTTAACTGTGGTAAGCATGTTGACCTTTTGCTTGTCTGGCCAGTGAATGGCCAATATATTGCCACATTTCTGGGTTAGCAGGGCACCTTCCTCGGTCTTTTCGGGGAATGATGGAAAATTCTGTCTCTGGGCATGGACATTTGCACAGGTCCACGTTCCATGTTGATGCAAATACTGCGTCAGTGCCGGGAAGATGCAGTAATTAGCCTTATACAGAATGTGATTTTTGCTGAAGTACCTGTCCATCAGCACTTTCACCACTACAGCAGAAAACCCATGGGGATTGTCACTAGGTATATCCATATCTGTAGCTGAATACACTATTACATCTAGAATATATCCAGTTTTGCAATCGCATAAGACAAAGAACCTAAGTCCAAAACGGTGTCGTTTGGAAGGCACATATTGAATATATGCTAAATGTTCCCAGAAAAGAACAAGCGACTCACTGATAACCACTTTCTGAAACTGCCAGAATAGCCCGATAAATGGCTCCTTGAGCATGGTAAGCAGTGGCCTAATCATCCACAACCTGTCATTTGGTGCAAGGACATAATTCCTGTTGAAGTGCAGGAACTTTAGAATGGCTAAGTACCTGTCACAGGCCATACAGTATACTTACCAAAGACAGGTGTATGGCAAATTTCGTTCATTGGCCAATAATCATTTAGGACATGATTCTTTAAGTGGGCTATTATCATTGTCAATGCAAGCCACACATACATTTGTCTCCCATCTCCACTGGATTCCATTCTTTCATTTTGGCACTTTTGGTCATAGAAACCTCAAGCCAGTGGACAGACATAGCCTGGTGAAAGTTATTCTCATCCACCAGATACTGTATTATGCTTGTAGTAAATGTGGCCTGAAAGAAGGGAAGGATTGTTCGTGGTCCTGTCACCAGGTGCTCCCTCTGTACACCTGCCCCTGTCTCATCAATGACAAGCAGGGTTGGTGGAAGCCATCACCCTCCTCCCACACAAGTGTCAAGCCTGCCGACGCCAGGGCTGCTAGGGCGTGATGTACCGGCATTAAGATGCCTCCTTGCACAACGAGCATACCCACGACCATGTACACTCGCTCAAGAAAGTATCGGTGCAGAATGTGTTAAATATTACGACACACGGAGCAAAGGAAACTGGAAACTGCAGTTCTGTCCTCGCACACATAGGCATCCCAGACGATAGATGACAGCTATATCAGATACCGCTTGTGCCCTTCACAATGAGTAGGGAATGACCGTAAATGTTATAATATATACAGGTATTAACGGGCTGTCACTGCTACATGGTCGAATAATTACGAATGGCATCGGACCCAAAGTGCACCGATACTTTCTGGAGTGAGTGTAGTCACGTTCTAAAGTCCTGTCCTAAGAGCGAACCTTGTAAACCCCGGAGCAGTGAATCTGAACCACCGTTCATGAAGTCCCAGTTTTGGCAAGTTGGTGGTCCGCGGTGTGAGCTGTAAGGAGGAAGGGTAGTCATGGTGCTGGGGGGTAGGTGGTGGTGGGGAGTTGTTATTACCGAGTTAGCAGTGCGGTATAAATGTTAGACATATATCTTATGGATATAAAACCAACACCAACATGTCACACGACACGGGTAGTTACATGCCATATGTGCAGTTATGTCACGCATATTCAGTTTCATGATTCCATTTGAAAATGGTGGTCAATTACACTGTGACACAAACGACCCCTCAGTCCGGCCACCCTCCCTCTCCCACCGTGAATCGACTGATATGTAATATGGATGGAATAGAAAACATTTCCTGTAGACCAGTTATTTATGCATAACAAATGATAGTATAAAGGAAAACATGAGGGTGAGAAACCAGGTTGTTATAGCACGTCATTTGAAAAAAAAAAAAAAACATCGCATGGCAACAGTTTAGCTGGAGGGAGAGAGAGAGATAGTCCAGTCGCTAGTGTTTTTAGTGCGTGAGGGAATAAATGATGTTTCCTGCTGTGAGTCTTGTTTCTTTATTCTGTCTTGAATTATGTTTAATCGTCTGTTTTTGTAATACACTGCTATCCATTTGCAAACTGACATGATAGCATCGCATGGAAGTGCTAACAAACGGCTGTTTTGACTAGGATCCACAGAAACGTGTAATCTCTCTTTTAAGTAGTAAATGCGACAGTGTTTATAGAGGTCAGACAGTTATTCCCTTGAATCGTTACATCAACTTACGACTGGTGTCACGAGGCAATTCCTCCTTCACCATTAACTATGATACGAAAACAGGACTTATTATCTGTAAACTATTTAACGCCACCTTAATACACGAAAGAGTTTGATGTAAGAGGCGCCATGTGTGGAAGTGGAGGGCGACCATATAAGCTTGGCGGCGCCGTTTAGCAGGGCTGGTGGGGAGTCTGGCCGTTTGTGCAATTGCAGCAGTATTGTGTCTGTGCATTGTGATGATATTCACAGTGGATGGTGATCATATGTAATAATATAAAACATTTTCCCCACTAAATGGCAGCCAGTCGACATGTCACTTTTCTATTCTAAAACCACTATACATTCTAATCAACTGGCTAACCACAACTACTCCCCTACGGTACCGTCCCTCGCCTAGCGGCTGACAATGTTCATGATGTTAATAATCCCCGGATATTCTCTTTTATCTCGGGAATTCCCTGGATAAAGTATAAAACTTGGCGAGATTAACTACCGGAAGGTGGTTCTTTAAATATTTTTAATACTAGACTTGGTCATCTTATATAATTTTTATTTATGATATAATGATAAACGTATGTATAATTGTGTTCATATTTATGTAACAGTTTACATTATTTAATGATTTGTAGTTCCCCATCGACATCATCCTGCAAACGTATTTAGTTAGAACTATGGAACAATTTAACTCACAGAAACGGATTTGCACATAGGAGTATGTTTAGTATGCCTTAAATCATGAGGGACCATTAATGACAGAGCACTGTATATTGGCTGTATTTTGTCATTAGTATCATTTTTAAATAGCGGAGACAGTGAAAAAGAATAAACGATGCATATTCTAGTGTGTTCGACCATCACACGTGGTAACTTTGTGTAAACAAGCCCTAACAGTGGGGCTCCCTCGTTAGTTTACAATTTTCCTCCCTGTTGCTACCTTTCCAATACCGGCTTTTTCATCTTTACCCTCTGCCCACTACGTTACACAAGACATTACGTTATCATACATTGTCACAGGCTACGAGAAAGACGTAGTGGGTGCGGATGTTTTGGAGAACCAGATATATAGGTACTGTTACACAGTGATTATTAGAAAATATCCTGTAGAGGTCAGATAACTGTGGTAGCGTGAGATAAAGAGGGAGAGAGGTATGGAGAGGGTCACTCAGCCACTCACATAGGTCCAGTCGTATACAGTAGATGTCACAGTCACCCATCATTACCTAATACTGTTCAAAAGTTAATTCTCGTGCACTTTACAGTCGCATAAGCAGTAAAAAGAAAAATAAGATACGGACATAGTAATTTCGTAGTGCCACCATCTCGAACAGGTTTTGCAAAGTGTTTATCTATGTTGTTATCATTAAAGAGAATAAGTATAATATTCATGGCTCAGGCCTGTGAAATATGAAATCACATGGCGTAGGAAAGAATTATTAGGAAATTATTTTATGTTAATAGTGCCAAGTAGTTCACTGAATATATGGTGTCGTCGAGTGCTAAAGTTATCCCAGCCTACAATTTTCCTCCCTGTTGCTGCCTTTCCCAACAACATTAACGTCGGCCTGTCTCGCGCCACAGATCCGACCGTCGCACTATCACCCTTAATTACCAGCATGGACAGATTCAAAACGCAATTAATGTTCTCATAATGTGCTGGTGTTTCTGTATATCTTATCAGTGGGAGTTTACACCCTTTCCTTTAAGAGTGGCTCGAGTACGTGATAGTTTTCGTATCATATATTGCTGGCATGTAAATTAATTAATGTGACGTTTATTATACATGTAACAGATTTGTGTGCAGTTCCATTACAGGATTCACTAAGTATCTGGCTAAACTGTATGCTGAAAGCTTGAGCCAAAGAGCACACAAATTATCAATGTATGAAAACGAATGCAGCTCCAGTTGCTAACCACTGTCGCTGAACACTAACGTTTATACGAGTATTTTGCCATACATGGTGGGTCTCTTAATAACGTTATTAATATGTACTGAAACTATAAAATTGCATGTATTTTTTTAGCTATGACTGGTACTGGGAACAGGAAAAGCGCCCCCGAAGGTGAAACATGGACCATGCGTTGCCACCGTTACTGTTATGCCATGCCATAACATTTGGTTGTGTAGTTTCTGTTCCTAAACAATTTCACGCATTAATACTAGTGGCCCTGACACCCAGATACGGCCCTGGGGTGGGATGTTCGAAGGCTCGTAACGGCCGCTAAGATCATCGCAGCGGGTACGATAATCATAGCGCGCTCGCAAACCGCTAAGGTATATGTTCAAACAAGTTTTACGATCCTTCGTCCGCCATATTTGATCGTAGTGCTACGATTTCTGACAAGTACCCTTAAGCTGATCGTAGTGTCGCTTAGTGGATGTTTCTTTAATAAACAAGCCGTATCAAGTAATGCTGAGTTTATTTACCCATTTCTGTGAACGAAGATGGAGTTACAAGTGGTTTTACAGGTAGAACTGCCATTACGAAGAGCGATGAGACTTGAGAGGAACTACAGAGACAGAATGGATCCAGTTGCTTACAGTGACGAACATTTGTTGAGATACTATAGGTTTCCCAGACAAGAACTTCACTGGTGTGCAAGAGTTGAACCAATAGTTGGACCAGCAACAAGAAGATCCCGTGCTGTGCCATGTCATTTGCAGGTGTTAATGACATTCAGATTTTATGCAAGTGGCTCATTTCAGAGTGTGTTGGCAGACACATTCGGCTTAAAACTGGGATGTGTGAGCAGAATAATTAAGAGTGGCACACATGCCAAGAGGTAAGCAAAGATGGGGAATTTTTCATTTCTACTGCTTACACCTATAAAAATGCAGACCGATGCACTGTTCATTAAAACATGGTTTGTCTGTGGGAGCTGTAATGATACAGTCTGAAGCCAATGATATATTGTTTATTCAAGTAAAAATGTCTGAATTTGGATCTCGATATTCTCAAAAATTATCGCTATGTTTTGTCAATATGATATGGATCATTCGCCCACACTATAGTTATACCTAAAGTGATGTGACTGTTCTTCAGCACTGTCTGTCTGTCGAGCCAACCCTGTATGAGCGCCATCATCTCCTCATCTGTAAAATTTGCTCGACGAATTCATTTGGTGGGGAGCTCGTCACTTTCCATGTCTCATATGTCTTGGGATGAATATCGTAATTGTTTGCGTGATGTAATGGCGTGCTTGGATAAGTTTATTTGTTTACATTTTGAAATTGCATAATGATTGGCTCACAGTCTTTCAAGGTTTATGAAATCTCTCTTCTGATTGGCCCAGCGACAATCAGCCGGGTTGTATTATGAACAATAGGAACGGAACGGAACGGATTTTACGATCGCATCATCGTGAGCTACGAGCGTTGTCGCGAGCGTTAGAAGATACACCTTAGTGGTTGTCGTAGCTCACGAGCAAAGATGGCCGCTATGAGCGCGTTACGATGATCATAGCGAAGTCTCGCAACGATCTTTTGAACATCCCAGCCCTGGGCATCAGTATGTTGAATACGTTTATTATAAGACCCTGGTCTACAACTTTGCACTTATGTGCCCATGTCCTATTGGTGTTCATTTTCCCAGTGATTGTTAACGGAAATTATATTGGTGGTGGGTTAGTGCCCCACCCCGTAAAAAGAACTAACTAAAAAAGCGAATAAAGCGCCTCGGACCCGGACGGACCATACGTTGACGACTAAGGAACGGACAAAGGACATTCTTAGGGTGGGAACATGGAATGTGAGAGGAGTGAATGATGAAGTGAAAGAGAGAGAGACTGTTCAGGTGCTTGAGGATGCAAAAGTGGATATATGTGGATTGACTGAAACTAAATGGAAAAGGTGAAAGGGTGAGAGAATGGGAATATGGTTTAGGTATATGTGCGGGAGTCAATGAAAATGAGAGGGCAAGAGAGGGAGTATGTCTAATGATAAGCAAGAAGAGGAAGGAGAATATAAGAGAGTATGGAACACTGGGTGCAAGGATTGTATGGGTGAGGATGAAAGTAGGTATGACTTTTTCCTGTTTCCCAAACTTAAATCTCACTGCGTGGCCACCTTTTTCGAAGTGATAAGTCATCCATGCTGTTGATACGTATTTGGAGGCTCAAGACACAACCTTCTTCCACAAAGGGATAGCAATGCTTGAACGTTGGTATACCAAGTGCATTTAACTTAGTATACTAGATTGAGAAATAAGAATAATCCCTAGTGATGTTTTTCGGATAAGGCTGAGAACTCTTTGAAGGACCCACGCACAGTACATATCCATAACCAATTTAACCAAACACTTTTCGATCCCAAGCTTTCTCATCTACCACTTCACCACCTCCCTAGGGACTCTGACAAAGGCCTTCAACAGAAGAGCACATACAATTTACAGCTCTATATTGTTTCCTATATTTTTTTTTTCCTGAACCCTGAAACTGTCGGGCAATAAATATGGAACAAGTGGTCCATTTGCCAGGCATAAACTCAAACATCATTTCATCAATATTCAGTCTTTCCCTTAGGACTCCCTCCAATACCATCATTATCTGGTCCAAAACTTTTATGCATCTATAATTTCCTCGTTTCAGGGTATCATCCTTCCTCTTATACACATTTAAAACCACATTCTTTAGACAGTCATCTGGGACAACACACTCATGTATAATCGAATTTACCAGTTCAGTAACTAAAACCACCCCTATATCTCCTGAGGCCCTCAGCATTTATGCAGTCAACGCCATTCGTAACTGCATCTTGCTTATTTCCCCGTTCAAAGTAGGGCCATATATATATATATATATATATATATATATATATATATATATATATATATATATATATATATATATGTGTGTGTGTGTGTGTGTGTAAAATATTCCTGGGGGTTTCGTACTTCGGTAATGTTTCTTGCTTGTTTATTGTGATGTCAGAATATTCATGATGTCTGTTGGTCGTTTATTGTGCTTTTGAAAAGGGTTGTTATATAAATAAACTCTTAGTACAGAAAGCTACAAGAAGGGAATAAAGTTCATAAGTATTAATCTGTTTTCTAGAAAATTAACTGGGGATTTTGATATTCAATTTAAATGCAAAAGGCATAATTACCCTAATAATAATTAGGCAATTATGACAAAAAGTATTGAGAAGATGACAAATATCGTTTTTTTTTTTTTTTTTTTTTTTTTTTTACTGTGCTCGATATCCCCCTTTTGATGTGAGACCCCTCTTATTCTAACGCAGTCCACAACAAGGAGAGGGTCTACAAGAGGTACCGGAGTCAACCACCCCTGAATCTCATCTCTTTTATGTTTCTGTCTGGAATTTTTCAAAGTCAGTTCTTCGCTCTTCTAAATATAATTTCATTCATACTATATGCTCTGAACTCTCCAACGCAGACACTTCCTATTATTTTTGGCATCTTGCCAAAAACCTTTTTAACATCTTTAACTCGCCATCCTTCCTTTTTCTTTTCCACTCTGATAGCTTTGTAGGTGTTTCTTCTACTGATAAAGCAGAACTCTTTGCTCAGACTTTCTCCTCCAGCTCCGCCTTAGGCGATTCCGGTGCGGTTCCTTCATCACTTCCCCCTTCTGTCCTCTTCAATTGATGTATTTTTTACCATCACTGGCCTCAGTACTAACAAGTCATATAGGCCTCATGGGGTACCTCCTGCCGTCCTCAAGAAATGTGCATCTGTGCTTACACCCTGCCTGGGTAAACTCTTTCGTCTTTGTCTGTCAACTTGTATCTTTCCTTCTTGCTGGGAGTTTCCTGTAATTTAGCCTGTCTCAAAGAATTATGGCCATTCCCAACCCTCTAACTATAGCCTAATTGCTTTAACATCGTGTTTTTCAATTTTTTTTAAAATATATTCTTTAAAAAATTAAAGCACATTTCTTATCACAACCTTCTCTTCGATCGTTAGTATCAGTTCTACCAGGGACACTCCACTGGCAATTTTCTCACCTACCTTTCAGACACTTGGTTATATCTCTATTGGGACTTTAGCAGAAGCTTTGCCATTGCACTTGACATTTCAAAAGGTTTTGATCGAGTCTGGCATAAATCTTTAATTTCCACACTGTCCTCTCCCAGTTTCTATCCTTCTATCTGTGACTTCATCTATAGCTTCCTTTCTGGTCGCTCCATAGCTGCTGTTGTAGACGGCAACCATTCTTCTCCCTGAGCTGTCAGGACGGGTGTTCCTCAGGGCTCTGTCCTATCACCAACTTTCTTCCTTCTATTCATCAATTACCTTATTAGCTGTGCATTTAACCCTATCCACTCATACTCTGATGACTTCACACTTCACCTTTCCATTCGCTTCCTACAGCACCTGTCTCTGCAGTTGCTTCAACAAACAAGAGATGTGGCTAAAGCACACCTAATGTCTGACTTGGTTCATATCTCTGGTTGGAGTAAAAGTAGTCTTGTATTTAATGTTTCAAAAACTTAGTTCTCATAACTTTCAACCCGTGAAAATATTCCACAGCAGTATCCTCTAATTTTTTATAGTATCCAACTCAATCCTGCATCATCTTTGAACGTACTTGGAGTTGCATTCTCTCGAGATTTATCTTGGAAAGATCAAACGAGTATTACCTCACTTGTAAGATCTGCTCCCAAAAGACTAGGTGTGCTAAGCCGACTCCGTGCCATCTTTACACCTACACAGTTGTTGACCTAGAGTACAGTACAACTCTCGTGTGGCGAAATGGAGAAATGAATTCTCCGAGCTAGGCAACTAAGGCCATATAGCCCCACTAGGTTACAGGAGAACGCTACCCCTCCCGGCACGGCAGACCCGGGCACGGCTCGAAATCACAACCCCCCTGGCCCCGAGCTCGATACTCTACCACTGAGCTACCGTGTCCCCTCGCGTGTGGAGAGGCTCCCCACATACAGCTCTTCTCAAAACGGTGGGGTCAAAGGTTTTTCGTCTCATTGACTCTCCTCCTCTTACTGGTGCCATTCAATATCTGTCTCTTCATCGCATTATTGCATCTTTATCTCTTTTCTATTGCTTCTTCAGTGGTCACTGTTACTCTGAACTGTCTGCTTGCATCCATCTACCAGTACGGAGAATGTGTATCATCCGTCTGGTAACAAACTCTCATCCCTTTTTTGTCGAACTCGCTAATGCAAGAGTTAGCCGTTACTCCTATAGTCGTTCTATTTTATGAAGGCAGTTTGGGTGGGACGCTCTGGGACCTCAGTCTGTTAGCTCTGTTGTCACATCGTCGCCACACACGTGCTCTCTCTCTCTCTCTCTCTCTCTCTCTCTCTCATATTTATGTTAACTACTACTAATTGTATTTTCTTTATTTTCTCTCTTGTTTTCGACTTTTTTCCACACCACCTCTAAGGTAAAAGTCTATAGGTGCGTTTTTTTTATATAGCTTCCATGGTGGGAGACTGACCGAGTATGACCCACTCACGCAGGGCTGTCCCTCGTGTCACCACCTGACAACGTCGCAAAAGCAACTCTGACAAGTCTTATGAGATTTATACTATACTATAGCTTTTTTATTGAATTACATCTATACAGAGTGTTTAAAATTCATTTATAAGTAGTTACTAGCTTAAAATAGGAGAGTGAGAGAGAGAGAGAGGTGAACACAAATAATTACACGTGTGTCGGCGGCGATGTGACAACAGAGCTAACAGTGTGAGGTCCCAAATCGCACCACCCAAACTGCCTTCATAAAATAGAACGACTATAGTTATTCATGTATGCATCAGGTCAGCTCTGGAACTGTCTTCCTCTGTCTGCATTTCATTTCCTACTACCTATGACATCCAGTCTTTGAAACGCAGTGTATCTCATAATGAACAGATCTTGAATTTGTCGTTATTTTGTTTTTATTTTTTCTTGGAGGGAAGAATCTTGCAGGCTACTGACCTTGGTCACCTACTGGCTGCTCTCCATGCTGCCCTATCTCTGGCAGTTTTCCAATTCAGTCCCTTATTCCTGAGGTGACACTCAATGACCTCATCCCAGGTCTTTTTCAGTCTACCTCTTGCAACCCTACTCCTAACATTAACATTTGTCAATTTCTGCACCCAGTTATCATCCTCCATCCTCTCCACAGGCCCAAATCATCACAATCTACCTCTCCTCATCACAACACCAATACACTCCAGTCCCATCCTACCCCTTATCTCTTCTATCGTAAACCTAGCCCCCTCAGGCCTCACACTCAGGGACGCACTGCAAATACCCCTAATCATCGTCATTTCTGTACATTTGAACCTGCGAATATATTCCTCCTTTCATGCTCAGGGGCCATACTTATAAAACCTACATCATAATTAGGTGAAAGTCAGAACTGTGAGACTTAAAGAGCAGTTCATCATGACAAAGTCAAGGCTTTGTTAGGTCGAAATCACAAGCTACTGAGATAGTGGTATGCTATATGCAGCACTTAAGGGTTTTGAAAATTGAACACACACACACACACACACACACACACACACACACACACACACACACACACACAAAGCAGCAGAGAAAGGATGTAACAAAAAAAGCTTAAAATTACTACAATATTATTCCGAGATGTTTTCGGTGAAAAGTTAAGTGATTAATGTCAAGTTTTAGGAATTATTTATTTACCACTTTGTTTTACTATGGACGAGGACATGTTGCCTCACCACACCATCCTGTAAACAAACAAGACCAGCCCCACCAGCGGCATGGAGAACTCTAACACTACGATAGAGAAACGCACAAGCGGTCGTCACTGCCACAATGTTGCAGTTTTCTAGTTGCAAGGTAACGCAACATTAAAATAACGGTCAATTTATAGTACCGGTCCCACAACGATTTTTTCATCCAATCCGGGTGTTTCCAATGGTTTTGGGTATGAATGGTTCGATTTTTACCTTTATTTCTAACGGAAATCTGTAGTATCTGAGATTTGACCCATTTTCTGTTATTACAGAATAAATGACTTTTGACAAATGTAAGTTAAAATTATCAATCATCACACCAAAAACCATTGGAAACACCCATTTTGGATGTCGTTTCAATACTGAAGCCCTGGAAAGAGGGCAGGGTTTGAAGCAAGTAAAATAATCCTAGCCTAACCTAACCTAACCTAAATTAACCAACCTAAACTAACCTAACCTAACCTAACCTAATCTAATCAACCGAACCAACTACCCTGGTATTTATGAAGATCAGCTGTCAACTAATGTTCGTTTTTGTTTTCAACACTAGCTGTTACAACATATTATTACAAGCAACTTTTACTCTATGCATTTTCCTCGCAAATGTATTGTTACGTCCTCACCCTCACACTGCCACAGGCTCCAACAGCAGTAGTACAGTATAGGAACGATGTTGCCCAGTGAGTTGTTCTTCCTATGGTCAGCCTTTAGGTGTCCAGTACACAAGATCAGCTGAGGCGAAAAAAAAAACACTGGTTCCTTAAAGTTCACTGTCTTTATTTTCCAAGTAATTCCACTTAATGCTTTCCTACTTCACTCTATACACACTTTATTAACTGCTACTACACATAATGCTGAACAACACTTCACGGTTATTACACTTAATGCTTGACACTTCACTGTTTTCTCAAGTACAATGATATGCAAATTTCAATAACCCGTCACTGTTTGCCACTGTTTTCACAAGTACCAAAATACACAATCTTCACTGACACTGCACTACACTCAAACCAAAGCCGATTGCACTTCACTCAACCTGACTTGACACCCGACTGACCTCCAAACCGACTGACTAACTTACTAATCTCTTCACCATCCTTATTTAGGCTTGCATTGTTCTAGAAACGTCTACATTCTACGAGTATACTCTCGACGGGCAACAGTTGCCAACTCGAAAACAGCCCAAAACATGCTAGAGTTGTCTCACATTACATAACACTCTAAATCATTTACCATACGAACTTCTATCTATCTATCTATTGCCAGACGCCTCAATCCCGTATGGGGTGGCCACAAACAAATCGCCTCCAAGTCGCCCTGTCCCCCGCCATTACACTGCCCTGCTTCCAACTCACATCCCCCCTCTCTCATATACCTCTCCACCCCATCCCTCCATCTCATTCTCGGCCTCCCCCTCCCTCTTCCCCCCTCCACCTCACTCACATACACTCTCTTCGTCAGTCTTTCACCCTCCATCCTCTCCACATGGCCAAACCACCTCAGTGTGTTCCTCATAACGCTTCCTATCACATCCACATCCACACCACAACGCTCCTTTATATCCTCATTCGTCAGCCTGTCTCTCCATGTGACTCCACAGGCTCCTCTTAAATAACTCATTTCCACTGCTCTCACTCTTGACTTGTGTCCTTCCAACAACGTCCAAGCTTCACTTCCATACGTTAGAGTTGGTATCACAATACTGTCATGTAGTAACTTTTTCACTTCCATGCTCACTTCCCGTTTCTTATCACTGCTTTCAAAGAACCAGCAACCTTTCTTCCCTGCTGTACCTTTTCAAGCACTTCACCCTCCAAACCTCCATCCTTACTCATCACACTACCCAAGTACTTAAACGTACTCACATTTTCCAATTCCTCACCATCCAACCGCGCTGTACATTCATTGACTTCACCTCTGTCAAAGACCATCACTTTACTCTTCCCTACATTCACCTCTAGATTCCGTTTCTTACACACTCTCCCAAACTCATCCACCAAGCCTTGCAGCTCCCCTTCGTCTTCACTCAACAACACAGTATCATCTGCAAACAACAGTACAGGGAGTTTCCAAACACTATCCTCTCTCACCAGGGCCACTCCAACATCCACTACCCTACCTTGTACCTCTTTTATTACCCCATCCATGTACAGATTGAACAACCATGGAGATATGACACATCCCTGTTTCAACCCAACTTTCAAAGAGAAAAATTCATTTGGTTCACCATCCACACGCACTGCAGCCTTCGCACCATCGTACATACTCTTCACAGCATTCAACAACTTCCCATCTACTCCATATATTCTTAACACTTTCCACAATCCTTGTCTATCCACCTTGTCATATGATTTCTCCAAATCCATGAAAGCCGCATACAATTTCTTTCCCTTCTCTAGAAACTTTTCCACTAAAGACCTTAGAATGAATATCTGATCTACACAACCTCCTCCCTTCCTAAAGCCTCCCTGTTCTTCTCCAACTAATTTCCCTGTTCTTTCTCTAACTCTGTCAATAAGTATCCTACCATACACTTTTCCTATTATACTAAGAAGACAAATGCCCCTATGATTACCACACACTTCTTTTTCCCCTTTTCCTTTGTACAAGGGAATAATTATACCTGACTTTCAATCCTCCGGGACTCTACCTTCCTCCCAGGCCAATCTGCACATCTTCCACATCCATTCTACTACTATCTCTCCTCCATGCTTCAGCATTTCACCACACACTCCATCAATTCCTGGGGCTTTCCCTGATTTAACTTTCTTCATTGCTTCCACAACTTCTATCCTACTGATTTCTTCCTGTCTTCTCACCTCCCTCCTTCTCCCAGCCATTCCCCAGCCACTTAAATTACATAATTTAACACACAATCACTTAAATAAATCATAACAGAGAAAAAGAGCAAAAATATTAATGCATAACTTACGAAATAACTACGCTCACAAACAGCAGGCAAACTGGCAACTCTGACGACTCGTACAGGAACTTACGGTACGAGAAACGTCTCGAAGGTACGAGATTGCCTAACTGGCAAATCTCCCTTCGTAACATTACCCCCTCCCTGGATCTTTGTCGTCCCGACAAAACAACACAGTATATACAAACATAAACCATAATCCTAATGAAACATCTAACTAAACACAAAATAATCCTTCAACTTGTCAGGTATTATTCTACGCCACTTCTGACGATGTCCTTGCTCCTCCACAAAGTCCACTCCTCCAGGAAGGTCTTGGTCCTCTTCTTGATGCACTTCTTCTCCTAAGGAACTGTCACCACCCTCTTGCACTTCATCTCCTTGGTCCTCCTCAACATCCTCGGCCGCGGGTGAGCACAATTCCTCGGAGACATCCCAGCTGTACTTTCCTGGCCCATGATACTGCCATAGACGGTTCACGTGTACCACTTTTGGGAGAGACTTCCTGCCTCCTCGAATCCGATATGATACGTCTGATAGGTGGTCCAACATAATGTAAGGCCCGTCCCATGGCTTTGCAACTTCGGTGACTGTCCCTTCTTTCACTGAGGATTGTATAACCAAACATGGTCACCATCCTTGAAGCTCACTTCACTTGCCTTGGCATCATACTTGCACTTCATCACCTCACCTGAAAACTTGATGGCTCCTTGGATTTGATGATGTACCTCAGCCAGCATTTCCTGAAGGTGCTTTGCATAGCTGGAGGTGTCCATAGGCAGCTCTTCACCAGGTGGTCTTCCCATTAACAAGTCAACAGGTAAGTGTAACTCGTGGCCCAACATCAGTTTTGCAGGAGTGTAGCCAGTAGACTCATGGGATGCAGACCGATATGCCATCAGCAATGCAGGTAACTTCTGGTCCCATTCTGTTTGTCCATCTATGCAGTACTTGGCCAATTCTTGTCCTAGGGTCCAGTTGAATTTCTCCACCATCCCATCTGACAGTGGCCTTAGTGGGGTCGTCCTGGTCTTCTTGATCCCCAATAACTTGCAGCACTCACGGAACACAGCAGACTCAAAGTTTCTACCCTGGTCTGAATGTAGCTCTTGTGGCATCCCAAAACGACAGAAAAACTGATCAACAAACACCTGAGCAACATTCGCAGCCTCTTGATCAGGGATAGCATAGGCTTCTAGCCACTTTGTGAAGTAGTCCATGGCAACAAGTTTATACTGGTTTCCTCTCTCAGTGAGTGGCAAAGGTCCACTGCGACTCTTTCCATTGGTGCACCCACTTGGTACTATTGCGGACAGGAGTTCTTAGCCACCCTCGTTCAGCCAACCAGTGTATGTGGCAGTGTCGCATTCACGAGCACAGAAGTTGCCTTCGATGCATTTCTGTCGAAAAATATCCCTTCAGCTTTGGGCTTGTACTAATGGATAAAGCATTAGTAATATTTACTTTGAAGGTTTGACTCTGATATCACGAATATATCATATTGATTATTTAATAACTTGTTCCTCGTATAGAGCCAAGCAAGTGACAAATATGTATATTTGGTTCTACTCCACGACGTCTTGTAGGTTTGAACCAGCGAACACAGAGTGAACAAGTTCGAAACATTCATTTGTTAACAGGAAAGAGAGAGAGAGAGAGAGAGAGAGAGAGAGAGTAGCGGGTGCCCGTGAATTTTAGAGAAATGAGGTGGAGAAATGAGGTGCTCAACACAGTTAAACAGGGATTTTTCCTTTCGTTTCAGTTGGCTCTCTGTGCCTAAATGACTGAATGAAGGTAAATTATGAAATATAATAACTGGATGACGAAGTGGTAATATGTCTGGCTAATGGTTGTTTGGTCCAAGGTGTGCAGTGGTAAGCCTAAAAGGCAACGGTCACTGTTAAAAGTTGGATATTTTAGGTCCCACTTATTTTAAATATTTCTATGTATGTTTACAGTACGTGTATGCCCCAGTGGACCTATTTTCACCCCATGAATATTTTTATCAATGGACATTTTCACCACTCGGAGCACAATCCTCCATGGATCTATTTTCCTTAACGACTTTTTGTTTTTCAAAGACGCCAACTTTTCTACGTAACCTATTTTCCCACAAAGTAATTTTCCCCATTGATGTATTTTCTCCCCACGGACCAATTTTTCCGTCGACCTTGAATCTCTCCATGGATACAGGTTTCCTACATGGTCGTATACCCATGGATGTATTTTTCATAAATGAACCTATTTTCCCTATAAACCTATTATCCGACGTGGCTATATCACCCACTGATGCGTGCAGTTGAAACAGACCTCTTAACCAACAGACGTACTGAACGATGGACCTGTTGTAAACCACTGGATATATATACCTACTTCAGCATAATTCCAGAATAATATCCCCTGTGGACCGATCTTCTGCACACTAAACTCTTCCCAACTCGGACATTAACTCATATCACCTAGTCCAAGTGGCCTGTTTTCCCACAATCCGTCCATCCACCTACACACCCACCCATCAACGCACATACCCACAATCTTACTCAATACAGAATGTCTCAAAAGTAAGACGACACAAACCCGTCTCTTGTCTTGTCCTACTAGTAGCCCCACCACCCACTCCACTTAATGCACGAACCCCTCTTAACCAGCCCAACAACCCTTTCCCTCCCTCTCGCCCACCCACGCCATCTAATCCGCCTGTGAAACAACCAGCCTACACTAACCAATCCATCCACCCAGTCACCAACCTACCAACCCGCATACCATGCTCCACAAGTCAGATACTTGCAATTCAACACACACACACACACACACACACACACACACACACACACAGAGGCGGGGTGGATTTCCTAATACGAAAGATGAGTCTCACCGCTTAACTCTGTCGGTAGAAAATAGTACCGGATACTCTTTACAGGGAGTTTGCCAGGCCGTAGATAAGGGGCTTCATTCCGGCTACATACACATGATTTTATGCGATACGAGTAAATAAGGTGCTCGAGCTAAACAGGGAATTTTTCCTTTGGCTGATGACGAAGGAGTTTAATCCCAGGATGACGTCTCGTCGGACATAATGAAAGATGGATTTTATTCTGGGTAAAGCCAGTTGACTTTGTCAAATAATTTGGCAGGCCACGAAACTTCTGTTGGATGCCTTATGTTTGCGTTTTTTTCTCTCTCTGGTGGTTGGCACCTGGAGATTTTTAGCAAACTCATGCGTATTTTTCTCATTAACTGGATATCCCTCTCTGGACAGAGAGGCAAATTACTTTCTTAAGCACAGCTTTTTGTTAAATCAACAGCATTTATCTCCTAATTCATTACTCCAACGAAAGCAATCCTAATATATATATATATATATATATATATATATATATATATATATATATATATATATATATATATATATATTGTTACATAGCCTATGATTACATCATCCTTTGTGTAATTTTAACGCTCAGTATGCTGCATGTTTGATCACGAGCGTGTTCTGCCTCAGTTCCCCCCTTCTACCGTTATAGTAGAGTAAGTCGTTCTCTCTGTTGCTTAGAGCGGGATTGTGAACTCTATGTCCCCATGGCTTTCATTTGCGCGTCCTCTTACAAGTTGTATCAGGCTCTGCTGGCCCCTATATAATGAGCTCAGTCTCTGCATCATTGCCACTTAGATCTGCTCCTCATTTTGTTCACATCTCTGTCCTCCCCTGTACAGTTATTATTATTGTGAATTTTTCAGGAAGTCTCCAACCATCTAGCAGCTGTGTGATTTGAGTATACGTGTTGCATTTTTTCTTGTACTGTATAGCATAAGTTTAATTTGTAGGCCTAGTGAAGTTAGTAATTTATGTGGGGTTCTTTGTCAGTCATTTTTGATAATAGTTTGTATCTGTAATAATTTATCTGGCATTCACTGAGTATTATCTGGTATCTCATTTTATCAGGGCTGACTTAGATAAATTTACTCTTGCTAATTTCGTGTTAATAGAGGCTATTGCAGTTAACCATATATTTAACCTGTTTATTTGCCATTACATTATCCTTATGAGTCCTGAATGTTTAGTTGTTAGTTTGTGCATTAAACTTTAACTTGTAATTTTACCTAACTCTTTTGTTTTGAACCTGGAACTTTACGGGACAGTAGTGACTCTTCGTATTCTCACTTAAAGTGTACATTATCTTTCTCTGTTCCGTAACATAAATTTGGCGACCTCATATCAGGATATTCAGGATATTATCATAAGGATATTGTTTGATATTTTGTGACTGTTTCTTATTAATTATGTCTACTATTACTACACTTGATGAAGCCAAGGACTTTTTGTCAAATGTGCAAACAGTGTGTGATATGGAAAACAGAACAAAGAATGAACTTAAGCTTGTTGCTCAACAATTGGGAATTGCAGTTCACTCTCATCATTCTAAAGATCAGATTGTTGCCATGATTAATGAAAGCTTGTTCAATGTAACTCCTCCAAATGAGCAAACGCAGATTGAATTAGCTAAGTTACAGCTAGCTCTGCAGGAGTCTCGTGTGAAGGAAGCTGAATTTCAGGCAAATGCTAAGCAGGCTGAGTCTCAGGCTAAGGAGGCGGAATCTCAGGCACGGATTCAGGAGGCACAGATACAGGCACAAGTTGAACTTGCCAGGATTCAGGCAGACCATGAGTATCGCATGAAACAAGGTGGAACTGGATCATCTAGCTCTGATGATTTTGATGTGGCTAAAAATGTTAAACTTGTCCCTCCTTTTAATGAATCTGATTTAACAAAGTATTTTCAGTTGTTTGAGAGGGTAGCTACAGGTTTTAATTGGCCTAAGGAGTATTGGCCAGTACTCCTTCAAACTGTTCTCACCGGTAAAGCTCAAGTAACTTATGCATCTTTGCCTCAGGATCAGTCTGATAATTATGATGTAGTTAAGAGCTTGATTCTTAAGGCCTATGAGCTTGTTCCTGAAGCCTATAGAGTAAAATTTAGGACAACTTACAAGCAAGATAAGCAATCCCATGTTGAGTATGCAAAAATCAAAGAAGATTTGTTAGAGCAGTGGTTAAATTCTAAGAATGTGGATTCTGATTTTGATAAATTTAAGCAGATGATTTTGCTGGAGGATTTCAAAAGGTGTATTAGTAAAGATGTAAGCCTATATCTTGATGAGAAAAGAATAGATAATTTGTCTGATGCTGCAGTTTTAGCTGATGAGTATGTTCTCACTCACAAGAGATATTCTAGAGGAAAAGGGAAAGCTGAGAGTAAGTACGTTGCCTCTACTCAGAGTACAGGTAACAGGAAAGAGAATAAGGATGATGTTTCTCAGGAAGTAAATACCAGCTTCACCTCTAGATTTCAGAAAAGTAAATGTACTTATTGTAGTAAGCTTGGTCATACTACGGAGAGATGTTTCAGGAGACAGCGTGATGTGAACAAAAAGGAGTCTTTAAATATTCAGTCAATTGGTCTAGTGTCCACTCTTGAGAGTTCCCAGAATTCTTTAACTGAGTTAACTGAACCTGCTTTGAGGGGTAACTTAAATTCTCATGATGGAGCTCCTCTTTTGAGCAGTAACGTGGGTGACACTCTCAAGAGTTCATGTGCTAATTTCCTGTCTGAAGGTTTTGTCAGTCCTCTGGACAGTAATGACAGGAAATCAGTTAAAATATATCGTGATACAGGTGCTTGCCAATCCCTTATGCTGACCAGTGTTCTAGGCTCTAATGTTATTTCCTCTGATGAAACTGTGATCTTACAAGGTGTAGGGAATAATTACTTCTCTGTTCCTCTGTGCAGAGTGAATTTAGAGTCTGGTTTTGTTAATGGTTCTGTTATGTTTGGGTTGGTTGAGACACTCCCAATGTCAGGTGTAACTTTCTTACTTGGAAATGATATTGGTGGAAGTCAAGTGTGTCCAGCTCCTCAGTTGTCTAGTGAGCCAGTGGCTGTGTCCCGGGATTGTGATGTCCCTGATGTGTTCCCTGCATGTGCTGTCACTAGGGCTAAGTCTAAAGTTACTGGTGATTTAGAGGATAATGATGATAATGATGTTATCCTAGCTGACACTTTTCTTGCTAATTTGGACCACTCACCAGATGAGGCAGTACCCCGTAGTGTTGATAATTTGTCTCGTCAAGAGTTGGTTGAGTTGCAGGTTGCTGACCCTGAGTTGAAAGGTCTAGCTAACTCTGCTTGCAGTGAGGAAGAGTCAGCTGGTGCTTCTACTTTGTTATTATGTAAAGTCAGGAGTACTTATGAGGAAGTGGAGACCCCCAACAGCATCAGCCGACTGTGAATGGGAGGTTGTACATCAAGTTGTCATCCCTCGTGTTTGTAGGCAGGATATCATTAGAGTGGCTCATGATTCCAGTTTGGCAGGACACCTTGGAGTGAGGAAGACTGTGGCACGCATTTTGAAACACTTCTACTGGTCAGGTATCTTCAGGATGTTTCCTGGTATTGTAAGTCTTGTCACACCTGTCAAGTTGTGGGGAAGTGTAATCAGACCGAAAAGGTTGCACCTCTAGTTCCCATTCCTCCTTTTGAGGCGCCTTTCACCCGTGTGTTGGTGGATATTGTGGGCCCTCTTCCTAAGACTTCTTCAGGATTTTCTTATGTGTTGACCCTGATTGATATGGCTACTCGTTATCCTGAAGCCATTCCACTTAGAAATATCTCAGCAAAGAACGTGGTTAAGGAAATGGTAGGGTTCTTCACAAAGTTTGGTCTGCCCAAGGAGGTACAGTCAGACCGGGGAAGTAATTTCATGTCAAATGTTTTCAAGCAGTCTCTGAAAGAGTTGGGCATCACCCAGATCACGTCTTCAGCTTACCATCCCCAGACCCAAGGAGCGTTGGAGGGATATCATCAAACACTCAAATCGATGCTCAAGAAATACTGTTTGGAACATCAGAAAGACTGGGATAAAGGTCTTCCATTCGTTGTGTTTGCTGCAAGAGAATCTCCAAATGAATCACTGGGCTTCTCACCTTTTGAACTACTGTTTGGCCATGAAGTAAGAGGACCCCTTAAGCTACTCAAGGAATGCTGGCTGTCGGAGGAAGATGACGTCAACCTGCTGGAGTATGTGATGAATTTCAAAGAACGGCTGTCCACTGCTTTACAGCTGGCGAGAGAGAATTTAGGAGCTGCTCAGGAGAAGATGAAGACTTGGTATGATAAGAAGTCCAGGTTACGCCACTTTCAGCCAGGAGATCAGGTTTTGATTCTGCTACCAGTTCATGGGCAACCTCTTCAAGCCAAGTTTAGTGGTCCTTATTTCGTGGAGAAGAAACTCAGTGATGTCAACTATGTCATCGCCACACCAGATCGTAGAAAGAGCAAGCAACTATGTCACATCAACATGCTAAAGTTATATCACAGGCGGGACGAAAATAATCCAGTCTGCACTGTAGCTGTTCCACCCGAGTCTGCAAGTGAAGCTCTCCCATGCAGTATGAGCCTGAGTGATAGTTTGGGGAAGAATCCTGATATCATGAATGATCTCCAGACTAAGCTTTCATCTACCTCCTAAGGAAAGGCAGGAGTTTTCGGCATTACTGCAGGAGTACCTGCAAGTGTTCCGTGCTACTCCAGGAAGAACCACTGTGTTGATGCATGATGTCGATGTTGGAGACGCAAAGCCAATTAAATTGCCTCCTTACCGTGTGAACCCAGTGAAAGTTCCTCTCATCCAGAAGGAGCTTGGCTACCTGTTGGACCACAAGATGATTGAGCCCTGTCAGAGCGAGTGGAGTTCTCCTGTCACTCTGGTCCCTAAGCCAGGTGGGTCACAGCGGCTTTGCATCGACTACAGACGTGTTAATCAGATAACTAAAACAGACACTTACCCTCTCCCTCGTGTGGAAGATTGCATAGACAAGATCGGAAAGGCTAGGTACATAAGTAAGTTTGATTTGTTAAAGGGATACTGGCAAGTACCAATGACTGAACGTGCTAGGGAGATCTCATTTTTTGTAACATTAGGAAAGACCTTTGCATGGTCTGGAATGCCATATACAGATTGTTTTAGAGTAATAAGAAATTTCCTTTGTAAATTTCTTTTTTCTTTGTGGGGAGGTGTTACATAGCCTATGATTACATCATCCTTTGTGTAATTTTAACGCTCAGTATGCTGCATGTTTGATCACGAGCGTGTTCTGCCTCAGTTCCCCCCTTCTACCGTTATAGTAGAGTAAGTCGTTCTCTCTGTTGCTTAGAGCGGGATTGTGAACTCTATGTCCCCATGGCTTTCATTTGCGCGTCCTCTTACAAGTTGTATCAGGCTCTGTTGGCCCCTATATAATGAGCTCAGTCTCTGCATCATTGCCACTTAGATCTGCTCCTCATTTTGTTCACATCTCTGTCCTCCCCTGTACAGTTATTATTATTGTGAATTTCTCAGGAAGTCTCCAACCATCTAGCAGCTGTGTGATTTGAGTATACGTGTTGCATTTTTTCTTGTACTGTATAGCATAAGTTTAATTTGTAGGCCTAGTGAAGTTTGTAATTTATGTAGGGTTCTTTGTCAGTCATTTTTGATAATAGTTTGTATCTGTAATAATTTATCTGGCATTCACTGAGTATTATCTGGTATCGCATTTTATCAGGGCTGACTTAGATAAATTTACTCTTGCTAATTTCGTGTTAATAGAGGCTATTGCAGTTAACCATATATTTAACCTGTTTATTTGCCATTACATTATCCTTATGAGTCCTGAATGTTTAGTTGTTAGTTTGTGCATTAAACTTTAACTTGTAATTTTACCTAACTCTTTTGTTTTGAACCTGGAACTTTACGGGACAGTAGTGACTCTTCGTATTCTCACTTAAAGTGTACATTATCTTTCTCTGTTCCGTAACAATATATATATATATATATATATATATATATATATATATATATATATATATATATATATATATATATATATATATATATATATATATATATATGTATATATATATATATATATATATATATATATATATATATATATATATATATATCACAAAGCAAGGCAAGTTCTAGTGACTGATGGAAGAAATATTCACACTGTGGCCTGTTTTCAATGGATCACAGGAATCCAGGGTTTCTCATCCCTTGCATTTCCCTGTGCCAGTCTGCCTCCACCTCTTTATTCCAAAATTCACAGGCGCCCACCATACACACTCTCTCTCTCTCTCTCTCTCTCTCTCTCTCTCTCTCTCTCCTGTTAACAAATGAATGTTTCGAACTTGTTCACTCTGTGTTCGCTGGTTCAAACCTACAAGACGTCGTGGAGTAGAACCAAATATACATATTTGTCACTTGCTTGGCTCTATACGAGGAACAAGTTATTAAATAATCAATATGATATATTCGTGATATCAGAGTCAAACCTTCAAAGTAAATATTACTAATGCTTTATCCATTAGTACAAGCCCAAAGCTGAAGGGATATTTTTCGACAGAAATGCATCGAAGGCAACTTCTGTGCTCGTGAATGCGACACTGCCACATACACTGGTTGGCTGAACGAGGGTGGCTAAGAACTCCTGGCAGCAATAGTACACCTGAAGAGGGGCACAACCACGTTTCTTGGGTCCCATCTTGGCACAGTACACATCACAGGTCTGACACCACACTTCAACATCCTGACGCATGCCAGTCCAGTAGAACCTCTGTCGCAACCGGCTTAGAGTTTTCTTCACTCCCAGGTGTCCACTAGTGATCTGGTTATGGGACTTATCCAAGATCTTGGACCTAAGGTTCTTCGGAACCACCAGTTGCCAATACTTGCTGAGGACATCGGGTGTCTCCCACTGACGCTCCAGTAGCCCGTTGTACAAACGTAGAAGGTCCCACTGACTCCAGTAGCTCTTGGTCGCAGGGCTTAACCTGCAAACTTCTTCCCAAGATGGTCACACTGTACTCTGCTGCAGCCATTCTAGCACTGGCTGTAAATCTGCATCCTCCATCTGCATACTCTTCAGGTCTTCATCTGATGCTGGCCCTGTCATTGCAGTACGGCTGCATTTCTTACCATGATCTTCCTTTTTACTACACTGCCGGCACTCTGGATCACAAGGCTAATGACTCAGGCTGTCAGCATTGCCATGTACCCGCCCAGGACGGTGTTGCTCCTCATAATTGCACTGGTCTAGCTTCCTGAACCAGCGTGCCAGTTGTTCTTCTGGATTCTTTATCGTTTTCAGCCACTTGAGTGCCGCATGGTCTGTCCTGATGATGAAGTTTGACCCATACAGGTAGGGATGGAAGAAATTAAGGCTCTTCATCACTGCCAAGGGCTCCTTACGGGTCACACAGTAGTTCCGCTCTGGTGGGCTGAGCTTCTTGCTGTAATATGGAACCACATACTCCTTGTCATCCTCCACCAATACCATGGTCACTAGCATCACTGTCCAAGATAAATGGCTGATTCTGGTCTGAGTACGGCAATACTGGAGAGCTTGCCAATGCATGCCTGAGTTTGTCGAAGGCTTTCTGAGTCTCTGCTGTCCATGCAAACTTCTGCCTTTTCCCCAACAGCTTGTGAAGAGGTGCAGCTATTGTTGCAAAGTCTTTGACAAAACGCCGATAGTAGGTGCACAAACCCAGGAAACTCCGTAGCTCCCTCACACAAGTTGGAACTGGCCAGTTTTCCACAGCTGCCACTTTCTCTGGGTCAGTATGGACGCCGCTTTCTCCTACAATGTGTCCCAGGTACTTTACTTCCTTCCGGAACAAGTAACACTTCTTAGGGTTCAGCTTGAGGTGCGCTGCGTGGATCCTGTTCAACACCTTCAACAACCTCTCCAGTTCCTGGTCGAAAGTCCGTTCAAACACAATTGCATCATCCAGATAGATCAGAGCTGTTTGCCAACGTAGGCCTTCAAGTACGCGGTCCATGAGGAATTCAAAAGTATCTGTGGCATTGCATAGGCCAAATGGCATCATTTTAAACTGCCATAAACCCCGCCTGTATGAAAAGGCTGTCTTCTCTTTGTCCCTCTCTGCAACCTTGACCTGGTGGTATCCTGCCTTCATGTCTAGGATGGAGAACCACTTAGCATCTGACAGAGCATTCAGGGTGTCATCAATTCATGGCAAGGGGTATGCATCCTTCACTGTCACTTCATTCAGAGCTTGATAATCTATACAGCACCTTACTGAGCCATCCTTTTTCTTTACAAGAACCTATGCCCAAGGACTAGTTGACGTTTCTATTACTCCTTCACTATGGCGATTCTCCATCACCTTCTCCATTTCTTGCCGTTGGGCTGGCGCCATTCTCCGTGCTGGCTGTTTAATCGGGCGGTGATCCCTGGTGTCTATACTATGTTCCACCAGGTCAGTGCACCCCAGGTCTAGGTCTCCCGTGGAAAAGACATCAGGCATCCAGGCATTGACAACTTGAGAAGAGGTCTTATAGGTGGTCTGGCACGTGCCCGTCTTCCTTGACTATGCTCCTTTTACAGGCCTTCCTCCGATGCCACTGAGGGTCCACAACATGGCACAGTCCCACAATTTCTCCCTCGTTGCTCTTCTATGGCTCACGGGAGAAATTGGTCACAACAACTGGCATTTCATCTGCACCTGTTTCCACCAGTTTTCTCCCCACCATCACCCCGGCCCTCGTCTTGCACCATACATCAGGCTCCACTACCCCTATACAGCTGTCAAAAGAGCCACTCACCTTACACTGGAGCAACAGTTCTGATTTTGGGGGTATCACTGTAGTACGGAGTGCCCTCACCTCGCCACCAGAACTGGTACGTCTCACTGCTGTTACGGGAACCGACCTTCCCCGAACATTCATCTTCATTGAGCAGAAGTCCAGCTCACATCCCATGGACATAAGGTAGTCCAGACCCAGAAGGCAAGGATCCTCCATGTCGGCTACGTAGACTGGTAGAGTAGCCTCTTGCCCTGCCACTTCAATCTGGACATCCAGTGGTCCCCTCAGGTCTGCACAGTGCCCAGTTACGCCACACAGTTGTTCTGATGACTCAGGCAGATACCGATGATGTAACATAGGCCTCACAAAAGTCTGCTCTGAGGCCGAATCAATCACCAGGGAACACTTCTTTCCACCTTTTTGCACACTATAGATTGCCGTCTTCTTGCATTTTCTCGGTGGTGGGGCTACTCGGGAAGAGCTGGCTGGTGGTTGCCCCTTTACAACAGCCTCCACTAGTCTCTCACTTTTCTGGTTTTCGGCAACCTTCTTCTTATCATCCTTTTTCTTCTTCAGACACTCAGAACTGAAGTGTCCCACCTCACTGCACATCCAACAAGCTTTTTTTACAGCTAAAGATTTCCTCACACTGCTCTGTTATTGCTCTTTCTTCCATTTATGACAATCCGCCTTCTTGTGCACTGACTTCCCACAAAACTAACAGCCTCCTCCGGTCTTTTGATCCCTCTTCCACTTGTAGCAGTCCTCTTTTCTGTGTCCTGGCTCTTCACAGTACCAGCAACTTCCCTCAAATTTTTCCTTTTCACATACCTGCCCTTTTCTTGCCTTGAACCCTGCACTACGACCTGCCTGAAAGGTGGATGTATCTGGACCTGACATAGGACTCAAATTGTAGAGCCCTGGCTAGCGCTTCTAGCATGCTTCTTGGTTGTGCCGGCATCACATGCACTTTCAACTCGGCATTATTAAGAGCATCGATGAACTGGTCCCTCAGTAGAATAGCCAACAGGTTAGGTGCTGCTCCAGGGTACGCCTTATATGCCATACTCTCCAGGTCATGAGCAAGCTGCCGTAGGGATTCTCCTCGAGACCGTTCATGGCTCCGAAATCTTGCTCTATAAACCTCAGTCTGGTATGTGGTTCCATATCTGCACTCCAACACTTCTTCTAGGGACTGATAACTGTTCCTCTCCATGACTGACATCTGGCCCAGAAATTCCATTGCAGCACCCTTAAGGCTAGTAGCAAGCTGCACTGCCCTCTGCCTATCATCCCAACCATTCTAATCCTCAAGTAATTCAAACTGTGCACGGTAAGCTTCCCGAGATACTCTGCCATCAAATTCCTGAGGTTTCTTTTTAATTGGACCCCCATAATAGCCATGCACTTCACTGGTTTGGGGCCTAAAAACTGTGTTTGTAATAATTTCATAATTCCACTCAGTGATGCCTCTTCCTGCCTAGCTTGGCCTCTTGTCTGGACACCTTCTTGCTCCATGTCGAAGATTAGCCTCACTGCAGCCCTGAAATAATAATCCCACACTCCTGACGCCAGCGTACCCCCACTCTGCCACAGGCTCCAACAGTAGTTGTACAGTATAGGAAGGACGTTGCCCAGCGAGTTGTTCTTCCTATGGTCAGCCTTTAGGTGTGCAGTACACAAGATCAGCTGAGGCGAAAATAAACACTGGCTCCTAAAAGTTCACTGTCTTTATTTTCCAAGTAATTCCACTTAATACTTTCCAACTTCACTCTATACACACTTTACTAACTGCTATTACACTTAATGCTGAACAACACTTCACGGTTATTACACTTAATGCTTGACACTTCACTGTTTTCTCAAGTACCAATGATATACAAACTTCAATAACCCGTCACTGTTTGCCAGTTTTCACAAGTACCAAAAATATACAATCTTCACTGACACTGGCACTGCACTACACTCAAACCAAAGCCGACTGCACTTCACTCAAACTGACTTGACACCCGACTGACCTCCAAACCGACTGACTAACTTACTAATCTCTTCCCCATCCTTATTTAGGCTTGCATTGTTCTAGAAACGTCTACATTCTACGAGAGTACTCTCGACGGGCAACAGTTGCCAACTCGGAAACAGCCCAAAACATGCTAGAGTTGTCTCACATTACATAACACTCTAAATCATTTACCATACGAACTTCTATTACATAATTTAATAACAAGCAATCACTTAAATAAATCATTATAGAGAAAAAGAGCACAAAAATTAATGCATAACTTACGAAATAACTACGCTCACAAACAGCAGGCAAACTGGCAACTCTGACGACTCGTACAGGAACTTACGGTACGAGAAACGTCTCGAAGGTACGAAACTACTTAACTGCCAAATCTCCTTCATAATAGTATAATAAGGAAATTATGCGATTCGTCCTGCCATTACCGGTTAAACTTTCTGACTCTTGGAGGGAGGAGGACGAGGAAACAAGAGGAGGAAAGGGAGGAGACGAGGGGAGTAAAGTATACACCACTTCCGCATGACGGCCAATCACAGAGTCGGATTTCAAAAAGAACCACTCATAGACCACCCACGCATCCCTGGCACGATGAATTTGAGTTATTACTTCAGTCCGGCGATGGCTTCCCAGTGTTCAGGCTGTGCGAAAGTTCCTTTCGAAATTATTTCTACGTTTTCAAGAATAACGATAGAACACTTACCTTTTTTTTTAGAGCTCACGGTATTCTACAGCTCTCTTATAATTGCAGCAAGTGCAATACTCCCTGCAATTACCAACCAGAAGAGAATTTATGGCGGTGCCATCATCTTATGTGATCCCTAAAACCAAAAAGAGAAAGTGGTGTGCCTTCGTGACGAGTGACTGCTCAGGGGCTTTTCTGGAAAAAAAATAGACTAGAACCTTGGAAAGTTCTTTTTTTCATTACTTTTTGGCTACAAAAAGTTTAATCACAAGTTTATCTGCCACAATTTAGATCTCTCTCTTGTGGGGGAGGCAGTGGCTCAATCGGTAGAGAGGTGGCCTGCAGTCCTAACGGACCCAGGTTCAAATCCCCGCTGAGGCAGGGAACAGTTTAAGGATTTGAATTTCATTAAATCAGGCTTTACTGATCTACAAGACCCGCCGACATGTTGTTAAAATACCCCCGCTAATACTATTACACCAGTCCTGTATGACACCAGTCCTGTATGTATTCAATATGGATGGTGGGTGTTAGCGCCGAAGTGGTGACATGTGGAGGTGTATGGTATGTAGGAGGACTGCTAGGCCATGATGGCAGGCTGTTGAGCCTATGCTCAGCGTCGGACACATAAAAAAAAAAATTACAAATGTTGACTGGCGATCGTTTTGTAGAGGGGTCACTAAATTCTGGTTTAATAAACAAGGTCCTGTTGGTGGAGCTGGTGTAGTGGTGGAAATTAATGAAACACTGATAGTGATGAGAAGACATGGTGTTGGTCGGTTAGTTTTTTTTTTTTTTTTTTTTTTGTGGAATAGAGAGGGAATCAAATTTTTTGTAGTTCCTCTGACTGGTCCGATGGGTGACAAGCGTGATCAGAATACTTTGGTGCCAGTAATTAAGCAGTACATTTTGCCGGGAACCCAAATTATCAGTGTTAAGTGAGGAGCTTACAATAAGCTAGGAGATGAGGATTTCCTACATGAAACTATCAACCATTCAGAGAACTTTGTAAGCCGGGACAATAGCTCCATTCACACTCAAAACATTGAAAGGCTCTGACGAGATATTAAAGAATGGGTTAAGAGACCTGGAATTCAAGCAGAGTACTTAATGCAGATATTTATTCATCAAATAGTACTGCCCAGGCAATTCGGCGTTGCACAAGTCCCTAGTGGAAGCTGCCAAACTGTACCCACCTCAATCAGACTGCCGACACACGCAGAGCGAGGCACTGGCTCCTACACTGCAAGAGCGTTCTTAAGTTAGGTTAGGTGAGGTATTATTTGGTTTCTTTAACGTCACTTTATCTTTCTTTCCGCTGTAGGCCTAGGCTAGTAAGGTAGGCCAAGGTATGTTAGGTTAGGTATGGTTGGATTGGTTAGGTTAGAATTACTGAATTAGCTACGTTTTTGATGAACTTAGCTTTTTCCCATGGATTATGATGTGTTTGAAGCGATTTTGTTGTTCATTTGTCGGAAAATCACTCGTTCTGCTTTCCACTCGGGGAATGGGGGGGGGGATATCTCGAAAACGAGTTATTTCCGACAAAAATGAATATCAAAATTGCTTGTAACACATCAAAATCCATGGGAAAAAGCTAAGTTCACCAAAAAATATGGGTTGACAGCTGATCTCCATAATTACCCCTAACTTAACCTAACCTAAACCACCCCTAACAAGGTCTAACTCACCTTACTCTAGAGATGGTGGATCAAACTCCACTGGTGGCACACCCAGAGATGTTTTTGTTGTCGCAACTGAAGTCGTACATGACAGTGAGGACACTTCACCTGACTTAGAAGGACGCCGTGCTGACGCAGAAAATCGACGGAAACCTCAGGTTCTTGGTAAAAAGCCTTGAAAATCTCCCAAGGTTTCAGCACGGGAGAGACATGGCGGGACTGACTTTTGAATCTGGCGGAGTGCGAGAAACTTCGCTCATTGGAGGAAGGAAGTTAAATGTGATTGGTTGATGAAGAGGGAGGGATAACTGTGATTGGCTTTCATAAGTCACGCGATTCCAATGTGTGAAGTCGATGTACAACATCATCAAATGAATATATAACGGTTTAAAATGTATATAAAAAACTGACAACAATGTAAAATGGGACTGCTGGTGCTGCTGTTGGTGAATATGGCTGCATGGCAACACGGCTGACTCTCCTGCAGTACTGAAGGAAAAAATCAGTACTTTCATAAACCATTTATTTCCGAGAGCAACGAGACATCCTCGTGAGTACAGCAACATGAGGTGCATAGGGTGATAGGTAGGATAAGTTCGAGTTTTCTGTGGGATCGATACTATGTTTGACCAAAATAACTTTCATTTCTGAAGTGAGAACCCTGTTTCTTGCCGTTGGTCTTGTTAGGGTCTCCCGCACCAAATCTGT
>NC_136984.1:14393215-14440485 GCF_032717465.1 Coenobita brevimanus
GAATGCTACAAAGCTATGTCACTTACAATACAGCCCATACAGGAAATAAAAGACAGTCTTGAGGCAACCACACAATTTAACCCATTTCCTTCCGATTACGCAATACTCTATTTTTGCTGCTACCAGATGATTTTAGTTTTGTTTACGTAAGTACCCAAATCGTGAGTTAATGAAAGATACTGCATACGGCGTCTACAAACATCCTTTCAACTTTACAGCAAACACTATTTTATCATGACACCTTGAGTGAATTTGTGGTATGACAGTTGGAACAGCGTCAACTAACTCCTATACAAGCAGGATGGTCACGGCACACCACCCAGCTGGGGACTGGTTGTTCAAGAGCTGCTAAACAACAATGTCTCTCACCAATGGACTGGGAAAGCTGGCCTTTTTTTTTTTTTTTTTTTATGTTTTTAGGTTTCACAGCCTGCTTTTAAGGCCCAGTAGTCCTCCTACGTACCGCACACCTCTACATATCACCACTTCGGCGCTAACACCCACCGTCCATATTGAATACATGCTAGGGCTGTCTCATACAGGACCGGTGCATTGGTATTAGCGGAGGTATTTATACGTTATGTCGGCGGGTCTTCTGGTAGATCAGTAAAGTTTGATTTTTATGAAACTGTTTTATGTTCTTGAGTGTGCCCATTTAAAAGTGTGCACAGTATAAGAAAAACATGCAAGCTTTGAACTTTTTTTCTTAGTATCCTACAAATGTTTTGCGACTCTACCAGGCTGGTGCTCACATGCTCCTATGGAGGGCTCTCGAGCTTCGCCCTTGATTCTCAGTTGTTTCCAGCTACAAGAGTTCGGTTTCAACCATCTCCTAATGACGACAGAATGGCTGATTGTATGGGGAATCTACTTGCACAGTCGAATGTGCAACATAGGGCCGATGCCAATGGTGTACATTTATATTCATATATTTCAGTATCAAGTATTATAACTGAGTGTTGAAGCTGAAAAAATTTTCAGCAACTCATACTTTCCTCCGCCCGCCAGGAGGTCTGTTTTACTTCGTATATACATAAGGCAAGGAGCCCGCAAACTGTTCCAAGCAAAAAACAAAATCAATACAAAAGAGAGCCAAATCAAGATACGTTCATTTCGAGATGCCTGGACACATTGCATTTGAAAGACTAGGTATCATAGGAAGTAGGAACTACAAACAGGAGAAGACAGTTCCAGAGCTGACCTGTTGCATAAATAAAGGATTGGGAGTAACGGTTATCTCTTGCATTAGAGAGTTGGACGGGAAAAGGATGAAAATTTGTTGCTAGACGGGTGCTACGCGCCCGTCATAGAGGTGGAGGGATGCAGGCAGACAGTTCAGAAGAGCAGTGACCATTGAAGTAGCGACAGAAAAGAGATAAAGATGCAGTAGTGCTGCGAGGAGACAGGGGTTGAAGGGAGCCAGTAAGAGGAGGAAACTTAATCACATGAAAAGCCTTTGACTCCACCCTTTTGAGAGGAGCTGTATGTGGGGAGCTTCCCCACACATGAAAGTTGGACTCTACACAGGAGCGAATAAAACCCGTATATGAGGTCAACAACTGTGCAGGGGTAAAGAAGGCACGGAGCCAGCTTAGCACACCTAATCTCTTAGGAGCAGATTTTACAAGAGATGAAATATGATCTTTCCAAGATAAATCCCGAGAGAATGAAATCTCCAGTATGTTTAAGGATGATTCAGGCTTGATCTGGATATTATTAAACATTAGTGGGTACTCCTGTGGAAGGTTTTGTTGGGTTCATAGGTGTAAGAACTGAGTCTTTGATGCATTAAAAACAAAATTACTTTTACCCCAGTGAGATATGAGCCAAGTCGGACATTAGGTGTGCCATAGCCTCATCCCTTGTTTGTTGAAGTAACTGCTGAGATGGACGTTGCGGGAGCCGAATGGAAAGATGAAGGGTGGAATCATCGACGTATGAGTGAATAGGGTTAGATGTACAGCTTAGAAGGTCATTGATGATTAATAGGAAGAGAGTTATTGATAGGACAGAGCCCTGAGGAACACCGCTCTTGATAGATCTAGGAAAAGAACTGTGGCTTTCTGCAACAGCAGCTATAGAACCATCAGAAAGGAAGCTAAAAATGAAAGCACAGAGAGAAGGATAGAAGCTGCAAGAGGGCAGTTTGGAAATTAAAGATTTATGCCAGACTCGAAAAGCCTTTGAGATATCAAGTGCAATCGGAAAGCTTTCGTCAAAGTCCCGAAAGGAGGATGACCAGGAGTCTGGAAGGTAGGTAAGAAGATTGCCAGTGGAACGTCCCTGACGAAACCCATACTAATACAGAAAGAAGGTTGCGATAGCAGAGACCCTTTACATTTTTTTTTGTTTAGAACACACTCGATAACTTTTGAGACACAGGATGTTAAAGTAATTGGGCGATAGTCAGAAAGTTGAATATGGTCACAATTTTGGGGGGACTGGCTGAATGAGAGCAAACTTCCAGCAAAAAGGAAAAGTACAAGTTGACAGACAAAGGCAAAAGAGTTTATCTGCTGTAGGCAGGGTGTAAGCACAGAAGCACAGTTCTTGAGAATAACAGGAGGTACCCCATTAGGCCCATATGCCTTGTTAATACTGAGGCCAGTGATGGCAGAAAGCACATCAGTGGAAGAAATATTAATGTCAGCCATAAGGAAGTCAGAAAGCGGAAGTATTGGAGGAACAGCACCGGAATCATCTTAGATGGAACTGGAGGAGAAAGTCTGAACAAAGAGATCTGCTATATCAGTAGAAGAAATAGCTACAGAGTCATCAGAGTAGAAAAGAGGAGGAAGGATGATGAGGTAAAGTTATTTGAAAGGTTTTTGGCAAGGTGCCAGAACGAACAGGAAGAATTCGAGTTGGAGAATTGAGAGCATTTAGTACGGGAGAAATTATCTTTAGCAGAGTGAAGAACAGACTTAGCATGATTCCGGGCAGAAACATTAAAAAAAAAAAAAAAAAAAAAAAATGTGATTCAGGGGTGGGTTGGCTCCAGTATCTTATAAAGGCATTCTCCTTGTTGTGGACATTATTAGAACAAGCGTGATTAAACCAAGGCTTTTTTGCATTAGTCAAAGTATGTGAGAAAGGAATGTAATCCTCCATGCCTGAGAGAATAACCTTCGTAATGCGCAAGGCACACTCAGATGGCTCCCGGTCATGGAAACAATAATCATTGCAAGGAAAATCAAAGATGTACTGCCTGAGGGCCTTCCTATCAGCAGCTTCAAAATGCCACAACCGACGTTTCTTTGAGGGTCCACAGGCCGTACTGGAGCGACAAGAGAGGTTAAACTAATACGGTTGTGAACGGAGGAGCCCAGCGAAAAGTATAGATTAGCAGGGTAAGCAGAAGGATTAATTGTAAGGAAGAGGTCAAGTATGTTGGAAATCTCTCCAAGGCAGTCATGGATAGGGGTACGTTGCTGTACAAGCTGAACTAAGTCATTAGGGATAGAAAAGATATAGGCTTGTTCACCAGGTGGATCAATGAAAGGAGAGGAGAGCCAAAGGTGGTGTTAAACACTGAAATTTCCTACAATGGAGATTTCAGAGAGGGGACAAATGGATAATGTGTTGCATCGTAGAAGTAAGAGACTCGAAGAATTTTTCATAGTTGAAGTAGAGGATAAGTAAACAGCAAAGGTATATTTAGTCAGAGAATGACTGGAAAGCTGAAGCCAAAGAGTTGAGAATTCAGAAGAATGAAGTTCAGGAGCACAAGGGCAAGATAATTCGTTGTGTACATGTACACAACAGCCTTCTTTGGCTTTGAAATGAGTATAAAGTAGGAGGATACAGAATAGGGTTTACTATCAGATCCCTCAGACAGCCGAGTCTCAGTTAAGATGAGAAGGTGAGGTTTAGAGGAGGAGAGGTGGTGGTCAACAGAAAGTTAGAGGAAAGGCCGCGAATGTTGCAGAAATGAAGAAGTGAGTCAGAACGTGGTTCTAGGCAACTCGTCGAGTCGTCACCAGGAGAGGAGCGGATGATGGGGGCATTCATGGTCTCCTCCCATTGGAGACTCCGAGGTTTGGTTATTAGATGCCATTTTTAAAATAATTTTGAAAAAGAAGTGTGGTATGTAATGTGCATGTAGTTTGGTGTTGACAGAGAAACCTGTACTGGATAGCATGCAGACCTACTCTCTGTGTTACTGAAACCCCTATAAAAGTACAGGAAAAGGGGATGGGCAGGAAGTAGTTCCGAGGGTAGATGAAACAGGAGTTCCAGCTCTCCCTGTCATCAGCTTTCCATCCACCTTGGGATTACTGCCCTGCCCAACTGGTGCCACAGTCTACTCAGGACTGGCTCTAAAACTATGTTGAGGAAAGGGATCTGCTAGTTAGGTAGTGCTGGAGTATTCCCGACGACTCACGAAATTTTCGTGACATGCCAGAGTTGCCAGTTAACCCACTTTTTGTAAGAGTAGTTATTTTGTAAGTTGTACATTAATATTTGTTCTTTTTTCTCTATATTGTTTTTATATGATTGTTAAATTAGATAATTCTGTCTCTGTTTGTATGCTGAATAGTTTAGAGTTTTATGCAGTGTAAGGAAACTCTGGCATGTTTTGGATGTCTCTGAGTTGGTAACTGTTGTAACTGTTTCTCTTTCAAGGATGCATGAGAATTGTGGAGAAGTAGCAGATCACTCTACAATATAGGAAGCTTATATATGGATGGGGAAGAGACTAGAGCAGATTCAGTCAGTTTCAGTTCAGTTTGAGTGTCAGTGCAGTTTGCATATCTTCGGTACTTGTGAAAACAGTGAAATGTTGTTGGCAAGCATTAAGTGTAATTGCAGTTAGTGAGGATTGTATAGCTCTGGTAGTTGGGAAAACAGTGAAGTGTTGTTGGGAAGCTGTAAGTGTAATTATCTGGCGAATAAAGACAGTGAACTTAAGAAGCCAGAGTTTACTATATCCGTGATCTGATCTTGTGTCCTGTACACAGAAAGGCTGACCATAGGAAGAACAACTCACTGGGCAACGTCCTTCCTATACTGTACTACTGCTGTTGGAGCCTGTGGCAGTGTTGGATGGGGAAGTAACAGTGGTGTCTGGAGTGGGATAATTAGAAAGTGCTGCACTGAGTCAAACCTTCGACATGAAGGCAGAAGGTGTTCAGACAAGAGGCCAAGCTAGACAGGAGGAGGCATATCTGGCAGCAATCATGAAGCCATTTCAAGTTCAGCATGAAGGACAGAAAATAACTCAAAAACATTTAGAAGCACAGAATGAAGGACAGAAAGAACTCAAAGAACAATTACAAGCACAGAATGAAGGACAGAAAGAACTCGAAGAACAATTATAGGCACAAAGTGTACAATTGCAAATACAGAATGAAGGAAAGAAAAAACTCAAAGAACAGTTACAGGCACAAAGTGTACAACTACAAGGACAGAATGAACTCAAAGTGTACAATTACAAGCACTGAATGAAGGACCGAAAGAACAAAACAATTACAGGTACAAAATGAAGAACAGAAGTAGCTCCAGAACGAAATCGAAGAACAATTATTCCAAGCACAATGTGAACAGCTAGAGGCATTACGGGAGCAACAGAGGGAGTTACAGCTGAGGATGCTTGGACAGCTAGACGATTTCATGGGAGAAATGAAGAACAACAGCAGTTGAAGGAGGAATTATACGCTGCACTACTGCAGCAGTAGTATGAGGTAAGCAATTATGTGATGGAGTGTATTTTCTGCCATCACTGGCCTCAATACTAACAAGATATATGGGCCTGATGGAGTCCCTCCTGTTGTCCTCAAAAACTGTGCTTCAGTGCTTACACCCTGCCTAGGTAAACTTTTTCACCTTTGTCTGTCAGCTTGTACCTTTCCTTCTTGCTGGAAGTTTGGTCTCATTTAGCTAGTTCCAAAGAAGGGTGACCGTTCCCAACTGTCTAGTTATCGTCCAATTGCTTTAACATCCTGTGCCTCAAAAGTTTTCGAGTCAATTCTTAACAGAAAAATTTTAAAGCATCTTTCCTATCACAACCATCTTTTTGATCGTCAGTATGGGTTCCGTCAGGGACGCTCCACTGGCGATCTTCTCACCTACCTTTCAGACTCCTGGTCATCCTCCTTTCGGGACTTTGGCGAAAGCTTTGCCATTGCACTTGACATCTCAAAGGCTTTCGATGAAGTCTGGCATAAATCTTTAATTCCCAAACTGTCGTCTTACGATTTCTATCCTTCTATCTGTGCCTTCATCTCTAGCATTCTTTCTGGTCGTTCTATAGCCGCTGTTGTAAATGGCCATCATTCTTCTAGATCTATCAACAGTAGTGTTCCTCAGGGCTCTGTCCTATCAATAACTCTCTTCCTATTCTTCATCAATGACCTTCTAAGCTTTACATCTAACCCAATCCACTCGTATGCTGATGCTTCCACCCTTCACGTTTCCATTCGGTTCCCGCAACGTCCATCTGAGCAGTTACTGCAACAAACAAGGGATGAGGCTATGGCACAACTAATGTCTCACTTGGCATGTATCTCTGACCGGTAAAAATAATCTTGTTGTTTTTAATGCATCAAAAACTCAGTTTTTACACCTATCAACCCGATGCAATCTTTCACAGGAGTACCCACTATTGTTTAATAATATCCAGCTCCATCCTGTATCATCCTTGAACATGCTTGGGGATTCATTCACTCGGGACTTATCTTGGAAAAATCATATTGCATCTCTTGTAAAATCTGCTTCCAAGAGCTTAGGTGTGCTAAGCAGACTCTGTACTTTCTTTATCCCTGCACAGTTGTTGACTTTATACATAGGTTTTATTCGCCCCTGTTTAGAGTACATCTCTTATAAGTGGGAAGGCTTCCCACATACAGCTGTTGTCAATAGGGCGGAATCAAAGGCTTTTCATTTCATCAACTACTCTTCTCTTACTGGTTCCCTTCAATCTCTGTCTCTTTGCTGCACTGTTACATCTTTATCTCTTTTCTATCGTTACTTCAATGGTCACTGCTCCTTTGAACTGTCTGCTTGCATCGCTCCACCTCTACGACGGGTGCGTAGTACCCATCAATCAACAAACCCTCATCCCTTTTCTGTCCAACTATCTAATGCAAGAGTTAACCGTTACTCCCAGTCCTTCATTTATGCAACAGGTCAACTCTGGAACTATCTCCCTCTGTCTGTATTTCCTTGTTCCTATGATCTCCAGTCTTTCAAACGCAGTGTGTCCAGGCATCCCGAAATGAACGTATCTTGAATTTGGGTCTCTTTTGTATTGTTTTTGTTTTATCTCGTAAGGAACGGTTTGTGGGCTCCTGGCCTTTGGTTCCTTTTATCTTGCATAAAAAAAACAGTATGCAGACAATCAGCTTAAGAATAGTGAGGGAATAGTGACGGAGTGCAGACAGCATGCAGATAACTAGTTGAAGCATGTAGTCGACCATGTGAAGATAATTAGTGAGATAATTGAGTAGAGAAATATTTCACTGCAGAATGTACAGACGTCGGAATAAGTTCGTTTCCCTTTCCGTGGACTAAGGTGTTTGTAACACTGCTCGATGGAGAGGTATCCCCTCCTCCTCCCTTCCTCATACTCCCCCACTCCCACCCAACCCCCCCCCCCACTTTTCTCTCCGACCCCATAACCCCACCCGGTACCCTCCATACTCTCGCTCACAGCCAGCTAGGAGTTTCTGTACTTCAAGCACCTCCCGAATTACGTGTAGTCCGAACAACTAATAAAGGAATAGTACTCGTACAGTATATATCATAAACCAAGTTAGGAAAAAAGTATACTACACTGAGAGAGAGAGAGAGAGAGAGAGAGAGAGTGTGTTAAAGGACAGGGAACGACAGGTGGGGAGGGAGGGCAAGTGGGAAAATGGGAAATGAGAGGACAGTTACGGAGAAGAGGCGAGGAGAGAACAATGAGAGCTAAGAAAAGAGACCTAGAGTGAGAAGAAGAAACAGTGAGAGGTGAAATGAGATACAAGCAGTGTGAAAGGGAAAGAGAAAAGAGAGATGTGAATAGAAAGGCCGGGAGTCAGGGAAGTAGAGACAAAAGGGGAGACAGCTGAGAGAAAATGGGAATGGAGCAAACATAGCAACAGGGATAACAAACGGAGAACAGGGAAAGAGAGCTACGGAACGGAATACTGAGAACGATAATGACAAGAATTAGAAAAGGAGGCAAGGTAACAGGGAGGAGGAAGAAAGTGTGTTATTCTGGCAAGTACGCAGGGAAAGAACTAAGCAGGGTAAGACGAAAGCATTGAGGCTGAGTAGAACGAATGCAATATTCAAGTAAATAGGGAGGGAAAGAAACAAAAAAATAGAGAAATTTGCGGTAAGTAGAGAATAAGGGTGGGAAGAAAATAGGTTACTTTGGGGGACAAGAAAGAGGAGGGGGATGTTAAGAAGGGAAGACAAAAGGAGGAAGAAAGAGGGAGGGAGGGAAAGACAGTGGGAAGAGCGGAATGAAAGAAGAGATTTCGGGTGACAGGGAGAGACGGAGAGAGGAGAGAGAAAAAGAGCATGCAATTATTACTGGGGAAAGAAAGTAGTGAAGGAAATGGCTTTAGTACAAGAAATACGAAGAGAGTAATGGAGGAAAAGAAGTAAGACATGTGACAGATGAAAAAAGTAAGACAATGGTGTGACACATGGAGGGAGAAAGAAAAGATGAGTGATATAAGGAGAGAGTGACAGAGGGGGAGAGAGAAGAAGAAAAGGAAAGAGAAAGGGAGGAAGGTAGGGACTGGGCAGATGGCTAAAAGAAAGGGGAAGGAGGGAAAAGGAAACTGGGGATGAGACAAAGGATCCAGAGAGAGAGAGAGAGAGAGAGAGAGAGAGAGAGAGAGAGAGAGAGAGAGAGAGAGAGAGAGGAAGGGGGGGGCAGTACACAGACAGGCACAGACAGGCAGGTCGACAAATATTCAGAAAGTGTGTGTGGTGTGTGTGTGTGTGTGTGTGTGTGTGTGTGTGTGTGTGTGTGTGTGTGTGTGTGTGTTTGAAGTGAATAACTCATACAATTTTGATCGGATTTTATGCAGACTTAAGTCAATGGGTTCAGGATAATCCATGGTGTTGACTCATTCTCTGATGACAATACGTCAAGTTTTGCTGTCACATGGCAAGGTCAGCTTAAACAGTTTTGATCCTGGTCAATTTAGATGGTCTTGATCCTAGTTCGACCAAGCTTTGTTGATGCGCCGACGTTAGGCAAGTACAAAAGGGTTCAATTTGGGGAACAAACAGTCGAAGTTCAAGGTCACAGAGCAAGGCAAAAGCTCGGCTCAAGTCTGTGTGTGTGAACATAATAACTTTAATTAAAATGACTTGATTTCAGTCAGACTTTATTGCAGAGTAGTGAGGATGGCCTATTGCTTATGGAAACTATATGCCAAGGTCACATGGCACGGCCCAGGGTAAGGCAAGGATAAAGGGATTTAGGGAACAACCATGGGACAAGCTCCCGGGACAAGCAAGAATGTCCGATCCCACAAATCAAACAATTTTGTTTCGATTTAAACCAAACTTGGTGGAAGGAATGAGGGTTCGCCACTGAAGATATTAAGTTCTGAGAACAACGAGACAAAGGTGAAGGTCACAGGGCCAGGCCAATGCACAGATTTTGATTGTATACAGTATAGTACCAGTTTAATGGAAGACTGAAGGTCATACAAGAATGAAGTACAGTATTTCGGTTTTGAGAATAGTCGATCAAAAGCCAAGGTCACAGTTGTTAGTCTAGTCCTCGGTCCTTAAGCTAATTGTAAGATGCTGGTGTTGAACTCTTTGGGTACTCCTTCATATTTGTCTATGCAGCAATGAATGATGGTAGTAGTTGTGATCCCAGTCACATCTGAAAGCCGAGGCAACACTTCTTTTCACGTCCACTATTCTCCTTCAGGGGGATAAGGAAGGGAGTGAGGAACGTTTGTAAAACCAAGCAGCTGCACCATTAGGTTATATCGATGCCACCACAAGAAGACGTTCCTCTCCAGCACCATGATTTAGAATGGTTAGGTATACTCTGTCTTCATAACATGCTTCACAAATTATCGTAAAAAGTTACTTACTCCTCCACACCTTCCCATGCTCAGTTTTAATGATATAGTCATTCACCTCTTCAGTCCGATGGCGTATTTTTTCATCATGCCACCACTAGGTGCTGCATTAATTAAGGAAGGTTACACAGAGTGGTCTATCTTCTGTATAACGTTCCTCTTTCGCTCTTCAGTTGCTTCCTCATGTATTATGGGGACGGCGTAGTCAGCGTTATCAATGTCTAACTTGTATCCCACTGCTACATTTATGTCCACATCAACAGACTGAGCCGTCCCCGCGAAACATATGGTAACTTCAGGTGAGTTTCTAGTGCAGTGCTGTTTACGGGCCACCCTGCATAGCAGTGAAGAGATAATAAAAGTAGTATTTAATTTATCAAACTCCCCCTTAATTTGAATATAACTGCCAGGAACTAACTAGATGAAATATAAGTAACTGAAATGAAGGAATTAATTTGGCTTATGATGAAAGTTACTCACGCCAGCGTCAAGAGCCTAATGATTCTCTGTCGTAGTGTGGAGAAATGGAAAGCCATGTAGATATGATATGCTTTCTTGTCCCTGCCAACCAACAGGAGGCGCTCTTTAATTTCTTCAGGCGATGTCTGATGTCGTCCATTGATCCTTGATATCTGTCGCAGGGTCAGTACTATATTAGATAACAGAATATTCAACTGATTTTATACGGCTGTCCTTGATATTTGTTCAAGGGTCAATATAACACTAAGATCATATTCAACTTACAAGGTGACCCTTCACAACTGTAGCAGGATCAATGAGATAAGATAATATTCAGCTGATTTCGTAAGGTGATTTGTTGCATGGTTAACATTACATTAGATACGATAACATTCAACTGATTTCGTCAGATGATCCTTAATACCTGCGGTAGGACCAGTATCATATTAGGAAACGAATACTGATTCAGCCAGTTTCATTTTTAAAAATTAACACACACACACACACATATCCTTTCGTACGCTGTATCGCAATATTTGGTAACAGGAAATTCGGATAGCCAACTCATAGTCGAGTACATTCTAGTATTCTATTCCAGCTAACACCAGGCAAACTCCCAGACTAAAAACTTATCAGAAGAATATAGTCAATAGAGCAGATATTAGAAAAAATGACATTTGGAGGGGTTAAACAATTGTATGTGGCTGAAAGTGTTTTATCTGAAGATAAAGAAGTAGAAGATTGCATTACGCCCGTCGACTGCTTAAGGGTTCCTGAACCACAAAGTATTATTATTATTATTTTTGGTGTGTGTGTGTGTGTGTGTGTGTGTGTGTGTGTGTGTGTGTGTGTGTGTGTGTGTGTGTGCTCTTACCTAATTGTTCTCACCTAAATATATCTTAACATGAATGAGTCAAGCTCGTACTGTCCCGTGTATTAAACTACTTTTATCATACATATCCTTAAACTTATGAATTGTCTTGGCACACACTATTTCATTCATTAGAGCATTCCATTGATCAATTGCCGTATTTGGGATACTGAATTTTCTTGCGTTTTTATTTCCTCTCTTTTTATGTAGTTTTCTGCAGTGTCCTCTTGCTGATGCTTCCCCATAGGTTATTTACTCATTTATGTCTATTGTCTCTTTCCCTGAGATGCATTTATGTAGCATAGTCATGTCTCCTCTTTTCTTTCTCTCCTGGAGTGTTGGTAGATTCATATTTTCTAGCCTTTCTTCGTAGCTTAGATCCCTTAAGCTTGGTACCCATCTCGTATCGGCCCTTTGTACTTTTTCAATCTTATCTGTGTTTTTTGAGATGAGGATTCCAGACTACCAGTGCATACTCCTGGGTTGGTCTGATGAATGTGTTAGTATCTTTCTCAGCATGTCTTTATTTATGTATGTGAATGTTATTCTTATATTATCAAGCAGTGTATACATGTTCCGTACCTTCTCACTGATGTGGTCAGCCGGCAATAGTCTGTTATTGATAATCACTCCTAGATCCTGCTCCCTTTCTGATATGTGTAGGGCTGAATTTCCTAACTTATAATCTCAATCTCGTCTTTTTCCACTTTTAACCAAAGTTAATTTCATGACACTTGTCCACACTGAATTCCATTTGCCACTTATTGCTCCATGCATGAAATTTATTTAATTCATCTTGTAGCTCTTTGCCAGAATCTGTTAGTAATTTTCCTTTGTATTTTTGCAACATCTGCAAACATATTTAGCTTCCATTTCCAATGTTACTGTCTATATCATTTACATTAACTAAAATTATAATTGGTGCCAGCACTGATCCCTGTGGAACTCCGCTAGTCATTGCCCTCTATGGTAAGTAATTACCCCTTAGTACTGTTCTCATTTCCCATTTTCTGAGGAAATCCTGCACCCAACAGTACAGGTTGCCTTGGATTCCTCCTTGATGGTACAGTGTCCATAAAAGTCTTTGGTGAGATACCCTGTCAAATGCTTTCTTGAAATCTAGATAGATACTGTCCACCCATCCTTCTCTTTTCTGTAATGTTTCTGTAACTCTATCATACTAGCTTAATAGATTAGTAACGCATGATTTTCTTTTTCTAAAATCTAACTGCCTTTCTGTTATCATATTGTGTTCTTCTTGATGGTTTACCCAAACTTTTATCAGCTTTTCTAGTATCTTACAACACTTGCCAGTGATACTGGTCGGTAGTTGTGTGGATTCTGTCTATTCCCCTTTTTGAATAGGGAAACAATGTTTGCATTCTTCCAAATATCAGGTAGTTTACCTTGACCTAAGGATTCCTTGAATATTAAATATATTGGTCTACTTAACTCTTGTGCACATTCATGTAGCACCCAACCTGAAATTTCGTCAGGAAAATTTGCTTTTCCTTTGTCTAATTTACTTAACTCTTCCTGTAGTTCTTTTTTTGATATTTGTATATCTGGTAATGCTACCTTGAGAGAGTCATAATTACTTCCTACCCTGCGGGTAGGGAGGGTTTTCAAGAATACTCCCCCAGTATCCATGCTTGTCGTAAAAGGCGACTAAAAGGGTTGGCGGAGGGTTAGTGCCCCTCCCCGGAAAACAACTAACTAAAAAAACAAACAAGAAGCCTCGGACAAGGACTGACCTAACGATCACTACCCAGGACCGGACAAAGGACTTGGTAATGACTACATGGAATGGAAGAGGAGCGAATGATGAGATGAGAGAGAGATTGTCCAGGTGCTTGAGGGTGCGAAAGTGGATGTATGTGGAATAACTGAAACAAAATGGAGAAAGGAAAGTGTGAGAGAATGGGATTATGGATGGGGTATATGTGCAGGAGTAGGGGAGAATGAGAGGGCAAAGGAAGGAGTACGTATAGTTGTGAGTAAAAGATGGAAAAGAGCATAAGACAGTATGGATCAGTTGGGTCAAGGATTGTGTGGGTAAAGTTGAAAGTTGGAATACAAATGTGGGCGATTGTGTGTAAGTATGTGCCAAAGCAAGACCGTGCTAGCAGAGTGAGAGAAGAGTTCTGGACAAATGTGGAAGTGTGCATGGAAAAGTTTGGAAGGAATGAGTGTTTTTGATCGGTGATATGAATGGTAAAGTAGGGAATGTGAAGGTGGATGGAACAGTTGGTGAGTGGGGTGTACCTGCTAAGATAGATGAGAATGGCAGTGCGTTATGGACATTTGTAAAGAAAGGCAATGATTGATTATGTGTGGATGAAAGGATGTCAAGATGTGTAGTGGATGCAAGAGCTTATAGAGGTTGGGGGAGTGGACTTTCCGATCACTACTTGGTAGGATGGAGGAACAGAAGAAGGGAAAGACGAGAGGAAGGAGTAGTTGCAAGGAGAGTGGAAAGGTTACAAGACGATGAGAAAAAGGCAGAGTATAAGAGAGAAGTGGAGGAACGATTGGGCAAATATGAATTGGAGCAGATGGGAGACGTGGAAGGTGTGTGCAGGATATTTACAGGAGAAATATGTGCAGCATGTGATGTGGTGTGTGGGAGGAAGAGAAGACGGAGGGGGGTGCAAGGAACAGCGTGGTGGACTGAAGAGATGAGACAGTCTGTGGCACAAAAGAAGAAAACATACAATGAATGGATGAGAAATAGGGGCGTGGAAGAAGTTGAAAGGTGGAAGAGAGAGTTATATGTAGAAAGAAAGAGAAAGGTGAAAAGATTAGTAAGCAAAAGTAAGGGAGTGGATGAGGAATTTGGAAGGAATTTGAGTGTAAAGTGGAGGGACTGTAAGAAAATGTTCTGGAAAGAGGTGAAGAGAGTAAGACAGGGTGGAAGTGAGGTTAGCAGGGGAGAGAGAGATAAAAATGGTAGATCACTAGTGGAGAAGGGAGAAAAAGTGAGCAGATGGAGAGAACACTTTAAGGAATTGTTGAACATACAGGATGGAAGTAATGCGAGTATAAGAGGCTGGGGAATGGCTGGGAGAAGGAGGGAGGTGAGAAGACAGGAAGAAATCAGTAGGATAGAAGTTGTGGAAGCAATGAAGGAAGTTAAATTGGGGAAAGCCCCAGGAATTGATGGAGTGTGTGGTGAAATGCTGAAGCATGGGGGAGAGATAGTAGTAGAATGGATGTGGAAGATGTGCAGATTGGCCTGGGAGGAAGGTAGAGTCCCGGAGGATTGGAGGTCAGGTATAATATTCCCTTGTACAAAAGAAAAGGTGAAAAAGAAGTGTGTGATAATCATAGGGGCATTTGTCTTCTTAGTATGATAGGAAAAGTGTATGGTAGGATACTTACTGACAGAGTTAGAGAAAGAACAGAGGAATTAGTTGGAGAAGAACAGGGAGGCTTTAGGAAGGGAAGAGGTTGTGTAGATCAGATATTCATTCTTAGACCTTTGGTGGAAAAGTTTCTAGAGAAGGGAAAGAAGTTGTATGTGGCTTTCATGGATTTGGAGAAAGCATATGACAGGGTGGACAGACAAGGATTGTGGAAAGTATTAAGAATATATGGATTATATGGGAGGTGTTGAATGCTGTGAAGAGTATGTAAGATGGTGCGAAGGCTGCAGTGCGTGTGGATAATGAACTAAGTGAATTTTTCCCTCTGAAGGTTGGGTTGAAACAGGGATGTGTCATGTCTCCATGGTTGTTCAATCTGTACATGGATGGGGCAATAAAAGAGGTACAAGGTAGGGTAGTGGATGTTGGAGTGGCCCTGGTGAGAGAGGATAGTGTTTGGAAACTCCCTGTACTGCTGTTTGCAGATGATACTGTGTTGTTGAGTGAAAACGAAGGGGAGCTGCAAAGCTTGGTGGATGAGTTTGGGAGAGTGTGTAAGAAACGGAATCTAAAGGTGAATGTAGGGAAGAGTAAAGTGATGGTCTTTGACAGAGGTGAAGTCAGTGAATGTACAGCGAGGTTGGATGGTGAGGAATTGGAAAATGTGAGTACGTTTAAGTACTTGGGTAGTGTGATGAGTAAGGATGGAGGTTTGGAGGGTGAAGTGCTTGAAAGGGTAAAGCAGGGAAGAAAGGTTGCTGGTTCTCTGAAAGCAGTGATAAGAAACAGGGAAGTGAGCATGGAAGTGAAAAAGTTACTACATGACAGTATTGTGATACCAACTCTAACGTATGGAAACGAAGCTTGGACGTAGATGGAAGGACACAAGTCAAGAGTGAGAGCAGTGGAAATGAGTTATTTAAGAGAAGCCTGTGGAGTCACATGGAGAGACAGGCTGACGAATGAGGATATAAAGGAGCGTTGTAGTGTGGATGTGGATGTGATAGGAGGCGTTTTGAGGAACACACTGAGGTGGTTTGGCCATGTGGAGAGGATGGAGGGTGAGAGACTGACGAAGAGAGTGTATGTGAGTGATGTGGGGGGGGGAAGAGAGAGGGGGAGGCCGAGGATGAGATGGAAGGATGGGGTGGAGAGGTATATGAGGGAGGGGAGTATGAGTTGGGAGCAAGGCAGTGAAATGGCAGGGGACAGGGCGACGTGGAGGCGATTTGTTTGTGGCCACCCCAAACGGGATTGAGGCGTCTGGCAATAGATAGATAGACAGACTTTACAAATATCTTTTTTTTGTGTATAGATTATCCCCTGGTCCGTAATGGACTGTGCTGTATTTTATCTTTAACTTTGGTTTTGCTTCGGATGTATATAAAATAGCTTCGGTTGATCACAATTTCTATAAGTGTTCCTTATACTGTCTTCGAGCTTCTCTCCTTATCCTTGTATAATCATTACTTGCCTGTTTGTAGTTGTTATATGCCCTCTCACTATTGTGTCTTCTGTATCTATTACACAGCTTTTTTTTTTTTTTTTTTTTTTAACATTCTGTATTAAACCATTACTTTATTTTCATTTCTGTTTCTTTGTGCTGTGGGATGTAATTTGGACTCCTATTTCATAAAATTCACAGAAGTTTCTATATAAAATATTCAAGTTTTGTCCTCTAAGGTCCTTTTCCCAATCTGTTTCTAAGAAGTACTTCTTTAGGTCATGGTAGTTGCCCTTTTTGTAGTTTAGGCTCTTTTTGACTCTCATTACTGTTAATTGTGTCATAGGGAATCCTGAAGTTGCAATTTAATACTGCCCATCTGTTTCGAATCCTCATCACACAAATAAAGCACCGAGCAAGTTGTATATAAGTTGCAACTTGTCATTATAACTGCAGTCATAATTTTTGTGAATGTTATCCCTGGATTGTCTATAGCTACAATAAAGAATGATTGTGAATTTAATGTTGATTTTCACAGTAGTTGTGCGGATGGTTTAAATGTAGTAATTATTTTATGTGGATGACTAAACCACATTGTGATGGACAGCGGAGAGCATTCGCCAATAATTTACTATAACCAGATGAAATTAGATGCAAACAACACAAAATATTATGAGACAACGAAGACACAGCTGTGGTATCCTGCTCCGCCTTGTTATCAAAGCCTTAACTGTGGCTTCACCTCATACGTGCATTATTTTCCTTCAGTTTCTGCCTCTTTTATTATTCTTACTTCCCGGTATCCTCTTACTGCGAGTCGTCATATTCCTTGGAGGGTTTCTTATTGTCCGGTCCTATAACCCGTACTGTATTACATTATTCCTCGCATCATCACTCCCAGACAAACAACGTTAGCACAAGACTGCTGAATCTGTTAATACCATTATTGTCACTGCCACTACTACTGTAATCCCCCTTTTCCTATTGTGTCTAATTCCCCTCACAGTAAAACTACTGCTGCTCCTATTACTACTCCACTATAAATCTGTATAATAATAAATATGATTGTCCTCATGTCTGTGTATCTGTTAATCATAATTATTGTCCCTGTCCCACCGTCGACAACTCGTCACTTACCCCGCACCGCTACCCCAGTTGCACCCCACCCCCATCTCTCCCACCCGCCATGAGCTCTATTCCTCCCCCACTCCGAACCATTTTACCCCTCACCTCCTTCTTGGGCCACCAGGCCTGTTGTTCACCTTTTACCGGTGAATATACGTGGCATGCATTAATAAGAATAATTATAAAATTGACAGCAACAACATACATCTGCAGTATTCCGAACATTACATAATTATAAAAGTCGCAGACCCAAACGTGCCTATATTACGGAGCTGTGATATATTAACCACCGAACCGACCACAGACTGTTCCTACCATTGCCACTGGACCTTACCTGTAGCACTTCACCATAGTAATACAACCCACTGAAGTCCTTTGTGGGATCACTACACATGTTTGGGAAAAATAACAGCGCACAACATGCCTACAACCCATTAAAATACACCTGTGACGTTTCACTGACCTCCATTAAATTGTCCAGAAGTTAGCGGACAAACAAACACACGACTGGACATAGACTGAGGCCGAATGTCTCGCATCGGTATATGACAACCTGACAAAACTATTATGATCCTGCTTTGTAGGTGTCATCATAGTTATAATAATAATAATAATAATAATAATAATAATGATAATAATAATCGTAGTAGTAGTAGTTGTAGTAGTCGTAGTAATCACATGTTAATATCCATGATACAGAGGAGGACAAACACCATAATCTCCCTGATAAAACAAGTGAAAACAGCTGTGACATATAAAACCAAACAGTGCCATAATATGCTGTAATGGTAGGGTTATAGTAATACAATATTAATGTTTGACCGCAACCCAACCTTCTGTCATGGCAAACAGAGTATGCATTGCGTCGACACATGCTATTCCAGTGTGTGTCCTCAGGATCGTGCCTAATAACATGTGATTCAATCAATCAATCAATCATTTCCTGTGGCACCCCACGGGATGCATAGGGCCTCAATGAACTCTCTCCACCAATCTTTGTCTCTTGCCATCTCCTTCAGGTCCCACCAACACTCCTCTCCTGCTTCTTTTTTCATTGTCCTCAACCAGGTTTCCCTCAGCCTACCTCTACCTCTTCTTCCTCTAGCAATCCACTCTGGCACATCCTGTATTAAACAACCTTCTTTTCTATATATGTGCCCCAGCCACTTCCAGCGAGACAGTCTCATATATTCATTAACTGGTTCCACTCTCGTAATATCCCTTACTCTTTCATTTGTAACTCTGTCTTGCCACTTTACCCCAAGAATCCTTCTCAGTATTTTATTCTCAAATCCTAATACTTTCTGATCTGTTGCAATTGTACTGTACCATGACTCATGCCCGTAAATTAAAATTGGTCTTACCATGGACTTGTAAATTTTCACTTTAGTATGTACCGAAAGCATATTATTATTCCAAACAGATTTCAACATTCCAACAGCTCGCCAAGCCTGTCTAATCCTCTCCTCAATTTCATTGTTTAATGATCCATTAGATGATACAATCGTTCCCAGATATTTAAAGTTTTCTACATTCTTCACCACATTATTCCCAATTACACAATCGATTTGGTTCTCCACGTTCATATTAATAATTTCAGTCTTTCCACAATTTATTACCAATCCCACTTTTTCTCCTTCCTCCACCAGACAATCGAGCACCCTCTGCATCTCGTAAATACTTCCACAAATCAGTACAATATCATCAGCATAGTCCAAATCCATCAGCTTCTTATTTTCTGTCCAGTTAATTCCTGCACCTGTTCTCCTTACAACCTTTTTCATAACATAATCCATAACCAAAACAAACAACAATGGCGAAAGAACTCCTTCTTGAATCACTCCTGACCTAACTTGAAATGGATCACTCAAAGAACCACCCACCATTACCTTACAAAAAGTACCTTCATGCAGGCTTCTAATAATATTTACAAACTTTTCTGGTATACCATAGAATCTCATAATTTTCAACATAGCTCCACGTGAAACACTATCAAACGCCTTTTCAAAATCCACAAAACACATGTTAAGTGGCATTTTCATCTCATTAGCTTGTTGCATTAGATGCCTTACAATAAAAATCTGATCATTACAACCTCGACCCTTTCTAAATCCCGCTTGTTCTTCTCTTAAAATTTTATCAATTACTGGCTCTATTCTGTTCAACAAGATTTTGGAAAAGACTTTTGCAACTACAGGTGTCAAAGTTATCCCCCTTCAATTGCCACACACACTTAAATCTCCCTTTTTTGGTATTTTTATAATCACTCCATTTTTCCACTCTTCTGGAATTCCACCATTATCCCAAGCCACATTAAAAGTTTCAAAAGCGCATTCATCAACTCGTCATTTTCCACCTTAAGCATTTCAGGGAATATTCCATCCTCACCTGGAGCCTTAAAATTCTTTAACTCCTTTATAGATTTTGCTACCTCTTCCAAAGTTATATCCCCTGTTTCTATCTGCAAATCTCTCTCGGCTGGCAAAATGTCCTCTTCAGCTGGGATTGGTCTATTTAGAACAGATTCAAAGTGCTCTTTCCATCTTCCTTTTATATCCAATTCTTTAGTCATCAAATTACCATTTCTATCTCGTACAGGTATTTCCTTCCTTCTCCTTTCAGTCCCCGTTAAATCCTTTATGGCCTGATAGGCTACTCTTGTGCTCTGACCGTCATTTTTACTTAATTTAATTTCTGTCTCTGTCGCCTTTTCATCATATAGTCTCCTCTTATCACGTCTAACGAGTCTTTTTACTTCAGAATGTAAACTCCAGTACTTTGCTCTAAGTACTTCGACTACCTGGCCATCAACATGTTGTTCTTCACTTCTTAACTTAGCCTCTTTCCTTTTCTGAATTACATTCCATGTTTCATCTGACATCCACTTTTTCCTTCTCGCTTTTCCCTTTTTCTTAATAGTAACCTTAGCACTCTCATGCAAAACCTCTTTTACCTCTCTCCACATTTGATTAATATCATTGTCTTCAGATTCCATCAAAGGCTGCAGGACTAGAAACCTGTTTCTGCATTCGCACCGAAACTTTTCCCTCGTGCTCTCATCACTTCTCAGCTCATCAAAATCATAATTATTACCTCCTGTACAACTACCATTAACGTTTCTCTTAAGTTTTATTTTAATCTTTGACACAACAAGTTGATGATCACTACCTATATCTGCCCCCCTCCTTACGCAAACATCTTGCAAATAACTTCTATGCCTTCTGCTAATTGCAATGTGGTCAATCTGGTTACAATATTTACCACATGGTGAAATCCAAGTAGTCTTATGTATTTTTCTATGCTCAAAGATTAATTATTATTATTATTATTATTATTATTATTATTACTGTGATGACACCTGCAATGCAGTATCACAAGAGTTTTGTCAGGTCGTTACATACCGATGCGAGATTTTTCTGCTTCTGTCTGTCTGTGTCCAGTCGTTTGTTTATTTGTCTACTAACTTCTCCTAGGCTATTTGATGGATGTCAGTGAAACATCATATGCTTATTTTAGTGGTTTGTAGGCATGCTGTGCACTGTTATTTTTCCCAAAGACGTGTAGCGATCTCACAGAGGACTACAGTGGGTTGTATTACCATGGTGAAGTGCTATAGGGAAGGTGCAGTGGTAATGATAAGAACGGTCTGTGGTCGGTTTTGTGGTTAATATATCGGTGCTCCGTAATATAAGCACGTTTGGGTCTGCAGTTATTAAGTGTAATGTTAGGAACACTACAGTTCACATCTACTATGTTGTTTTTATTATTATATTATTATCGCTTACCTTTAGAAGGCGGAGCGATCATGTTTTTAACTGCATCTGTGTGTGTGTGTGTGTGTGTGTGTGTGTGTGTGTTCCTATTATATCTCATGAACAGCTTGAGCTAATGTGGTAGGTCTCCATATTATAATTGCAAATCATACTAGATAGATAGATAAATAGATAGATAGAGAGACAGATAGAAGCAGGAAGTCAAATGATGAGAAGGTGTTGTGTTTGCGAGAAGCGAGCAGCGCTAAACGCTTACACGGAGGAAAGCTGACGACAGCGGCCAGTAAGGAGATGATGCAGTTAGCTGTCAGCAGTCCTCTCGTGAGAAAGTTCTGTTGCCATGAGGAACATACGTGACACACACACCCTACTACACGAGATGTGAGGAAAGAGAGTGGAGAAGGAGACAAGCGACCCTATAGAGAGGTCGAGACGGAGATTAGCTTTAGAACAGAGAGAGAGAGAGAGATAGCGAGACAGGGAGGTAGCTACCCAGGACTTATACTATTATACCTGTTTAATATTTCCAAGACAAATAAGAATAGTCCCATACTATTCTTTACCTCTCCCGTCACTACATGACATCTGGTGGGGAAACTACTACAAGATATAAAAGCCGCTCGACCACAAGTCTAAAATATACTTCTCTACAATTAACTACAAAGTCTTTATGACATTTGGTAGCAGCGAACATATACGAACCTCGTCTACGAATCAACATTAAATTCCTACAAAATATCAAGATTGACAACAACCAACAATATCAGCTCCTGCCCCCTCCGTCTCCCAGATCATTACGCTGATGCAGAGGTCAAGAGATCACTCGACGCCTTGCAAGTAGCTGTAACGACAAACCAGCAAATCTGCGGACATCGTCTCCGAATTAAAAGCAAATTTCTACAAAAGCAACCGAGACTACAAGATTAGCTTCAGTTCTACAAAGTCTACAGCCATCTACAATCAACTACAGCCATCTACAATCAACTACAATTAACAACTCTACGTCGTCTGTATAATCTTCTACACGCACCTACAAGAAGCGGCAGTCTTCATCCCACAACGAGTAAATCACAAGAAAAAAGGACCAAGAATACATCAAGAAAGAAAGAAAACAAACAAACAAACGAAGAGTGAGAGACGATTCACAACTCATAACCACCAGACCTCACCCTCCTCTCTCTGCTACATCCACCAAACCCCCAACGCTTACGCAGGTGTGAAGAGGTCAATGCACGCAGCAAACCACCAAGTCCATATTTACAACTCATCTTACTCACTCGTCTTCACTCAAGTTACTCATCGCTACTCATTCACTCACCACAGCTACCAGTGTGGGAAGTTGAGGTCATCATGCGTGCTTGCTGAACAGACGCCACGTCAGTCAACACACCACCTGCACCACCACTCACACCATTTCCCACCACGGTAAAAATTAGTAAGTTACATAGTTACTTCATTCATACAATACACAGTGATAGACAATAAGCTTCTGCACAAACATATAAAACGTGCTGTATAGTTACAGTTTAAATACACATACTTACTTCAGTTATCTGCATAACTCAAACACTAAATAATCACCAACAATAAATATTCTACACTGTATATATTCATTCATTTATTATAACATTTATTTACTACCAACGAGTGTTACCATTTATACCTACATAAAATACGTGTTTCATACATACAACTATACATTAATTATATCTACAAAGTGATAAAGAAAATATACCATCACAATTACTCAGTGAGCAATTAAAAAAACTGTATTAAACATTTATTAATTAAAGCTACCTAGTGGAAACAGATAAATTAAATTACGAAAAAAAAAAAAAAAAAAAATGGCCAACACAAATGCCGTTAGCAAGAGTGAACATCTTCAACACAATCGTGAAGACAATGATTTCCACACAGTGCTGACACACATATTACTCACGATAGGTACAGGTGAACAAGTCAGTGTGTATAGTTAATACTGTATATATGTATATATATTTTTTTTATATAAAATAACAAAATATGGGACTATATAATATCATTTTATAGTATCTGTGCAATATAAACTAAACTTTGAAAAAGTATCCCAAGGAAATTAGCCAGTAATTATGTAACCATGAACAACATGGAAAAAAGCGTACACAAGCAAAGAAATAAACCTATACAAAAAAAAAAAAAGAAGAAAGAAAGAAAGAAAAGTAAGAAAGAAAAAAGAGAAATAAAGTAAGATCACATAACAAACAAATGAAAATAAGTGTAAATGTTACTATATATGCCAAAATACCACATAAACTACAAACAAAAAGCAAATTGTGTCTCCACAAACAAGTGGCATGACACATCATCACTATCATCGACCGCAGCATATGTTAGGACTGCAGTTATTACAATTATGTTACTCCATATTATAATTATGTAACGACAAACGATTGCATTATGTTACACTTTGCCAATTATGTAACAGTTGCATTAACAAGATGTAACTTTTATGTAACTTTAACTACAATTATGTACCTACAAACGATATGTAACAATTATGTAACGACAAACGATTGCATTATGTTACACTTTGCCAATTATGTAACAGTTGCATTAACAAGATGTAACTTTTATGTAACTTTAACAACATTATGTACCTACAAACGATATGTAACAATTATGTAACGACAAAACAGTTGCATTAACAAGATGTAACTTTTATGTAACTACAATTATAAGGCCAACACAATTATGCATTAACACAATATTTAGTAACAATTCATAAAATGTTACAATTATGTAGTACCACAATGTTAGCACAATATAAGTCATACAATTATAGCACAATTCTGTATTACCAGTATCATCATACAAGTTAGGTGAAATATTAGACATTACTAAAGTGATAACTCAAATATGTAATGTATAACCTAGCAGTATTACCATTGCACAATTATATGCGTACGTCTGTTGTACATGCACGTCTTACAAGTGTTATACAACAACCATTGCATTTATTCAAATATGTATACAACTTATTTAAAATGTAATATTACTGAATAATCACTATTTACTATGAATAATATATGTATACAATATTCATACAATTATGTTACTTACAATATTATGTATTTCACTTAATTAGCTTATAAGTTCATTATAATGTGTATGTAGTATGTATTAATATATTATAACTATTAAATGTCGATGGTACGCCATTTTTGCGCGGCAGAGCAATGTGGTAGGTCTCCATATTATAATTGCAAATCATACTAGATAGATAGATAAATAGATAGATAGAGAGACAGATAGAAGCAGGAAGTCAAATGATGAGAAGTTGTTGTGTTTGCGAGAAGCGAGCAGCGCTAAACGCTTACACGGAGGAAAGCTGACGACAGCGGCCAGTAAGGAGATGATGCAGTTAGCTGTCAGCAGTCCTCTCGTGAGAAAGTTCTGTTGCCATGAGGAACATACGTGACACACACACCCTACTACACGAGATGTGAGGAAAGAGAGTGGAGAAGGAGACAAGCGACCCTATAGAGAGGTCGAGACGGAGATTAGCTTTAGAACAGAGAGAGAGAGAGAGATAGCGAGACAGGGAGGTAGCTACCCAGGACTTATACTATTATACCTGTTTAATATTTCCAAGACAAATAAGAATAGTCCCATACTATTCTTTACCTCTCCCGTCACTACATGACATCTGGTGGGGAAACTACTACAAGATATAAAAGCCGCTCGACCACAAGTCTAAAATATACTTCTCTACAATTAACTACAAAGTCTTTATGACACTATCAACATGGAGCCTTCAGCGTATCAAGATATGGCCAAAATCTTGGAGGAGTTCGAAAATGGCAACTCGGGGTCAGAGTCAAGGTCACCAAACTAACTGCTAAAGGTCAACCAGTTTTTATTGCCTGCCTTTAGCACCGTTAAATCTCATGAATGGCTTGAGCTATCAACATAAAACCTTCATGGTATCAAAATATGGCCTAAAGTTTGGACTTGACAAACAGAAATTTTAGAGGGCGATTACCGTTTAACTCTCAAATGCCTTCTTTTTTTATTATTAATGCATGCCACGTATATTCACCGGTAAAGGAACAACAGGCCTTCTGGCGCAAGGATGAGGTGAAGGGTAATGTGGTGTCGGAGTGGGGGAGGAGTAGAATCCATGGTGGTGGGAACTGGAGTAGAGGTGCCGGGTCAGTGATGAGTTGTCGACGGTGGGACAGGGACAATAATTATGATTAACAGATACACAGACATAAGGACAATCATATTTATTATTATACAGATTTATAGTGGAGTAGTAATAGGAGCAGCAGTAGTTTTACTGTGAGGGGAATTAGACACAATAGGAAAAAGGGGATTACAGTAGTAGTGGCAGTGACAATAATGGTATTAACAGATTCAGCAGCCTTGTGCTAACGTTGTTTGTCTGGGAGTGATGATGCGAGGAATAATGTAATACAGTAGGGGTTCTATAGGACCGGACGACAAGAAACCCTCCAAGGAATATGACGACTCGCAGTAAGAGGATACCGGGAAGTAAGAATAATAAAAGAGGCAGAAACTGAAGGAAAATAATGCACGTATGAGGTGAAGCCACAGTTAAGGCCTTGATAACAAGGCGGAGCAGGATACCACAGCTGTGTCTTCGTTATCTCATAATATTTTGTGTTGTTTGCATCTAATTTCATCTGGTTATAGTAAATTATTGGCGAATGCTCTCCGCTGTCCATCACAATGTGGTTTAGTCGTCCACATAAAATAATTACTACATTTAAACCATCCGCACAACTACTCTGAAAATCAACATTAAATTCACAATCATTCTTTATTGTAGCTATAGACAATCCAGGGATAACATTCACAAAAATTATGACTGCAGTTATAATGACAAGTTGCAACTTATATACAACTTGCTCGGTGCTTTATTTGTGTGATGAGGATCCGAAACAGATGGGTCAGTATCACAGGACACCATGATAACACAGTAGTCTATGTTATATGTTACAGTATGTATGTTACTAACGCATAATGTTTTGCAGGTGAATAGCATGGAAATGTTTCGAATCCAGTGTCATTAGGTTTCTCACTATTCGCCTCGTAGCTCAGTTCCAAAGTACCACTCACGGTTGTCCATTCACCTGCCCTCTCTCTAACCCTGACTTCCACTTCCTTCCACCGAGGGGTGTACCGAAACTTTGGTTCGCGGGTGTACATGCTGTGTTAAGAAAAACTCCTGCATAAGATCCAGGAGCTTTTGGTCCCAACAGCTTTCATGGCTTCTTACATCGAAAGTATTCCAATTTAAATTTGTATTTAGGTTTCCATTTAATATAATTCTTTCATATATCTCTTCCATTCTATATAGTAATGTTCTTAAACTCTGAATTGTACTTTCTGCCGGGTCTTCATATTGGCCTTTTTCTCAAGTGTTTGTCTTGGGTGGCATGTATAAATCAGCCACACCCCTCAGGTGTGTAAATCTCAGCTGCAATCATTTCTACTTGTGATATCTAGCTCTGTTTCTTTGACTTGTTGATTTTTCTTTGTTAACATTATAATTCCTTCTCCTTTTCTTAAAGTTCCGTCTCTTCTCCATATATTGAATTCCTTAATGTTTAGGGTATCGTTTGATATCTTTGGGGTTAATTTTATTTCAGTCAGGCAAATAAATATATATATGTGGTTCCTTTTCTGTGGTATAGTCTTTCACCTCTAATAGTTTAGATACCATTTCCTCTACATTTGAGTACATCAACTTAATCATCTTGCTTACATACTTGCCATAGCTTAAGTCTACTACCTTCTTCCTTTTTATCCCTGCTGGTTAAGTACCACTTTCGTACATGCAATCCAGTTACTTTGTAAAAAAAAATTCTCTTTCCTTGATCTTTCCTCATTTTTTGTTTTTGCATCCTCCCTCTTCTCCTTTAATGTTCCCAATTAATCTTGAGTTAGGTATATTTTTATAAATACTTTTTAAAATTCCTCTTTTTTCCATGAGTTTGTTGGCATTTTTTAATATTTCCTCTGCAGTGTTTGCACTCTGGAAGGTTACTTTCAGGGGCCTTAACTTATTCTCATATTTTCCTAGCCTTTTATTTTCTTCTATATCTTTATCACAGATCTTCTGATACTTGCTTCATTATGTTCATTATATTTTCCATCTCCTTTTTGTCCTTTGAAATTCTGTTTTTCATTTTTTCTTTACCTATGCCACTGATTACTATAGATTTGTTAATCTCCACAGCTTTCCTGGCTAGTTTTGGGTTATTTTTTATAATTTGTCATTTTTTTTTTCTTATCCTTTTTTCTTCTAGCTTTGTATCTATATCATTCTTTACTTTCACCATTTCCGCATACGTAGTTTGTACCTCATTTTTGCAATTTCTCACCATTTCATTTACCTATGTTATTTTCTCTTCCGTATTACTACTTTGGTCTACCAGACTGCTTGCTTGTTTGATTTTCTCCGTGTCATTTCTGAAATCATCCATTATTCTCTCATGGTTGGCAACTGTACAGTCGTGGCCATAAATAATCACCTATCCTCCTGTACCCCGTGCCTCAGCCTGGCTCGTTTATGCGCGGCAAGTCACACTGGAGTTAGAGGGGCTGAGAGGGAGGGGCCAGAGAGAGAAGGGAAGGTGGGTGGGGGGATGAGCGATGGTGCTTGGGTGGAGTGAGGGAGGGGAGGGAGGGTAGGTAGGGGAGGGAGAATGAAATGCGAAGGTGTGACCACATAATTTGTCAATTTTCTTTCATTCAGGGCATCATATAAAGGAGTTACTATTCGGTAGATAAAGCTGCATTACACCTTGTATAGCAGCGTCAGATAACAAGCTTTAGATAGGTGGTGATATCAGGGACTGGCTTGTGAAAGAAATATATTGACGTGACAGATCAAATAGTACAGAGCCATCGAAATTTGTCAATGCGAGGAAGCCAGAGAACGAGAGGACACGGGCCCGCCTCCTCCAGCACACCAAGGACGAGTGGGAGCTGTTCAGACGAAACCAGCAAACCATCAACAACATTGTTTCCCCGGTGCCGCGAATCGTGCATGAGGTTTTTAAGGCATGACGCCACAGGACTACTTACTATGGCGTTCATGGTTGCTTTGGCTTGGCCAGTGTCGGTAAACGTTGATTCAGATATATTTTGGGAGAGTGGCTATAGGACTTTCTTTCATTTTCTCTCTAACAGATTATGAGAGATACCTTTATGATATCTACCCATGAGCACAGACATCAAATTTATTTACCTTTTATGCACATTTATTTTAAATAGCCTTTTCATACAGAGATGTCATTACACAATTATTGAACTGACATAATGGTGACTGTATAGAAAGCGTGTATACCGCGACGGTGATCGTACTTACTGTGGACACGGCCATGTCAAAGGTTGCATATAATATTACAATATTTCCAAAAATGTATTACATGTAAGGGTATAGGACGATTCTTACACATACATAAAGGAAGTCAAAGCCGAACAGATTCCATACTGCGTCTGAAGTCAAAATACAAGGATACACACAAATATCTGGCTCTGTACTAATATTTGATCTGTCACGTCAGTATATTTCTCTCAAGAGCCAGTCCTTGATATCACCACCTCTCTAAAGTTTGTTATCTGACGCCTCTATACAAGGTGTAATGCAGCTTTATCTACCGAATAGTAACTCCTTTATATGATACCCTGAATGAAAGAAAATAAATTATGAGCTACAACTTCGCATTTCATTCTCCCTCCCTTACCTCCCCTCTCTCCCCTCCCTCACTCCACCCTCGCACCATCACTCGTCCCCCTCACCCACCTTCCCTTCTCTCCCTGGCCCCTCCCTCTCAGCCCCTCTTACACCAGTGTGACTTGCCGCGCATAAACGAGCCAGTCTGAGGTACGGGGTACAGGAGGATAGGTGATTATTTATGGCCACGACTGTACATCCCATTTTACTAGTCTTCGTTCTCAGTGAATTTACCTCAGCCGATAGTTCATCTACGGTTGTGGCTTTTCTATTTATTTCCTTTATTTCTTCTGTTTGCGTAGCTCATTCTTGATTTCATCGATTTCCATATGAAAAGTTCCCTTTAGTCGATTTACATTTACAACAAACATAAGTTTTCAACCATTTCTGGGTAGAAGTCATCATCCTGTTCTTTACCTTTGTCTCATCTCTTAGCATCTACTAAAGGCATCTTTCCAAAATATGAAGCCATCTTAAAGAAAAGATAATCTCTACTTACAGCTGTTGCATCACTCTGCCATCAGCTCGCCTTTATGTTGCCTAGCTGACATAAGGAAACTCAGCACATTCCTGGACACTGATTTCTAGATGTTTGCTTACTTTAGGCTACACTTATTTGCTATTACTTTTTTTAATATGTTGGATCATAACTTGACTTAGCCTAAACGAGCTTTACCCATAAACAGACACAACTTAGTATCCCCCAGGGCGGAGCTCAGTGATCCACATCCGACTCGTCTGTTCTCTCTCCGTGTGTGTGTGTGTGTGTGTGTGTGTGTGTGTGTGTGTGTGTGTGTGTGTGTGTGTGTGTGTGTGTGTGTGTGTGTGTGTGTGTGTGTGTGTGTGTGTGTGTGTGTGTGTGTGTGTGTGTGTGTGTGTGTGTGTGTGTGTGTGTGTGTGTGTGTGTGTGTGTGTGTGTGTGTGTTGGTCTTCCACTAAGACACGGTTTTTAGTAGCCGGCATACATCCAACTCATCAATCAAAATGTGAGGTGAACAGTGATAAATGGAGAAAAAAGAGAGGCTAGTGACTGACGACTGATGATGATGGAAAACAATATGATAAGGATAATGATTATGATGATGGCGATGAAGATGAGTGACTCACTCTTTGCAGCACACGACAACTCTCCTCCAGCCGTCCTTTGGACAGCAGCCACCTTGGAGAATTCGGCACCAACCTGCACAATGACAGAGACTGTTAACACGTTGTCATACATCACCACTATTACTCCTCTACCCCCTCAAAGCTCAACTCTTTACTACAAATAAATAAATAGTTAAATAAATGGTTAAGTGGAATTTGGTAGTTAGGTAGTCTGAAAGTTTCTCACTGTTTCCCGATGTGTCTCGTACCATACTTCCAGTACGAGACAGAGTTGCCAGTTAGCCTGTTGTTTGTGAACGTAGTTATTTTGTAAGTTGTACATTAATTTTTGTGCTCTTCTTCTCAATAATGTTTAATTTATGTAATTGTTAAATTATGTAATATAATTTAAGTTTGTATGCTAAGTAATTTGAAATTTTGTGCAGTGTAAGAAAAAAGGCATATTTTGGATATCTCCAAGTTGCTGACTGTTTTAACCGTTGCTCTCTCGGGAATACTCTAGATCTGTGGAGAAGTGCAGAACACGCTAGAATATAGGAAGCTTATATAAGGATGGAGAGGAGACTAGAGGAGTTTCAGTCAGTTTTCAGTTCATTTTGAACATACTTCAGTGTCAGTGCATTGTATATTTTCGGTACTTGTAAAAATAGTGAAGTGTTGTTCGCAAACAGTGAAGTGTTATTGCAGTTTGTGTATCTTAGGATGCTGATGAAAACAGTGAAGTGAAGCTGGAAAGCATTAAGTGTAATTATCTGGAAAATAAAGACAGTGAAATTAAGAAGCCAGTGTTAATTTACGACGCGTGAGCTGATCTTGTGCACTGTACACCGAAAGGCCGCCTCTAGAAAGAACAACTCACCGGACAACCTCCATCTTATACTGATCTACTGCTGTGGGAGCCTGTGGCAATGTGGGATGGGAACGTAACAAAAAAAAAAAAAAACATCGAATTCTATAATACACATGAGGGACTGAGTGACTGAAATCCAAGTGCAAGATAGCAAAGATCATATGGCACTATATTATGATATGAAAGTATAGTAAGGAGTATGGGGGACACGGCAGAGGAAAATTAGAAACAAAAGGAGGGATATAGAACATGTAATAGGCGTCCACACTGAAAGTGTGGAACGTGTTCGAGCGGGCGAGCGAGCAAGTCAGGCAGTGGGGAATATTGTCTCATGTGGCTCATCATCTTCCTCTGATTTCCTGACCTGAAAATACTTGAAACAACGTATTAGATTACACGAAAAATATTCCCTTACACTTCCTCTTGTATTAATTTTAGGTCTAGGGCTTGGGACCTAGCAGGTTAATAATGGGTTAATCAACTTGTAAACCAACTGGGTAAAACAACTAGTCCGGTCACCATTTAAGCAATTGATATTTGATTTCAATACTTGACGAAATGTAACGAATGCTTAATTTGCTAACCTGACACTTTACCGGAGTTGTCTTCAGAAAGACAGCAACTTGCTAAGCTGTACACTTGTAAAAGTATTCAAATGCTGACTTTGCTTTTTGCTCACTCACAAAAATTACTTTCACATATCTCTCGGTGCGCTCCGATTCGAATCAGAAATCAGAAGTTCAGAGTTTCTTTCACTGACATTAGTTTGACTCGGATTCAGTAAAAATTTCCAAAAAAAAAAAAAAAAAAAAAAAAAAAAAAAAGCCAAATAGAAGGTATTTGTTTTAAAAAGGCAAAACCTGGTTGCTGTCAGCAATAGTCGGAAAATACTGCCGCGCTAATCACGCAACCTTAGACCGTTACTTCTTGCGCAGCCGGCTGTTACGCTAATCCGCATTATAAAAAATCGTTTCCTTGATTTACGGAAAAACTATTGGGAATTACGGGTTGTCTATGAAATGAAAATAATTGAGGATTTTTATGCAATTTCCAAAATTGGCTGAGATATCCAAAAAAGTTCGCTACTGTACTACAGACTTTTCTTCCTGACTCCTGCCCCCATTTGTTGCAGATAAGATAAATCTTTCACTCGGGTACATATGTCGGGGGTCCAAACTGTGACTAAATTTGGTGTTCGAGCGAGCGAAGCGAGCGAGAACAATTAGGTAAAAAATACTGACATTTTGCATAAACGACAGAAAACGAGCTGTAGAAAAGTACTGAGGCAGTGACGAAGACGAAGTTGTGTTAGAGAAGAAAAAGTTGTGACGCTAGCAGTATTATAATTTATGCAGTCTACAAGGATATGTAACACACAAAGGGGAACATATACAGGTACAACAAGAAGGAAGAGGTCCAGTGGACATTGAAATAAGAGTGAGTGAGCTGGGCATGACCAATAACGGGCTAGTGCTGTTTCCCATCGTCTTATTCTATGGTATGGATTATGTCAAGGGGAAACGAACTATTTTACTGTGCGGTGTTTATTAGCTGAAATGCCGGACCAGAAGGACTGCCATATTGAAATTAGAAAAGATGTGACAATAGGAAAGTAATCAGAGGCCGGAATGGTACGAAAGCGAGATTTTCACAAGGAGACTGCAGAACAAGCTAAAGATCAACCTGTTCATTTCCAGGTATACCTAAATGACTAGGGACCCAGTAGAAATGTACACTTTTCTTTCTAACAGACAAACGAAAGAGCCATACTTGAATCTCACGAACAAGGGGGTGCAAAGAGGTGAAAGATGACAAAATGAAATGTGCACTAAGGTAGTCAGTGTAAACAATATAAGATAATGAAGAATGGAAAGGTACACATCGGAAGGCAAAACATATCGCACAGAGTTCTGTAAGTATGCTAGCAAGAGATGGTAGGGTTAATTGATATGATCAAGAGGAAAGTGCTGCAAAGCCTGTGCCATTTGGTGTTTTAGACCCATCAATCAAAACATGGCCAGCAGAAGAACGAGAAGACTGATGTTTGAGAAAAAATAGGAATGAAGGATAAGGGGTGAGTTGGAGGATTTAGAGTAAGGAATAACAGAGGTGCAAATATGAGTGGGAGGATGACTGGGAGAGTATATTTTGTATACACACTGGAAAAGGAGGACGTAAGTGTGTAAAGGAAGCAAATTTTGTTGTAAGCCCCCGAGAAGGGGATTGACGGAATTTTGGTCGAATACCGAAGAAAAAGACGAGCATGACATCGGGAAAGAGAAGGAAGACCCGACTCGGCATAGAGGCTTTCAAAGGCAGAAGCTTTAAACGCACCAAGAGCTAGTCGTAAACCTAAATGATAGACTGTCTAGCTTGAAAATAAGGGAAGGAGAGACAGCGGAATAAATCTGGTAGCCGTAATCAAGTGTGAGGAGAAGTGTTCGGCGATCAGCTCTCCACGTGATATGGGAGGGAGTCTGAAGGAGGTGTAGGCGTTGTAGGGCAGATTTTTTTTGCGGAGGAAACATTTTCTTTCCAAGTAAGATCTTAATCAGAGATTAAACCAAAAAAATTTCCAGAGGTTCGATATTGTAAAGGTGTGTTGTCAAGGAAGAGAAGAGGGTGTGAAACTATCCTTCTGCGAGAATAAGGCATAGCGTATGATTCAGTTTGATAGAATCGAAAACCATGTTTAGTGGCCCAAGACGTGGCTGCCGAAACTGCTGATCGAATTTGATGATGAGGTATGGAAAAAGAACATGAGAGATAAGTGACAAAATCATCAACATTAAGAGAAGATCTGATCCCAGGTGGCAAGGAGACAGTACCATTTATAGCAATAAGGAATAAGGTAGTACTATAAACACAGCCTTGAAGGACACCCTCATGCTGAAGAAAAGGGGAATAGACAATTGGCAACACGAACATGGAAGGTCTTGTCGCAAAGAAATGTCTGAAGGAAGACACCCATATTCCCATTGTTCTGAAGAAAGATAGTTTTAAAATGTGGTATCTCCAAGTGATATCATATGTCTTCCCAAGATCAAACAACACTGCAAGTATGGTTTAATTATTAGCAAAACGGTAAAGTATAAGTTTCGAGTTGTACCAAAGATTTTGATTCCAAAAGCCACATAAGACGATGAATACTCATGCATTTAAATTGCTTGCATAAACAACCGGTGAGCGCAATAGGCCGGTAGTCTTGTGGGAAGTTACCTGATTTGCTTAGTTTGAGGAATGGAAGAACAGGAGCCTTGTGCCATGAGAGGAAAATAGCCCTCTGTTCAGACTGTGTTGTGAAAGCATAACAAAAGGACATGGAAACGGGAGAAAGATGTTTGATCATTAGATAATAAATGCCATCCAGACCTTCACCAGTACTGTAGTAAGACTGAAGCTCAGATAACGGTTCACGGGAAGTGAAGGAAGCGTCATGAGGCTCATCTGATGACAAGGAAAAATTGATGGCATTACGTTCAGAAAGCGACTTTAGTGAGTGGAATTGTAGAGATAGATGCAAACCACCACTAACTTGACTGAATATGAGCCTAGTTCTTCCGCCACTGAAATCGAAACTGCGGAGTGGTCGTTTAGGTTTAAAATGGGGACGTGAATAAGGGGGTGTTTGCGTGAAAGTTTATGTATACTCCTCCAGATATCAGAAACGGGGGTAGAGAACGAAATGGAGGACATATACGTACGCCAGTTTTGGGATTTCGCTTGTTGGACAGTACAGAGAAGAATAGCTGTGGCTGTTTCAAAAGTAATGAAGACAGAGATGCGACCAGGAGTTTGGCATTGGCGACGGAGACAACGCCTCGATGCACTCTTCATTTGTAGGGCCTTGGAATAGTTTGGATTCCACCAGGGTACACATCTCTTTGGAAAAGGTCTAATCATTCCAGGGATGACAGTAAAAGCTGCGCTTAAAACGGTCACTAGTAGGTAGACTAACATATCTTGGATCTTGGAAAAAGGTGGTGGAGGATGGGATAATTTCGAAAGAGATGTAAAATAGACAATCAGCTAGTTCAAAACACCATTTCAGGGGATGGGAAATGGGGACATAAGAAGTTGGGGTTAGTAAAATGGGAAAATGATCACTCATAAAAAGTTGTTCGCAGTCCAATGAAAATCAGGGGTGACAGTCTGAGAACAGGCGTGCCCATAGGCACCAAGGCGTGGACAGAATGATATCTTAGATCAATTAAATATGATGGACAGAATTCGAGAGAGAAAAGCTGACAGTAGTCACAAAGATTTCAAGGGAACGACCACGAGAATTAACTACTAAGTCACCCCATAAGGTGTGACGGCAATGAGTCTCCTAACAGCAGAAGAAAACGAGGGAGTTAAGTGAGGAGATCAGAAAGAGCAAGGAAATTTATAGGACTGGAAGGTGAGAAACAGACAGAGATAACTGTAATCTAACGTTTTAAGTACACTCGTGAGAACGTGCAAGGAAGGGAGGTTTTAATGATCATAGATTCATGGAGAGTTTTGGGAAGAACAAGAATACAAGCATTAGAATTAAAATGAAGAGTGTACAAAAGAATAATAGGAGAAGGTGGGTGGGTAAGGAAAGTTTCCTGGATCATGTTGAGAAATAAGAAAGCGTAGGTCAATGCGATTTGAACGAAATTCATGAATATTCCACTGCAGAATGGACATTTTGAAGACTGAGAATTATCGTGGTGTGAAAATGATGGTAATAGTCTTTTGGTTAGGATCCGGATGAGGGGTTTGAGGAAGGGGAGTCCAGAGGATTAGGATGATTTGGAGAAAAGAAGGGCAGAAAGTCAAGGGAATAGCCCAGAGGGAGAGGTAGGTTAAGCAACGAGAGAGTGGGAGTAGGAGAAAGGGAGGGATGAGATGAAGGGGGGGGGGTAACTAGCAGTGACTTGAAGAGGAGGGGATGAGGGTTAAGGAGAAGGGACACAAGAAGGTGGATGAATGTTTACAAAAGTTAAGTTGGGAGGTTTGGGAGACCGTGTAGGGGAACTTAGTGGCGGAAGATGGTTTGGGGAAGGGGTGTTGGAGTGTTCCATGTAGGCCTCAGATGCTTCTACTATTCTAGTTACGAGCGAGGGCGAAACCCTAGCGAATCTCTCGCCAAGTAGTGTCATTATTTCACCTATGAGCGGCCTAACCCGGCTCGACCATAACGCTTTTGAGAAGCTTATATCTCTGCAACATGCAACCACAGGGCCGATCACTGCATGGTTTGCACCATATGATAGCCTCATACTTTAAGATTTGTTTTTGACAGGTTTCATCCCACCCCGGCGGTGCACGTCGCACGTGACATGCGCCAAGAGCAGCATGTCGAAAATCTTCAAAAGAGGGCCATAGGCCGGACAGTTTGTCGTAAACGCAAGAAACTTGGTAGGTGGATAGCCATCAATATACTCTAGGCATCCTCGGGGTGTAAGGCGACATTTTAATGCTCTGGGATTCCAATGGCCTCGTTCGTACCTCGCCGACAAATGCGTTTTACCGGTAGTGTTGTAACTAGTGATTGAGGTGGAGAGTGGAGGATGTAGAATTTTTGAGTGTTGTAAAACAGGAGATTCAGCTGTACGATCTAGGTGGGTAGTATTTCTGGTTGTGTCAGTTGGACTACATTTTACTATGCATATGGATCGGACTGGAAGAGAAGGTTAAGAAGAGGGACGGGAGGAAGGATTAGTGGAAGGGGAGGATGAGTGAAAGGGAAGGATGATATTGGAATATCTGGATGTAGTAGAGAGTGGGTATTAGACAAGAGGATGGTGGTGGTAGGAGTGGGAGTTGAAGGGGAAAAGAGAAAGGAAGATGAAGGGGATAATGACGAAGTGTTTGTTCTAGCAGGGAGGATGTATTAGGCGAGGGAATGGTGGTGGTAGGAGTGGATGGGAAAGTGGACGAGGGAGAGAAAAGGCAGAAGGAGAAGATGAAGGGATGGATATGGGGGCTGAGGTAGAAGATATAAGTGGTTGAATATGAGTGGAGTATGGAGTGAAGGTGAAGCCGCGGAGATAGGCTTCTTGTCGGGCCCCTCGAATGGTAAGACCTTGTTTGTACCTGAGTGCTGTGACTTCAGACTGAAAGTGGTAAGCTGGGCAGACTCTACGTAACACATTATGAGATCCATCACAAATGATACATGTGCGAACATGGGAGTGACATTCTATTCTTTTGTGACCAGGTAATGCAAAGAGTGGGCACTGTAGACTGGAGCGGCAGTATTTGGCCGGATAGCTAGAGCGTCAGTACTTTTGACATTGGCGTGGTTGGGGAACGTATTCTTGGACTGGCAGAAACCCACCTACAATGTGCATATTGGTTGGAATGTCTTGTACATTAAAGGCAGTTTTGGCAATGTTGGTACAGTGTTTACGGTTAGCTCGAGGGTCACAAGTGAAGCATGTAAATATGGACAAGAGTTATGTCTTGAACTGTGAGGACAGAATTGATTAAAGAGGAGCAGTTGGTAATGTCCAAATCATCCATTATAATACGATCATCTCGTATTCGAATGTTGCCAGTCCAAATGTTTAGGTTAGTGTTCATTGAAAAAAGGGATGGAATTTTCTTCTACGTCTTTTAGTCACTTCATAGTTTTGGCTCAATTTTCACTGTTTACTGAGACGAGTCTGGAATGCCAGGGAGAGTGCAGAAGAAAAGTTTCCAACGTGTTTTAGTAGGTATAGTTGGAGATGTAGTGTGTTACTTCCATGAGGTGCTGTTGCCAGTACCTTGAAGTATTTTTTTTTTTTTTTTAATGCGAGGAAGAAGAAACCAAAGGCCATGAGCCCACAGTAACAGTTCCCTCCAAGACAAAAACAAAATACAATAGAGAGCCAAATTCAAGATCCGATCATTTTGAGATGCCTGGACACACTGCGTTTGAAAGCCTGGAGATCATAGGCAGCAGGAAATACAGACAGAGGGAGACAGTTCCAGAGCTGACCTGTTGCATAAATGAAAGACTGGGAGTAACGGTTAACTCTTGCATTAGAGAGTTGGACAGAAAAGGGGTGAGAGGTTTCTGCCAGACGGGTGTCGTAGAGGTGGAGGAATGCAAGCAGACAGTTCAGAGGAGCAGTGACCATTAAAGTAGCGATAGAAAAGAGATAAAGATGCAACAGTGCGGCGAAGAGACAGAAGTTGAAGGGAGTCAGTAAGAGGAGGAGAGTTAATGAGACGAAAAGCCTTTGACTCCACCCTATTGAGAAGAGCTATATGTGGGGAGCCTCCCCACACATGAGAGTTGTACTCCACACAGGGGCGGATAAAACCCATATATAGAGTCAACAATTGTGCAGGGGTAAAGAAAGAGCGGAGTCGGCTTAGCACACCCAATCTCTTGGAAGTAGATTTTACAAGAGATGTAATATGATCTTTCCAAGATAAGTCCCGAGTAAATGAAACCCCAAGCATGTTCAAGGATGATGCAGGATTAAGCTAAATATTATTAAACATTAGTGGGTATACCTGTGGAAGATTTTGTCGGGTTGATAGGTGTAAGAACTGAGTCTTAGATGCATTAAAAACAACCATATTATTTTTACCCCAGTCAGAGATACGAGCCAAGTCAGACATTAGGTGTGCCATAGCCTCAACCCTTGTTTGTTGAAGTAACTGTTGACATGGGCGTTGCAGGAACCGAATGGAAAGGTGAAGGGTGGAGTCATCAATGTATGAGTGGATAGGGTTAGATGTACAGCTTAGAAGATCATTGATGAATAAAAGGAAGAGAGTTGGTGATAGGACAGAGCCCTGAGGAACACCACTGTTGATAGATCTAGGAGAAGAACGATGGCCGTCTACAACAGCGGCTATAGAACGACCAGAAAGGAAGCTAGCAATGAAGGCACAGATAGAAGGATAGAAACCGTAGGAGGGCAGTTTGGAAATTAAAGATTTATGCCAGACTCGATCGAAAGCCTTTGAGATAAGTGCAATGGCAAAGCTTTCGCCAAGTCCCGAAAGGAGGATGACCAGGAGTCTGAAAGGTAGGTGAGAAGATCGCCAGTGGAGCGTCCCTGACGGAACCCATACTGACGATCGGAAAGAAGGTTCTGATAGGAAAGATGCCTTAAAATTTTTCTATTGAGAATTGACTCGAAAACTTTTGAAATACAGGACGTTAAAGCAATTGGACGATAGTTGGAGGGTTGGGAGTGGTCACCCTTCTTTGGGACTGGCTGAATGAGAGCAAACTTCCAGCAAGAAGGAAAGGTACAGGTTGACAGACAAAGGCAAAAGAGTTTATCTGCTGTAGGCAGGGTGTAAGCACAGAAGCACAGTTCTTGAGAACAACAGGAGGGACCCCATCAGGCCCATATGCCTTGTTAGTACTGAGGCCAGTGATGGCAGAAAATACATCAACAGAAGAAATTTTAATGTCAGCCATGAGGAAGTCAGAGGGGGGAAGTGATGGAGGAACAGCACTGGAATCGTTTAAGGTGGAATTGGAGGAGAAAGTCTGTGTGAAGAGATCTGCTTTATCAGTAGAAGAAATAGCTACAGAACCATCAGAGTAGAAAAGAGGAGGGAAGGATGATGAGGTAAAGTTGTTAGAAAGATTTTTGGCAAGGTGCCAGAAGCAGCGAGAAGAATTCGAGTTGGAGAGTTGAGAGCATTTAGTATGGATGAAATTATTTTTAGTAGAGCGAAGAACAGACTTAGCATGATTCCGGGCAGAAACGTAAAGATGATGTGATTCAGGGGTGGGTTGGCTCCGGTACCTTTTGTAGGCTCTCTCCTCGTTGCGGACAGCATTAGAACAAGCGTGATTAAACCAAGGCTTTCATGCGTTAGTGAAAGGATATGAGAAAGGAATGTATGCTTCCATGCCCGAGAGAATAACCTCTGTAATGCGCAAGGCACTCTCAGATGGCTCCCGGGCATGGAAGCAATAATCATTCCAGGGAAAATCAAAGAAGTACTGCCTGAGGGCCTCCCAGTCCGCGGCTCCAAAATGCCACAGACGACGTTTCCCTGGAGGGTCCACAGGCCGTACCGGAGTGATAGGACAGGTTAAGGTAATAAGGTTGTGATCGGAGGAGCCCAACGGAGAGAAAAGATTAACAGAGTAAGCAGAAGGATTAGTTGTGAGGAAGAGGTCAAGTATGTTGGAGCTCTCTCCAAGGCAGTCAGGGATACGGGTAGGGTGCTGTACAAGCTGCTCTATGTCATTAAGGATAGAAAAGATGTAGGCTTGTTCACCAGGTGGATCAGTGAAAGGAGAGGAGAGCCAAAGGTGGTGGTGAACATTGAAATCTCCTAGAATGGAGATTTCAGAGAAAGGAGAAATGGATAGAATGTGTTCCATCGTAGAAGTAAGATAGTTGAAATATTTTTGATAGTCAGTAGAATTAGAGGATAAGTAAACAGCACAGATATATTTAGTCAGAGAATGACAGGAAAGCCGAAGCCAGAGTGTAGAGAATTCAGAAGAATCGAGTTCAGGAACACGAGAGCAAGATAAGTTGTTGCGTATATATACACAACAGCCACCTTTGGCTTTGAAATGAGTATAGAGAAAGTAGGAGGAAACAGAAAAGGGTTTGCTGTCAGTTGCCTCAGACAGCTGAGTCTCCGTTAAAAAAAGAAGGTGAGGTTTAGAGGAGGAGAGGTGGTGCTCAACAGAGCGAAAGTTAGAGGAAAGGCCGCGAATGTTGCAGAAATGAAGAAGAAGAAGAGTCAGACAGTGGTCCCAGGCACCTCGAGTCGTCACCGGGAGAGGGGCGGATGGTGGGGGCATTTATGGTCCCCCCCCCCTGGGACTCCGAGGCTTTTGGTTTAAAGACAAAAGACTGAGAGGGAGCAGACTTTACAGGTATTGTGGAGGGGCATGAGTTTGAAGAGTATAAAACAGAAGTGGTAAAAACAGAAGAAGCAGGAGTGACTTGGTTTAAGGAGGAGGAGAAGGAGGAGGAGGAGGAGGTATAGAGTGTGAGGTGAATAGGGTTTGAGTGAGAGGAGACATCAGCAGAGGGGTTCGGGTCTTAAAGTAGAAAAGGAGGTGGGTAGAGTGTTTTTTGTGCTCTTCAACATTTCAGGTAGGGTGGTTAACCAAAGACGAGGCTATGCAGAGTGTGCGTGATCATTTTCCAGTACCATAATTTAAAGAAGGCCGAGATATGGTATGGATCATGATGATCTGTGGGGAAAAAAAATTCTAGCTGGAGTAAAAGTGTGTATCTCCACCGACGACATCAGAGGAAGTTGACCCCTCAGATGTCAACCTGCTGCCCTGCCCGAAGGATGGCATCAAAATGGTTACATTGGAGCGCCTTAATTACCCACTAAACCACTAGGTGCCATAATTTAGTTATGTTGAGAAAAAACTGAGACTCAGCTGTCTGAGGCAACTGATGGCAAACCCTTCTCTGTATCCTCCTACTTTATCTATACACGTTTCAAAGCCAAAGGTGACTGTTGTGTGTATGTATGCAACGACATATCTTGCCTTCGTGTTCCTGACCTTGAATCTTCTGAATTCCCTGCTCACTGGCTTCGGTTTTCCTGTCATTCTTTGATTAAATATAACTGTGCTGTTTACTTATCCTTAACTCGACTGACTATGAAAAATTCTTTGACCATATTTCTTCTAAGATGGAACACATCCTATCCATTTCTCTATCTATCTATCTATCTATAGCCCGACGCCCTAATCCCGCAAAGGGTGGCCGCAGAAAAAACGCCTCCAAGTCACTCTGTCACCCACCATTTGACTCCCCTCCCCCCAACTCACTCCCCCCTCCCTCATATACCTCTCAACTCCATCCCTCCACCTCATCCTCGGTCTACCCCTCCCTCTCCCTCCCTCCACCTCACCTACATACACCCTCTTAGTCAGTCATTCATTCTCCATCCTCTCCACATGTCCAAACCACCTCAGTGTATTTCTCCTAATCTTTTCAACCACATCCACATCTACCCCACAACGTTCCTTCACTTCTTCATTCGTCAACCTGTCCCTCCATGTCACTCCACATGCTCCTCTCAAGTAACTCATTTCCACTGCTCTCACTCTTGACTTGTTCCCCTCTTGCAAGGTCCACGCCTCGCTTCCATACGTCAGGGTAGGGATCACAATACCATCATGCAGTGACTTCTTAACTTCCATACTCACCTCCCTATTTCTCATCACTGCTTTCAGTGTGCCAACAACCTTCCTTCCCTGCTGTACCCTTTCACGTACTTCATCCCCCAAAGTTCCATCCTTACTCATCACACTACCCAAGTACTTGAATGCACTCACATCCTCCATATCCTCACCATCCAACCTCACTGCACACTCTGTGACTTCATTCCTCTCAAACACCATAACTTTACTTTTGTTTACATTAACTTTCAGCTTCCTCCTCCTACACACTGTCCCAAATTCATTCACCAAACCTTGCAACTCCCATTCATCTTCACTCAACAATACTGTATCATCAGCAAACAGCAACACCGGAAGCTTCCAAATCTCACCCTCATTCATTAGGGCCACCCCCACATCCACTGCCCTACCTTGTACCTCCTTTACGACCCCATCCATATATATATTAAACAGCCATGGAGACATTACACACCCCTGTTTGAGTCCCACATTGAGATCAAAGAACTCACTCACCTCACCATCCACTCGCACCGTAGCCCTAGCTCCCTCGTACATACTCTTCACAGCACTCAACAATTTCCCCTCCACTCCATATATTCTTAATACCTTCCACATACCTTTCCTATCTATTCTGTCATAAGCTTTCTCCAAGTCCATGAAGGCAGCGTACACTTTCCTTCCCTTCTCTAGATACTTCTCCACTAAACATCTTAGAACAAATATCTGATCTACACACCCTTTTCCCTTCCTAAATCCCCCTTGTTCTTCTCCAACTAGCTCCTCTGTCATATGCCTAACCCTATCAATGAGTATTCTACCATATATTTTACCAGTCACACTAAGAAGGCAAATACCCCTATGGTTACCACATACTTCTCTCTCCCCTTTTCCTTTGTACAGAGGAACAATTATACCTGATTTCCAGTCCTCTGGAACCCTTCCCTCTTCCTAAGCCAATCTACACAACTTCCATATCCACTCCACAACAATCTCACCCCCATACCTAAGCATTTCACCACACACTCCATCAATTCCTGGGGCCTTTCCCAGCTTAATCTTCTTCATCGCTTCCACTACTTCCGACCTACTGATCTCTTCCTCCCTCCTCTCATCTCTTCTTCTCCCAGCCATTCCCCAACCACTTATACTCACACTGCTCTCACTCTCTACATTCAACAAATCCTCAAAGTGCTCCTTCCATCTCCTCAATTTCTCTCTCTTCTCCACCAACAATCTATTATTCCTATCTTTCACTCCCCTACTATTTCCCCTTTCACACTGCCTTACTTTCTTTACCTCCTTCCAAAACAATTTCTTACTCTCCCTCCATTTCACACTCAGATTCCTCCCAAACTCTTCATCCACTTTCTTCTTACTCTCCTTCACCAGTCTCTTAACCTCCCTCCTCCTGCTCACATATACCTCTCTCTCTTCTCTCTCATCTACTCCCCTACCTCTACTCGCCAACCATTCACTATATGCCTTCTTCTTTTGTTCCACAGCTCGTTTCACCTCATCATTCCACCATGCTGTCCCTTGCACACCCTTGCATCTCCTCCTCACTCCACAAACCGCCTCACACGCTGCGCTTATCTCTTCCGTGAATATCTTACATACGTCTTCCACCCCTTCCATCTGCTCTAGCTCATACCTTCCCAATCTTTCTTCCACTATGCTCTTATACTCTGTCCTCTTCTCACTATCTTGCAATTTCTCCACTCTTCTCACAGAAGCTGCTTCCTCCTGTCTTCCCCTTCGCCTCCTCAACCACTTTCTTTGCAGCTCTACCTTGGCCATCACTAAGTGATAGTCCGAGACTCCATTCCCCCACCCTCTCCACACCCTTGCATCCAACACTTGTCTTCTCATTCGCTCATCCACACACACGTAGTCTATCATTGCCTTTCGTTCAACAAGTTCACCATCCATCCTCCTCATTACTCTCCATGTATACCGGTGGATCATCTTATGACGAAAGTAGGTGTTGGCTATTGCCAACCCCTTACCAGCACAGATGTCCACCAAAGCACTACCATTCCCATCTACTTCCGCTGGCACACCCCACTGACCAACCACTCCATCCACTCGTACATTCCCGACTTTGCCATTCATGTCTCCAATCAACAGCACTCTCTCGCTCCTCTCAAACTTGTCCATACATGCTTCTACTCTCGCCCAAAACTCATCTTTCACTCTTGCCACTCGATCCTCTGTTGGAGCATACACACATACAATCGCCCATGCTTGTATACCTACTTTCATCCTCACCCATACAATCCTTGCACCCACTGTTCCATACTCTCTTATATTCTCCTTCCACTTCTTGCTTATCATCAGACATACTCCCTCTCTTGCCCTCTCATTCTCACTGACTCCCGCACATATACCTACACCGTATTCCCATTCTCTCATCCTTTCACCTTTCCCATTTAATTTCAGTCAATCCACATATATCCACTTTTGCATCCTCAAGCACCTGGACAATCTCTCTCTCTTTCACTTCATCATTCACTCCTCTCACATTCCACGTTCCTACTCTCAGAATGTCCTTTGTCGGTTCCTTAGTCGTCAACGTATGATCCGTCCGGGTCCGAGGCGCTTTATTTGCTTTTTTAGTTAGTTCTTTTTACGGGGTGGGGCACTAACCCACCACCAACCCTTTTAGTCGCCTCGTACGACAAGCAGGGATACTGGGGGAGTATTCTTGAAACCCCCCTACCCCCAGGGGGGGTTTCAAGAATATTCCCTGAAATATCCATTCTAGGAAATTTCAATGTTCACCACCACCTTTGGCTCTCCTCTCTTTTCACTGATGCACCTGGTGAACAAACCTACTTGTTTTTCGTCCTTAATGACCTAGAGCGGCTTGAAAAGCACCCTACCCTTATCCCTGACCGCCTTGGAGAGAGTTCCAATATATTTGACCTCTTCCTTACAACTAATCCTTCTGCTTCCACAATTAATATTTCCTCTCCGTTGGGCTCCTCCATGAACAATCTTACCACCTTAACCTGTTCTATCACTCCAGTAAGGGCTGTGGATCCTCCTAACAAGCGTTGTCTGTGGCATTTAGGAGCTGTGGATTGGGAGGCCCTCAGGCAGTACTTCTTTGATTTTCCCTGTAATGATTATTGCTTCCATGACTGGGAGCCATCTGAGTGTGTCTTGCGCATTACAAAGGTTATTCTCTCAGGCATGGAAGCATACATTCCTTTCTCATATCCACTGACTAATGAAAAAATATCTTGGCTAAATCACTCTTGTTCTGACGCTGTCCACAATGAGGAGATGGCCAACAAAAGGTACTGGAGCCAACCCATTACTGAATCCCACCTCTTTTATGTTTCTGCCTGGAATCGTGCTAAATCTGCTCTTCACTCTGCTAAAATATAATTTCATTCGTACTAAATGCTGTCAACTCTCCAACTCGAATTCTTCCCGCTCCTTCTGGCACCTTGCCAATAATCTTTCTAACAACTTTACCTCATCATCCGTCTCTCCTCTTTTCCATTCTAATGGCTCTATAGCTATTTTTACTACTGATAAAGCAGAACTTCTCGCTCAGATTTTCTCCTCCAATTCCACCTTAGACGATTCCGGTGCTGTTCGTCCATCACTTCCCCTCTCGGACTTCCTCATGGCTGACATTAAGATTTCTTCAATTTATGTATTTCCTGCCATCACTGGCCTCAATACTAACAAGGCATACGGGCCTAATGGGGTTCCTCCTGTTGTCCCCAAGGAACTGTGCTTCTGTGCTTACACCCTGTCCAGGCAAACTCTTTCGCCTTTGTTTATCAACCTGTACCTTTCCTTCTTGCTGGAAGTTTGCTTTCATTCAGCCAGTCCCCAAGAAGGTTGACCATTCCCAGCCCTCTATCGCCCAATTGCTTTAACGTCCTATATTTATAAATTTTCTTAACATAAAATTTTTAAACATTCTTCCTATCACACCTTCTTTCTGATCGCCAGTTTGGGTTCTGCCAGGGACCACTGGTGATCTTCTCACCTACCTTTCAGACTCCTGGTCATTCTTTTTTCGGGACTTTGACGAAAGCTTTGCCATTGCATCTGACATCTCAAAGACTTTCGATTGAGTCTGGCATAAATTTTTAATTTCCAAACTGCCCTCCTACGGCTTTTATTCTTCTATCTGTGCCTCCACCTCTAACTTCCTTTCTTGTCGTTCTAAAGCTGCTGTTGTAGACGGCCACCGTTCTTCTCCTAGAGCTATCAATGGTGGTGTTCCTCAGGACTCTGTCCTATCACCAACTCTCTTTCTGTTATTCATCATTGACCTTCTAAGCTGTACATCTAACCCTAGCCACTCATATGCTGATGACTCCACCCTTCATATTTCCATTCGTTTCCCGCAGCATCCATCTCAACAGTTACTTCAGCAAACAAGGGATGAGGCTATGGCACACCTAATGTCTAACTTGGCTCGTAACTCTGACTGGGGTAAAAATAATCTTGTTTTTAATGCATCAAAGACTCAGTTTTTACATCTATAAACCCAACAATATCTTCCACAGGAGCACCACCTAAATGTTGATAATATCCAGCTTAATTCGGCATCATCTTGAAATATGCTTGGGGTTTTATTTTCTCGGGATTTATCTTGGGGAGAACATATTACATCTCTTGTAAACTCTGCTTCCAAGAGATTAGGTGTGCTAAGCCGACTCCATGCCTTCATCACCCCTGCACAGTTGTTGACTTTATACACGGGTTTTATTCTCCTCTGTGTAGACTACAACTCGCTATGTGTGGGGAGGGTTCCCACATACAGGTTTCTCAATGAGGTTTAGTCAAAGGCTTTTCATCTGATTAACCCTCCTCCTCTTCCTGGCTCCCTTCAGCCTCTGTCTCTTCGCCTCACTGTTGCATATTTATCTCGTTTCTATCGTTACTTTAATGGTCAGTGCACCTCTGAACTGTCTGCTTGCATCCCCCCACCACTATGATGAGCGCGTAGCACCTATCTAGCAACAAACTGTCATTCATTTTCTGTCCAACTCTCTAATGCAAGAGTTAATCGTTACTCCCAGTTCTTCATATATGCAACAGGTCAACTCTGGAACTGTCTTCTGTCAATATTTCCTACTCCCTATGATCTCCAGTCTTTCAAGTGCAGTGAGTCCGGGCATCTCGAAATGTACGGATCTTGAATTTGGCTCTCTTCTATCTTGTTTTTGTTTTTTCTTTCCTTAGAGGGAACAATCTGCGGGCTCCTGGCCTTTGGTTCCTTCTTCCTTGCATTAAAATTATATATATATATATATATATATATATATATATTTGCCAGCTTGGCAAATGGTTTCCTGGTGTACAGGAAACAGTCTGGCTTCCCACTCAGTGTAGAGTCACCCATAGACAGAA
>NC_136984.1:14440585-14448085 GCF_032717465.1 Coenobita brevimanus
TTCATGGATATCAGTATGCTTAATGTCCCAGTCTTTGATTTGCTGGGATACTCACTTTCAGTGGCACATTGCCCATAAACTCAGGAGCAGTGCGGTTGGACTATTAGTAGACGATGATCCAGTAGGAACACCTGAGTAATCGTTAACAGTTGAATTCATGTTTGGTTGGCGGTATTATGGCAAATAACCTCACCTCCTTGCCATAAAGTTTCTGGTGAGAAGTACAGTAATTTTTGTGCCACCTTATTCACTATATATATTTGGTGGATCCCTATGTACCTCTATGGCAGTGGTGTCAAACTCAATCCTTCCCAAGGGCCACACTTAAGTTCTGTTGATCGTCTAAGGGCCAAGTCTAGCTAACCTTATCGAAATCAGCATATGTGCATAAATGGACCACACAGTGAAGTGAGATATATAATTTAAAAAGACATGGTTTACACCTCAAGGTTTAATTTATAACATATTTTCAGTTTCCTCCAGTCCACATTTTTTTAGATCAAGTAAAAATAATAGTTCCTAGATAGATAATAACAGTTAAGCAAGCATCAACTCACCCAAAATTGTGGTACGTGTGTTCTTGGGAACCTAGCCAGTGTTTACGTTTTGCACTTCGTCCGAAATTTTTAAAATAGGAAATACTGTTTTAAGATTTCCATCAGATTAGTGAACTTTATTTGCACACTGTACTATACATTATTGCCTTAACCCCTACCAGCTGGGTGAGTGATATGGCGTCATGATTTAGGTGGACAGATGCTGCCTGTTGTCAGCATATGCTGCAAATGTATTCCCGCCATAGTTTGAACTGACTCATGTTTGATCTTGCGACCAAAGGGTTGGGAGAGACTCCAGCTTCCACACACAAGCATTGTTCAGTCTATCCCATGACTTGGCCAGGTGAGGAGCAATGTCTTCTGATTCATCCATGTCCAGTTCCGTCCTCGCCTCAGGCGGGTCCCTTGTCTCATCCACCCATGCGAAACTCCTGTCAAAGAATACAATGAATGGGTTCAGTGACAATGCAGTAGTGTGTGCTTTGGACATGACTGTCATGTTTAACCCCTAAAGACCACAATTATTTCTGGCATGTACCCTCTCTGCAGCCACAATTCGGGGGGGGGTTTGGCAACTTTCACCAATGGTAAAATGATTGTGTTTTGGCTGAAGAGGAAGAATTTACACACCTGACAACACACTCCGCACCCCTGTAGGCCTAATGGTTACCACACAATCGCACATCAATGTTCAAACAGTTTATAATAGTTAGCCCTCGAAAACAATCTAAAACGTGAAAATTTCGATAACTACCTATTTTTCTTATTGAAACAGGTCATTTCAAAGTGTTTTGTCACACCAACCATGAAAACAGGTGTATGTAGGTGTGGGGAGATTACTAGGCTGTGGGGAGTAGGCCTATAGGTACGGGGGTTGGAAAAATAACCAACTTTTCGCATGAAAAGAAAGCACTTCAGTGTTGTTCTGTAACATCTTGGTGGCCTGATACCTCTCAGAGGTCTGTAGAGGGTGAGAGGGTAGTGAGGGACAAGGAGGGAGGGATGGGGTGGGGTTCGGAGAGGACACAAGGCTAGCAGAGTGGGAGGAGGGGCGAGAGTGGGTGGGAAGGGACACAGGTGGTGGTGGGAGGAGAGATGCAGGTGCATGGAGGGGTGGGAGGGTGATGGGGGACAAGGAGGGAGTGAGGGAGTGGGGTAGAGGGTGGCATGGAGGCAGCCCAGGGGGGGGTACCCCCCCACTGCCTGGGTCAGTCCAATCCCCCCTCATGCCACCTCAGGGGTTAGTTCGCATTGGCCTGAAGCCATGTACATCATAATCCGGGTGGAGCAAGTGCTCCGCAGTTTTTTACAGGCCCCGCTCAATTGATGCGATTAGGCAGTTTGGCATAAGACTCTCATCGCGTCAGTTGATGCAATTAGTCATTAAAGAGTTAAGTGATAGTAGTGAAACTTCCTCAGAAAAAGAGGAAGTTACCATGCTGAGAGTGAAGTTTCATGTGTTGCCTCCCCTGCCTGCTTTGGAAAGTCTGAAAAGGCCCTCACGGTGGTTTGGGAGGCTGGGAGTGCCTATGATAGTGATGCATTCACCTCTGGTGGTGTGACTGAGTAGTCAGGAGCGGTTGGAAGTGAGGGAGATGATGGTGAGCATGAAAGTCAGATTCAACATAAAGATAGCCACCGCATCTCACCACCCCAAGGAAGTGAAGTGCGCCACTCTCTCCCTGACCTGACCCTCATCACCACAGGCAAGCACTTCAAGGGCCATATCCCCAGAGCCTGGCCCCTCACATGTGGGGATTATGTCATCCTTGGCCCCATGTGTTCAGCCTGACCAGCCAGCATCACCTCAGAAAGTCCCAGATTCAAATGAGCCATCACCCTTGCCCTCCCCTACTTGTGTCTCTCCTTCCCCTCCCCACCTTGCCCGTGGCCATGGCCATTCCCATGCCCGTAGGCATGGGCATGAACGTGGTGCTGCAAGACGGCCAAGTGTCCCACCATCATGGCAAAGTAGGCCCAGCGTCAGCTAACTGGACACTTTTGTGTGGGAGGAAGGGGAAGCTTTCCAGACAGCCTTACCTGCCTTTGATCTAACAGATGCAGGTGTACAGAGGGAGTACCTATAAGCAGGAACATCCTTTGCAAATTAAAAAAAAAAAAAAAGGCACACAATAACCAGGCCTCGGAGTCCCCGGGGGGGGGGGGACCATAAATGTCCCAGTCAGCCCCTCTCCCAGTAACGACTCAACGACATGCCTGGAACCAATGTCTGACTCAGTTTTTCATTTCTGCAGCATTCACTGCCTTTCCTCTAACTTTCTTTCTGTTGAGCACCACCTCTCCTCCTCTAAACCTCACCTTCCCTTCCTAGCTGAGACTCTACTGTCAGACAACTGATGGTAAATCCTTTTCTGTAACCTCTTACTTTCTCTATACGCATATCAAAGCCAAAGGTGGCTGTTGTGTATATGTATGCAACGATTTATCTTGCTCTCATGTTCCTGAACTTGATTCTTCTGAAATCTCTACCCTTTGGTTTCGGCTTTCTTGTCATTCTCTGACTAAATATATCTGCACTGTTTCTTTATCTCTTAATTCTACGAACTATGAAAAATTCTTCTACTATCTTACTTCTACGGTGGAACACAATCTATCCATTTCCCCTTTCTCTGAAATCTTCATTCTAGGATATTTCAATGTTCACCACCACCTGTGGCTCTCCTCTCCTTTCACTGATCCACCTGGTGAACAAGCCTACATCTTTTCTATCCTTAATGACCTAGAGCAGCTTGTACAGCACCCTACCCGTATCCCTGACCGCCTTGGAGAGAGCTCCAACATACTTGACCTCTTCCTTACAACTAATCCTTCTGCTTACACTGTGAAATCTTTCCTCCCCATTGGGCTCCTCCGATCACAACCTTATTTCCTTGACCTGTCCTATCGCTCTGGTAGAGCCTGTGGACCCTCCAAAGAAACATCAACAGTGACACTTTGGAGCCGCGGATTGGGAGGCCCTCAGGCAGTACTTCTTTGATTTTCCCTGGAATGATTATTGCTTCCATGGCCGGGAGCCATCTGAGTGTGCCTTGCGCATTACGGAGGTTATTCTCTCGGGCATGGAAGCATACATTCCCTTCTCATATCCTTTGACTAATGCAAGAAAGCCTTGGTTTAATCACGCTTGTTCTAATGCTGTCCGCAACAAGGAGAGGGCCTATAAAAGGTACCAGAGCCAACCCACCCCTGAATCACATTTTGTTTATATTTCTGCCCAGAATCGTGCTAAGTCTGTTCTTCGCACTGCTAAAAATATTTTCATCCGTACTAAATGGTCTAAACTCTCCAAAACGAATTCTTCCCCCTCCTTCTGGCACCTTGCCAAAAACCTTTCTAACAACTTTACCTCATCATCCTTCCCTCCTCTTTTCTATTCTGATGGCTCTGTAGCTATTTCTTCTACTGATAAAGCAGATCTCTTCGCTCAGACTTTCTCCTCCAATTCCACCTTAGACGATTCCGGTGCTGTTCCTCCATCACTTCCCCCCTCTGACTTCCTCATGGCTGACATTAAAATTTCTTCAGCTGATGTATTTTCTGCCATCACTGGCCTTAATACTAACAAGGCATATGGGCCTGATGGAGTCCCTCCTGTTGTCCTCAAGAACTGTGCTTCTGTGCTTACACCCTGCCTAGGTAAACTTTTTTGCCTTTGTCTGTTAACTTGCACTTTTCCTTCTTGCTGGAAGTTTGTTCTCATTCAGCCAGTCCCAAAGAAGGGTGATCATTCCCATCCTTCTAACTATCGTCCAATTGCTTTAACATCCTGTGTTTCAAAGTTTTCAAGTCCATTCTTAACAGAAAATTTTAAAGCATCTTTCCTATTACAACTTTATTTCTGATCGTCAGTGTGGTTCCGTCAGGGACGCTCCACTGGCGATCTTCTCACCTACCTTTCAGATTCCTGGTCATCCTCCTTTCGGGACTTTGGCGAAAGCTTTGCCATCGCATTTGACATCTCACAGGCTTTCGATCGAGTCTGGCATAAATCTTTTATTTCCAAACTGCCCTCTTACGGTGTCTATCCCTCTATCTGTGCCTTCATCTATAGTTTCCTTTCTGGTCGTTCTATAGCTGCTGTTGTAGATGGCCATCGTTCTTCTCCTAGATCTATCAACAGTGGTGTTCCTCAGGGCTCTGTCCTATCACCAACTCTCTTCCTTTTATTCATCAGTGATCTTCTAAGCTGTACATCTAACCCTATCCACTTGTACGCTGATGATTCTACCCTTCACCTTTCCATTTGGTTCCCGGAACGTCCATCTCAGCAGTTACTTCAGCAAACAAGGAATGAGGCTATTGCACACCTAATGTCTGACGTGGCTTGTATCTCTGGCTGAGGTGGAAATAATTTTGTGTGTTTTTAATTCATCAAAGACTCAGTTTTTACACCTATCAACCCTACACAATCTTCCACAGGTGTACCCACTAATGTTTAATAATATCCGGCCTAATCCTGCATCATCCTTGAACATGCTTAGGGTTTCATTTAATGGGACTTGTCTTAGAAAGATCATATTGCATCTCTTGTAAAATCTGCTTCCAAGAGATTGGGTGTACTAAGCCGACTCCGTACCTTCTTTACCCTGCACAGTTGTTGACTTTATACATGGGTTTTATTTCCCACTGTGTAGAGTACAACTCTCCTGTGTGGGGAGGCTCCCCACATACAGCTCTTATCAATAGGGTGGAGTCATTAACTCTCCTTCTCTTACTGGTTCCCTTCAACCTCTGTCTCTTCGTTGCACTGTTGCATCTTTATCTCTTTTCTACCGCTACTTCATTGGTCACTGCTCCTCTGAACTGTCTGCTTGCATCCCTCCACCTCTACGACGGGTGCGTAGCACCTGTCTAGCAACAAACTCTCATCCCTTTTCTGTCCAACTATCTACTGCAAGAGTTAACCGTTACTCCCAGTCCTTCATTTATGCAACAGGTCATCTCTGGAACTGTCTCCCTCTGTTTGTATTTCCTACTTCCTATGATCTCCAGTCTTTCAAACGCAGTGTGTCCAGGCATCTCGAAATGAACGGATCTTGAATTTGGCTCTCTTTTGTATTGTTTTTGTTTTTTTCTTCAACAGTTTGTCTCTTGGCACTGTTCCTTCTTTTTATATTAAAAATATCTCTTTTCTATCGCATACTTCCAGTGGTTATTGTGCCTCGCTGACATGCAGTGGAACTGCATATATAAGTGCTTATCTTCTGTACATCTATGGCAATGTATAAACGAAACATGTTTTTGAATTTGGATGTGTATTGCCTTTTCACCTTCTAATATATATGAGAACAATATTATATCTTTGTCAGAACATAAATATATTTCTTCAATGCACAGTTATATTATAAATAAAATAGAGACATTTATATTTTTGTCTACAATGTATATCAATGGAATATGGAACTGATGGACGGTAAAGGATATATATGATATTAAATTCATACTTATATATGTATGATTACACAGTCTATACAGCTAGTACTGGATAGTGAGCCATAATGATATCTGTGATAAAATATATATAGGATCTTGAATGTCTGGATCTGAATGCTTTGATGGTTCGTCAGTATATTTTCATGATAGATAGAGTCCTGATAAATTAGTGACTTTGGACGTGGGGTAGCGGAAATATATATTTATTTATATATATATATATATATATATGCTGTATATATATATATATATATATATCAGTAGTACTATTACATAATATTTCTATTTGTGCAAAATTTCATAATTATATATTTAATATTTAGATAAATTTTCTGTACAAATTATTTACTAGTCACCATATAAAATGTCAGTGGTGTCAATATATTGTATATTAACTCAATCAAAACAGCATTAAATTATTGACACAAGGGTATGGTTTTATTGCTATGAAGATCTTGCTATGGATTACTGTACAAATACTCAAGATCTCTAGCCCTCTCTCATTGATAAGTGGATGATATAGATAGAATAAATATGGATATATATATATATTTATATATATATTATATATATATATCATCGCATGAGGAATGTATGTATATTTTATTCTCTTCCTGTAAATATACGTATTGTGTATACCTTAATATCTCTTCTTTGGAGAAGAAATTCATTAAATTTGTACTTAAATATACTGCATTATGTGTATTCACTATAAATATCACATGTGCACCAAATAAACATACATCAAACATTCAGATAAAGCACCATTATAACTATCCCTATAATACATACAGCTAAATATTTATTTGTGGTATATATTGGATGAGCTTTATGGTTTTTTGGCATATTTCTGTCTTGATAATGAACGATATATTATATATACAATGAAACATCGTTCAATATGTATAGAACATAAGTAAATTTGCATACTAAAGATTACTAACCCGACCCTCATAGCCTAACCTCTTGTCTCTCTCTCTTCCAAATGGCCTCTAAAGCCATGATATTCGTTTGTAAAGCGCACTCAACTCAAGAATGATGTTATATAAGGCATATTAAATATATATATAAAAACCAAACTGGTGGTAGCTAAATTGAGTGTAAATACTGAATTTGTATTTTTTATCCACAGTATATAGCAGGTGTGCACTAGAACGCTATTTTCGCTATAATGAGTTCATATCTAAAGTGGCTAAATATCACTGGACAGTTTACAACCAAGATATACCTGTACATATATATACAGGGATATATTTATTTTTTATATAAAAATATACCATACTGTAGCAATATTTAACACATAATATCTACCAAATCACATATAATAATAGATATTAATAATTATAATAATATATATAAAATAAAATACCTGGATCCTCCGAAATAGACATATATGAAAGTTCTTGTCTTGATGTCTAAAGCATAATCATCGAATATAAATAATATAATAATATCCATCAATAAGCCACATATAATTTATATAATTTTC